>NW_027176277.1:242492-293372 GCF_023349555.1 Cebidichthys violaceus | reverse complement strand
GGGGGGGTCTGGGGGGAAGAGATTTGAATAGTTAGGTTACACAAGAGCGCAGCTGGGTGCCTCTGTGTGAATGCATGGAATTGGCCGTCAGGGTGGAATAATGACAAGACCAGAATTCGGGACAGTTAAATGTTTCCCATCCTAGTCAGGCGAGCGAGAGCGAGGTGAGAGCTCTTGTCAAGAGCACTACTGGAGCCTCCATTATCCGCCTTTGCTAATCAAGTGACGGGGGCTCAAAATTGAAACTACTCACAAGAAATGCTTCTTCAGGACCAGATTATTCTCCAAAATATGATGTTCTTGGCTTCAAACGTGACATCGCAGGCCAGAGGGAGCTTGAGTTATGAAAACGCGAGCTCTCAAAAACCCCGATTTGATCATATTCAGACGGCGGTTTTCATGCGCAACTCCGTCGCTCTGGCAATGCTCGACAGTGGCTGGGGAAAAAGAAAAAGAGCTTTCCTACACACCCACACAACAAATGCCACTTGCTCAGCTAGTGTGTGTGGCCTGAGAGAAACAGAACAGTTGCAGCTGGGCCTTTTTTGTTTTTTTTTGCCAAAACGAAGGAGAGATTCAAAATGAACTACACACACACACACACACACACACACACACACACACACACACACACACACACACACACACACACACAGCAAAACCCAGTAGGTCAGAGACGCTTGCATCATGTTTTTTTTTTTAAAAGCATTTTTGTTTTTTGTCCTGCGCTGGTGGCCCTCCTCCAGCTATGTGCTCTTTGTTCCAGTGTCAGGCAGGGCGAAAAGCTAGTGGAGTGTGTATAGTCCTGCCAGTGCTGCTGAAGACATGAAGACGTTATAACCGGTTAGCTCTGCAGGACTTCTGAAAGGAGGGATGCAACATCTTGATCTGTACACGGGGGGAGGGGGGGGGGGGGGAGAAATCAAAGGTGTTCCTCGCGAGAAAACAGAGAAAAGGGAAAACGGGTGTTTGTGTGGAGAACGTTACAAAATGTGACGCAGACGAGCAAAACAAAGTGGAAAAAACTGGATTCATTCCACCAGCATCAATACAAATTTTCCCGTCCGGCTATGACGGAGTTATGAAATGACCGCCTCTCATGAAAGAGGTGAGAAAGTTCCACGGCGTCGTTATGTAACACTTGCTAACACCTCGGTTATAAAGGCTCCAAATGTGTACGGCAAAACAGCCACGCAGCCAAGTGACGGGTCGCCATGGTCACCGCTTCCGCTGGCAAATCCATCTGACCAGAGACGGACTCCTAATGAGCTCGCTTCTCAAAGGCAACGCAGCGGAAAAACCCGCAGGCTCGTCGGCTCGTTGAAATGAACCGTTGATTGGCCGAGCTTGAGGTCGGGGAGCGGAGATGACAGATTCCCGGGTCGGCTCGGTGTCATTAGTGTAAACGAATGGTGGAAAGAAGGTGTTGTTGTAATAACAATAAGGTTTAAAAAAAATGTCCCAGCGTGTCATCTATCTCCAGCTAAATCTAATGTCGAGGGGACCTCATTTCACTTTACCTACAACTGCCGTTACGTTATTTACCCACATTTTCTTGACACAGCGGCAATTTACTTTATTCTAGTGAGTTATTTCAAACTGCACGACAAACACAGTGAATCCCATTACAGGAGACCCACGATGGCTTCATCCTACCTGATAAGCATCGTCAGTAAAGGCCACATTCTGACATCAAATTCTATTTAAAACACGTCACTGAGCCACACTAATCCACACATGAACACACGCAGTGTAATTAACATTGAGTCAATCCCACATGAAGGATTCTGGGACTTCTTCTTACTGAGGCTACATGCTTGAATTTTCCTCCGCGTCGCCTTCGTGCCGCCGATGTAACACGAGCAGTCTAGACAGAACCCCGGCACTAGTTGACCAGAAACAGAGGTCCCTTTACTCTACTTATGTGTTATCTTAAGAGCTGCTTTCTCCCGGTTTTACACCGCTTAATCCAATTCAAACAGCACTTGAAACAACCTGTGAGCGCTGCTGGCTCTGTGCTAATGGAGAGCGATAATCCTGCGGTACGGAATCAAATGTTTTCAAACCACATTCCCCACATCAATGACTGCGATTTCATTATTACCTTCTACCAGATCTACCTTTTATCTATGTGACTTAATTCCAATCTTTAATTGGAATTAATTCCAATCTTTAATTCCAGTATTCTATTGTAGGTATCTATAGGTTATATAGAGTGATGCTATACAGGTCTGGTGTTTGTCACAGAGCTGCAGCCTTCTGAGCCCCTCGCAAACAGAGTTGTATCCTCGCCTTTAGATAAAGGCAGAGCAGAAAGAAGAAATCCCTTTCATTAGACGATGCAGCGCTGTGACCAGCAGCATTCATCGAGACCAAATAAAAAGGCATAATCAGAGACGTGGAGTAGGTTGCTTCTTGAATAGTAACTCCGTCTAGTGCGGGCTCTGAAGGACGCATTCGGTAGAAATGGGCCTGAGTAAAATGGAGGCGTTATCGGTGGTGTCGTTTCCAAACGCAGCGCGAGGAAATCAGAACTGGAAATTAGAGAAATGTTCGCGTTCCTCCAAATGAATTGGAGACAGCAGGCCGGAGCGTTTTTCAAAATGCACGCTGCGTCCTTCAACGCACCGCTGACTCTCGCTCTCATTTGCTGTTGAAATTATTCAATTCCGAGCACACCAGCAAGTCAATTCTACCGGTCGCGCACAAACAATAGTGTCTGTTTCAGCAGCGTTAGGTTGGAAGAAGTTGTTTTGCAGCAAGAGAGATGCAAATCTGAGACGAGCAGTGTTTTAATTTCATTCTCAATCTATGCGTTCTTTGATACATGCACCAGACAGAAGAAAGAGCAAGTCCAGCGTTTGTGTTTTGCGTGTTACCGGGCTCACCTCCTGGCTTTCACACTCACATCGCTGTCCGTGAACTACTGATGGTGCTCCTGTCATATTGTATCTGACAGCCTCCCTCTGGATCCTCGGGGATAACGTATCGTAGCCGGGCCCCGCTTTGCCTTCAGATGTACATTTATATGAAATGAGTGACGCTCAGACGACCCACGTGCACCAGAGGAGTACACCGAGGTTACGCTCGATAAGCAAATGTACTCTTTATTTCAGTTTCATTAAAGGGGTCCCCTATTTATCAAGCGGAGGAGACAAATGCACTCCCTCGGTTTCAGCTCATCTGTTTGTCGGATGCTGTGGCACGATCATCAGTCTTGTGGAGATAGCTTGTGGACTGATGCAGAAAAATATATTGAAATAGGTTGGATTGATAAAAATGTTCTGAAAACCTGTCCCTTCCCCCTGTTTTTTTTTCTTCTTCTTTTTTTCCATTTGTGTTACCATAGGTGTTATGGAACATATATACTGCAGAAAGCTTCATGATTACATTTACAGCATCTAGTGTTTCCTCTGGTGTTCATTCACTTTTTTATTTTTTCTTTCCTTTTGTGCTTCCATCATCTTTTAAAAGAGTTCTTTTTTTTTTCCTGCTCGCCTTTCGCCGGGTGCATGTTCCTCCTCAACCCCCCCCCCCCCCCCCTCCCCGCCCCACCTCCTCTTTGTCTGAGACCCGGTGAACATTGGTCCCTTCTGCTGTCACTTTCAGCACACTTTACCCGGCTCTCCCGCGTTTGAAGTTCTGTCAACGGCCAGGCTTTGAACTGCCATGTGAGTGTTACCCCCGCACAATGCTTGTCTCCAGAGCTTCGTCTGGTGTGAAATTGTCAGAAGCCATAGGCCACGATCGACACGGGTTGTTTTTTTTTTTTGTACCCTGTTTCGTGCAAGAACGCCCAGCAATGGACCGGACGTGTTCAAGCATGGCTCCAAAAAAACCCATCCTGTTTCATTGTTTAGCGCTGCTACCTTTAGCGCAGCTATCATTTTTTTTTTTTGGTCCCGTTTATGATACCTGAAAAACACGACCTGTTTCCAGTGATATTAAGACCATATATACTTACACTACTTCACATATGACATTATGTTCTCTTATCTCCCACAGTACGTATTAAACAGCTATAGTTACCTGTTACTTTGCAGGTTTCATAAACAAAAATATGATTAACTTATAAGATATGATGCATTATTATAGATTCTACCCCTTAGGAGTGCACAAACAACCTGCAGCTACAATATTAAAATGTGGTTCACATGCGTATTGTGGTAATTATTCTATAATATCATATATTAAATAATTTAGAAAGCAGATATTCTGCATAATGAGCTTTTGTGCTTTGGATGCTACATTTAGTTAAATGAATACCGGTGGTTCTGTTTGTTTGAACCTTTTTTTTTTTTACCACAAGTCACATCCGCTTAATATCACAGCTAAACATTTTGAGAAGCCTACTGCAGAGTTTTACAAATGTTGGTGTTTTTTTTTTCCCCCCTTTTCATTCCAGGTGTCCTTTGCTTTCCATCGATTTCTGTTGGTATGAAAAATCAATACGCAGGCTCTTGACACTTGCTTTGTTTGTGTTATCAATCACAATAAACATCAAGTATGCATTTGAAAAAAATAAAATAAAAATAACATTAATGTTTCAAGGTAGTTCACTGCTGACTTCTCAAATTGATCTGCACACATCGCGCAACGGTAATGTAGCGTTTGCTAGGAAAAATAAATGTACACTTGATGTTCAATGCAATAATCTCACACACCTCCAGCCGTTTCAAGAGCCTGCTTATTGATTTCCATATTGTTTATAAATGAGTGTAAACCAGTGTCGGTCTGGAACAAACTGCACATGATTTATTGTTAAAGTAAAATAGTTTTAGTATTCTTTTTTCTATCACCAATGAATCTAAATGTCTGCGTGTAATGTGAACTGTTTTTGGTTTACAGCCCTGCGCATTCTGCTCTCATCAATCTCATTTCAAGCAGCTGTTTTCAGTACGCTGCCAGGCAAAAAAAATACACACACACACACACACACACACACACACACACACACACACACACACACACACACACACACACACACACAAAGTTAGCAACTAGCTGGTGATTATAGTGGCTCATTTAGCAGCTAGATATTTCCCGCAAGACTCGGTAGAGACAGAAACCGAGCGTAAAGGAGAGTGAATAGAGTGATTATTGGACTTACATTCAGCAGGTGGCCAGAGACGCAACTCTAAATGAATGCTACTGTTGTTCCGGGTCTACTGTTTTATTTCTAATAGGTTATATAACATGTCAGCGTTGGCTTGACAACTGCCCCGTAGAGTAAAAGAAAATCAATGAATGCAGCTTTTTAGTGCCAAAACTTAAAAAAAACCGATTTTTTTCATGCATTCATTCTTTTTTTTTTCGGACATTATTCTACTTTTACCTCAGTAATGGATTTGACTCAGAATAGATATTGGCTTTTTTTTTCTTCTTTCTGTCGCTGCCTCCCCAGAAGTAAACAGGAAATACGTTGCTTTTGTTCCTGTGAGATGGCTCTGGGTCTGCTGCACTGATGCTTTTGTGCGTCAGCCTCATATCTGGGCATGAGGCATCCACTCGGGCTCTTTTAGTTTGGCTGTAGCTGCGCTTGTTAGTCTAATAACACCAGTGGCTGGTAATGACTGCGGCCTCTATGAGTCTCCAGCTGATAAAACCAAACAAAACCCTGTGCAGGAGTCCACTTGTTATAGGAGAGACCCCTGGGGGGAAGGGATTTTTTAGTTGCCGCAGCGATGGCCTGCCTCCATAATGGCTGGGTTGGGCCCGCCGGTGAGAATTTTGTGGCTTGAAGTGTCACCAAATATGTCGCCTCTGCTTTGCGTCCCCCCCCCCCCCCCCGAGCGCTGTCTGCCGTATACCTGCAGTGTCTCTCCCTCCCGGCTCCAAAGATGTGCCACCTCGGCTGAGGATTTCTATTTGTGTAATGCGAGGCGTACTGCATCTCAAAAATACTTTGATCCTAAAATATGCTCTATTGATGATAAGGAAAGAAGTTAATTGAATCCTATGATTTTTTTTTAGTTTTTTTGTTGCCAATCTCCGCTGGCTCTCGCTCAGAGATCCGGGCATGTGCACCTCATTTGAACTGCGAAACTTTATCGCGTGTGCACAGTGCTCGATGTTTACACGTGACGATGAAACGAGGGCACCCCGAGCTCTGAGACGAGGTCCAAATGTTTCAATTTCGCCGCAACATAAGCAATTAGCGAAGCTCTCGTTAGTGTGCTCCCCGCTTTCTCCCCCCCTCTCTCTCTCTCTCTCTCTCTCTCTGTCTCTCTCTCTCTCTCTCTCCTTATCTGTGAATCTGCCTCATCCCTCGTGCCAGCGGGAGATGAATTTGTCTTCGATGTCCTTGGATTCCTGTCTTGTAAACACCATAGGCGGTGAGCACTGTTTACCGGTGCGCATGGCAGGCAAACAGCCGGCTCCTGCATAGCCCGTCCCGTGGGGGCCGAACTCACCTTGTTACCCTTTTAATTAGTAGGAGCAGTTAATAGTGCCGGCCGCTTCTGCCGCCTCAGCACTCCAGCTCCGACTTCAAGAATCCCTCCGATCGATGGCTTAAGAGTCCTGACTGAGACGGGGAGTCGGGGGAGGAGGACGTGTGGGGGGGGGGGGGGGGGGGGGGGGGGGATCCTATTGAGGGAGCGACTCGGGTGCATTCATGATGGTTTTTGGAGAGAAATCAAACAACGTACTATTTTCTTTGGTGGGACCTTTGGGGCGGGTGTATCAATGTCTATTCTCCCTTCTTTTTTTTTCCCCGTGTACATTTGAAGGGATAACAAGGTCTCTGGGTTTCTGGTACGCAGTCCCTCTCGCCCAGTTTCTCCTCTCCCACGTTTCCGCTCCCTCGAAAATGAATGTAATCAAAAAAAAGCAAAGGGTTTGCTCGGCACATTCTATTGTGCCCTTATAAGCTTTTATCCCTTCCAACCGCCCGCCTGCCCCCACCGTGCTCATTTCTTTTCTTGTTTTGATTTAAAGATGCAGTGGAAGTACTTAGCATTTAGATGACATGCTGCTGGAGAGGTGTGATGGATCAGCGCCTCTTCAGAGTACTGAATTTCTTTGACAGCGCCGGGGCCCGGTCGGGACAGACAGAGCGACAGATTGCAGGACGACGGGCCGGGGGGGGGGGGGGGGCTAGCAGAATACCAAGTCCACCTCGCTGCTACAGATAGCCTGGCACAGCCGAGAGGGGAGAGAGCAGCGGCGGCGGCTGCTGCTGGGAATGCCAATGCGCTGCCCAGACAGGCGTCTCGCCTTGGCTCCTCTGATTGGCTAAACAGACCATTAGCTCCGTGATTATGATTAGCCGAGTCATTATCTACACAAAAGTGGCTCATTCGCCAATATCAAGAAGGCGAAGGAGCTGTTTTCTTCCTCCGGTCAAGGGGAAAACTGCATGTTTTCATGCGCCCTCCTGAAGATGAATGTGGGAGGCAAGAGGTGGTTGTTCACAGAGAAACAAAGTGGAGCACTGTTTATCGCCGTACCCTACAGCAAATGTGATAAAAAAAAAAAAAAGTTCTATCTGTGTGATGCCATTGATGGGAGAAAGGAAAGGTCTCCCGGTCGTTAACGCTGATGATGAGGTGGCCATTACTCGCTCGTATTTTCTGGTCGAGGGGAGAAACGTCGTCCTCAGAGGTCATAAAAACTGGGGGAGAACAAAATAACCTTCAGCTTCCAGCGTCTCGCCTTAGACATAATTGGAAGACGCGCCATCTGTGCTTTTAAATGGACATATGCTGCTCTGCGTCCGAGGCAAATGTGCTGAGGGAAAGTTGATTGAAACCTTAGAGGAAGCTGGCCTCTGACCTTCTACTTTTCTTCTTCCAGCCTTTGCCCAAGGAGCCGTCGTAGGATGCAGAGAAAACAGCAAGTATGTGAGTTGTTTTTTTTATGATGCGCCTCATTTGCATACTGAGTGTATAACCCTGCTTCGGTTAACTTCGACATATTAGCGACCGAAGACATTTTGATTGTTCTACCCTGTAGAAGGCATAGAAATAATAACTCCTAAGGGAAGCAGCAGAAACATTGCCTTAATTCCAGGTTGTTTAAGAGTTCGGTGTAGCTCAGACCTGGAATGAATCAGCCATTAGTGTGTATTCCTCATGTACTTTTCAGTTTAAATAGAGATCATTCAGGACTTGGAGGAGACACAATGGAATCCCTCCCATTTCTCAGTATGCATTCACTTTGATGGCGAGACAGAAAAGGGAAATCAAAGGGGGGGTTAACGGGAAGTTTTGGAATGGAAACTCTAAAAAGCTCCGCTGTGGATGCATCAAAGGGAGGAGCTGCTCCATGTGTCCAGGCTCTCGTTTAGGACAAAGGTACAAAACCGATATGATTGGGGGGAAGAAAAAAAAAAAGCTACATTTTAGAAGAATCTCTTTCTAAAAGCTTTGGTGACAGATTCCTGCCGTATTGGATATCAAGCAGGAGTCGGGAGCCGGCTAGCCTTGGTTAAACTTCACTCCCACAAACATTCTTCTTTTCTCTAAAAAAGCAAAACAAGAAAATCAAAAAATCAAAAACGAAATTCCCCTCTCAAGAACATTGATTGAGTATCTGTGAAGCTTTTATATTCGGCAAAAAAAACAACAAACAGGCGTTTTGAATCTGCATGCTTTGCGTCTCCAAGCCAATATTCTAAGATTGATATCCCCTCTTCCACCGAGAAAACAAAATGAATCACGCACAATTACCGAGGACAGGGAGAAAAGGGGAATTGGGGGCGTCATAAATATTTATTTGCCAGCCCTGGGAATTTGTGCAATTCTGTGTGGATTTGCCAACTCATATTTAAGTGTCTGCATGATTTATATGGGCGGTCTTGGGTGTCACAATTGTCCACTGTCACTGTGAATCATTTATGTATTAACATTTATGGATTTATCCATATAACATATTCATGGCAGAGTTCTATTATCATTCAAATGGCTTTCTTGATCAAATGATTGGCTAAATTAAGTCATTAGCTCCAGAATTTCATTGGAGGTGAAACATATTCCATGTGGAATGGAATATATTAGCTCATACACTCATGGACCAATCCCTTTTAAAGAATCATTCACACAGTTTGATTTGATAAAGCTCAAATAAAGCCCCGTTCAGGCATGGAATACGTCAAATTACTGGTTTTATGTGTCTTATTTAATGGCTTTTTGTCAGACACGTTTCCGTTATTCATTGTTATTATTAATTCTATCAATTATGTCAATAATCATTCAGACGCCAGTCTTATAATAATGAACAGTGCACGAGCAGAGAATGCAAAACCTTGATTTGTCATTTGTCATTTAATTTTGAATTGGTTTAGATGTTTTGCTGAAACATACGGGGGGGGGCACTGGTCTGATTGTAATTCTTATTTATAAAAAAAAGAATAATATCCTCAACAGCTTAAAACTGTCTCATTCAGCGTTTTGGGATTCATTAAACTGCATTTATTCTTGATTAAAAAAACAAATGACAAAGCGCTTTTTTTTTTTTTTTTTGCAGGAATGTGACACAAAACAGTTGCATAAGTAGGCAATCAATGCCATTGTCTCCCCAAAATGAGTCCTGAAATCCCCCCAATAGTCAAGGCACTCTGCTTAAGGTACAACAAATAAATTAATAAATACGTTTCTCTATATATCAGTAATCATAATGAAGTGTGTTAATACATGTATCAGCTTTCTCTAACAAAAGGCCAAACATTTGTATTCTCTGTGCATATTTAACGTCGCTTTGTGTCGCGGTTTAGCTTGAATGCAGTGGCGTTCAGCTCGTAAGTTGTCTTACGTAAAATGTTAACCGTTTGACCCGGTGAGGCCTCCACCGCGACGCGTCACACATGTCGAAGTGTCCCGAAAACCAACCGCGTCTCGTGATTGTGACCCGTCTTCTTTCTTCGTTCAGGCTCATCGTCACCCATGCTATACGAGAGGAACTGAGACCGATCTCTACACCAGAACATTGAGTCCATTCACCAACGAGATGCCCAAACTTAACACCAGGTTTGACCTTCAATACTAAAATAAATAAATAAGTGATTATCCGGAGTTTTCTCCAATCCCCGCAGTGAAAGACTCTCGGCAGACACTTCTGAGAACTCTGAGAAGTGAGCAGCACCTCCATCGGCATTGAATCTCCACCGCAGCCAAATTCTTGGACACATCACAGGAACTGAAATCCCCGTGAGGAACATTTATCAACGGGGCAGTGGAATATTCAGTGAAGTACTTTACCTTTTTATTTTTGTCCTTGTTATCCGACATCGAGTCTGCAGGGGACAGCTCCTTGAAGATTTTTTTCCTACCTTTTGTGGCTTGATTTAGACTTGTCAGAAGGTCTTTCAGAAGTCCATCCCGTTCATCTTCTTTACTATCCCTGCTATGAAGCCGTCCGGGGGGGGTTATATTCCAGCCAAGCTCCTTTAATGACGGCTTACTGCTGAGGAGTGATGACTCTGCAGCGGTTGAGCCAGGCCGCATTGTCCGTTGGATTCTTTCTCTCATTTGGCTGATGGGTGAAACTTTACACCTCTGCATATATACACACACACACACACACACACACACACACACGGGACGGAAGGTTTGTGAGAAAGCATGGACGTCTCTTGGACTGTCGCAGAAGAGACGACAGAGACGACAGAGACGAGTTGACTCGATGACTGAAGGTGGCCGCGGTGAAATGTGGACATTTTAAGCGTCTTAGCTTATAACTTATGTTGTTTTTTTGTTTTTTTTAATGTGGTGCCAACATAGACTAGAAGAGTAGTTTTTGTCAATGAACCTCACACATCTTGTACACACCACCGGGAGCATTTAGCAGATGTGGAGCCCTGGCCTCATGTTAATGGTCTGTTTGTTTGTGCGCGCGTGGTTTTGCATCACTCCACATAAGAATGTGTGCATGTGTGCGTGCACATCCAGAGATACACTGTGAAATAAGTCATATCCAACGCATCAGTCATACTCTTGTATAGTTTTGGGACGCGCCCAGACCAGAGCTCACCATCTGGCGAGAGAAGCATTTGCGATTTTACAGATGCTGGATATCATTTTAATCTTCACGGGTGAATCCTGGGATTGACTTTTCTGTTTCTTTTCTTTAGTACATAGAGATATTTATATTGGGGGTGTGGGGGAGGGTGGGTCGTCTGGGGACAGATCTGCAGTGTGTCGCATAAGTTAAATTCTGTAATTAAAATCAATTCATGCGTGATTACATGTATTCAGAATCCTTGTCTAAATTGACTATATTTTGATATGAAATGTTTTTGGCTAGCTGGACGTGCTATTTGCTGATTTCAGATGCTTGATATATTTGAAATGATGTATATATACATATATATATATATATTCAATTAATGTATTTTATGTTCCGTGGGTCTCATTTCAAGCGGAGGCAAAGCAAAGGAGAAGCACAAGAGGCATTCTTCTGAGAGAAGTACAAGAGGTGGACAAATTAACAAGAACACCAGCAAGATATTACAAAGACACAATGAAAATAAAACACGATGTATGAAGGTACGGTCAACCCGAAGTCTCAAAAAATAGCCTTTCGCACAGCAAGTGTTTGTTGCAGGGCAATTACAATAGATTTGCACAGGTGTTCCTGTTAATGTGTCCACATCCTGTTTTTTTTTTTTTTTTCATTTCTTTGTACTAAAAGATCCTGTACATCTCCATCTTAATGTATGCATTTGAGGATATAAAGAGAGCGTCCGCTCCCGGGAGCTGCGGAGTGTCTATTTGGTGTTTGTGCGTGAGTGTTTTTCCAGGTCAACAGTGGTCTGTGAGTGAGGAAATACCAATTTCCACCTGATCCTATACCTTTGATTTCATGCTGCCTTTTATTTATTGCTCCTTTGGTTTGCGCTCACCGTAAATAAATTGCCCCTTTGAGTGACTGTCAACGCAGGAACTGCTGCAACCGAGGCAGAGGCAGAGGAGATTTAAATTTGAGCAAAATCTAAGAAAAGAACCCAAAAATATCCGGACATCTACTTGCAAAGTTGTCGGGAAAAAATGTCAACACCTGACAGTGAGTGGCAATTTCTACCAGCATATATAATCAAGGTTCTGCCAGTCCTAGCACAGAGCCTGACTCTCTGGTGCACGAGGGACTATCTAGTGCCCCAAGCTGAGGGAGTGCCCTGAAATAAATGTTCAGGGCTATAAATGCCTTTTGTGGTCTATATATAAATATTTTATACCGTTATTTCACGCGGCCCTTGTTGTGAAAGAGGCTTTGGTTGAAAACTACAGTACTACAAGGTCAATTACTTCCTAAACGGGGACACGGCAACAGTATCTGAGACAAACTGGAACAATAAAAAAAAAAAAAAGAACAAAGTGTTCTTGTGGAGACTGAAATGAAACTGGGTAACACTGTCTATGAAGCCCATGATGTATTGTAATGTAGGCTTCTGCATAAGGGTTTATGACAGCAGCATATTACATTGCAAAAGATGCCACAATGCCTCATGCGAGGGATAATCCACAATGTGGTGGATCGGAATATGTAACGCACGGTGTGCCTCATGATCTTTCCCACTTGTGTCATGGCCGCTTATTCCAGAAATATACAGTAAATATTTTAGTATGTATTCTGGGTGACAATGAGGTCTTTTAGGGAAACACTTTAAATCACCCAAATTTAGTTTTTTGGTTAACCTTGGAACCCTCTAGCATTAAACATAATTTTACTACTTTATAAAAGTAGGAGACGCCAGCTGTTGTGACCGCTGAAACCAGCAGCCCTCCAGCTATTAGTAATAATTTAGAAAAATTATGAGGTTGCTATGCCTCTAGTCCAAAGTTACACTTCTTTCCAGGAGACCTTAAAGAAATCATCAGGAAATGATGGACCCCCGTAAAATAAAGCGTTGCCATGCTTTCTATGAATATTATTGATGGAGAGTGCTCTTCTACTTGCCACAATGTTTGTACGAGATAATAGAAATAGGTAATATTTGTTGTATGAACGGTGAAAATGTAATACCCCCAGCACGCAGCGTCATCAGCAATATCTTGCGCTCCAGTTGGTTGTAGAAAATCGAAGACTTGCGGTTGCTGCCGAGCCAGTATTCCCACTCAACTCCCACTCAGTTAGAGATGTTCTTTCAACGAGGATCGCGCTGCTGCTCCCTTCCAATTTCCAGTGTCTGTCTTGCTGTCTCAGGGTTTTGAATGTGGGCTGCTGTCAGGATCAACAAATGGTACGAAGGCGGCGTGAGCTGAAAAAGCTGAGCTGTCAGGAAGCTCTAACCACACTTTGTGTACTCTGACTGCAGGGAGAGCAGAATGTCTGTCAGACCTTACTCTTCTTCAATGCAAACACGATGATTTAGAATCGATTTAACTAATTATTATGTTCATTCTTGTAATGACGTATGTCCTTTGTATTACAGGTTATAAAGGCTTAAAGAAGGCCTTATAATGCATTTCTCCTGTTATAATGTGGTAGTGTATAAAGGTATCTGACACAGGTATGGGCTTCGTGTAACATGACAATGATCACCAATTAGCAATTGGTAGAATTGAGAATCTGTTCAGTAATTGATAAATGAAAAGAGTATGTGGATATGTCTGTGACTTGTGGATTTATTAGCGTACGATAAATGGCGGCATATGAGCAGAAGAAGAGCTAAAAGTCACCACGTCTGAGAGCTTTATTTCTGAGCTACACACCTTCTCAACTTTTATCAAGTAGCGCATAGCAACAACCGTCAAGCAACAATAATAGCACCTGACACTCAGGCGGTTCCCGTCTTACAGGCTGCTTTTCTGTGTTCAAAAAAAGTAATTGCGTCGGCACTTGTGGGATGTCGTTGCGCTCTTCAATAAAAAACCTTCAGTTGCAGGATGGACGAGTGTTTCAGCACTGCATGCCGTCGTCTTTGTATTTCTGTTTTTGCCACAGAGTCCTCCACATCCACAATAGATCCCCGGCCGAGCCTAATGAGACACAAACACACCCCCGAGGCTCAGGCTGGCTTGCTAAACAAAGCGTTGTCGAACAGCGCTGCAGTGTAGCGAATTAGCATTTATGTCCACATAAAAATCCATTTACTGATCCATTAGCTTAGCATAGTGCTAATGAGTTGCCAGTGATGGCTCTCAAGAGACGTTGGTTAGCAAGTGAATCGTCATTAAAGGTAGACGCCTACAGGGTAACGGCTTTTATACACGTTCAATGCGTTGATAAGATTCAAGTTTTCTTTCATCTCTTTTCACATGCTGCCCAGACACCTGCATGTTTGCCTTGTGGGAAATGGAAGTGCCGCTGTCACATGAAATCTGTTGTACCATCCCTCAAACTAACACTGAGGAGGTGGCTGCACTCAACAATTACAAGCTGTCCCAGATAAGCAGAGCAGCACTGGCTTGCAGAAAGACTTCATCCACGGTAAGTGAAAAGTAGAATCAAAAGGTATCAGTGGACTGAGCCCTAAGCAGCAGCTTGTATCGACCGAGAGATTTCTGTAGGGATTTCTGACCATTTTATTTTCGTGGCCCTTGCTCTCCGTTATTACAACAGACAATTCAATGTCAAATTCAGACCTGTTTGTAGGTGAAGGCAGACTATACGCAGCGCGGCACTTGACACCGATGAACGTGAAGAGCAGACATGCGGCTTGAATTAAATGTCATTCACACCACTGAGTGATTTCCTCTGAGGAGGGAACGATATCGGCCTCATCTGAAAAATGTTTCCTTGCTGCCGAAAGCCTTTTCAGTCCGGGGCCCCTTGTTGCTGCGCTTCCACACTGAAGGGGAGTCGGCTCCGGGGGCCAAGACGAAGGTAGGTCCAATAAAACGGTCGTTTTGCTAGAGCAACACAAGCTAATTTATCATTCTCCAGGGGTCAGGCGACGCTCCCCTGGTTGTGAATTTTAATGTTGTTTTTTTATGGGTCTTACAGTAATAAACTCTATTTTGCTGCGAGCGTTTATGCAGAAGAGCACAACATCCTTCACTCGGATCATTTAGTGAGTCAAGGAGAGAGGGGGCCATAGCAGCATTTAACCAATAGAGTCATCACTTTCTAAGAGGACTCAGTGAGGTGAAATATTGAAGGTATTGGGAAAGTTATGGGAGTCGTTCACATGCTAGATTATATTACTACTTACTCAGAGGAAGTACTATTTCAGGAGTGATGTCATAGCCTTCTACTGTATCAGAATTAGACCGATTGAGCTGCTCCATCGCTCCATTGCTGGTGTTGTTTGTAGCCATGCTAGCGACACGGCTCTGTGGACGCCAATGTCGTTCAGTCGATCGCTTCGCCTCTGCGGTCTAGACATTCATGGACCCTGGTGAATCCATAATGGATTGGCATGACAGTGGGAACATGCATGTCCCCCTCAGGGTGAACTTTAAAACATTTGTCGACCCTTTAACTTCCATCATCGGGTCAACATTTAAATTTGAGCAAAACTTTGATTTATGACCAAATACCGGCCAAACTTCAGCCTCAGCTGTACTTTAAGTTCTAATTAGCAAACGTTAGCATTGGCAGCACACTAAACTAGGATGGTTAACATGGCAAATATTATACATGCTTAGCATTAGAACGTTAGCATTGTGAGTATGTTAGCATATGTTGACGTTAGCGTTCAGGTCAAGGCACAGCTGTGTCTTAAGTACAGCCTCACAAAGCCGATAGCGTGAATGTAGCTTTGCTGGCTAAAGTCGTCAGAATACCGTAAATTCAACACAAAAGCTAATCTAAGCTAGATGTATGTTAAAGAATAATGACTAATTTAACAGTAATTTAAGATTATGACTTTACATTGCTACTTTAACAATGTCTTGCTTGAAAAAAGAATCGGTGTTAGTGGAGCTGCCCTAACGGCGAATTGTCTTTAAGTGCCGGGCCGCCCCGTGTCAGGGTTCACATTTTGCCATTGACCCATTTACGCAGCAGGAAATTCACCGTGATGAGGGTATGGATCTCCATGCAGGCTGACTGACTTGTTTATCGAATTTTAAAAGGTTGAATGGCACCATTTAACACTGGGGTCAATTCATCACATGATTGCTTCCTGCCACATCTGTCCCACTGATCCCCAGCCCCGCATGCAGAAAATTAACAGGCCTACTGCTGAGGACTTGATTGTTTATCTGAACGCGTATTGCCTTTGCACTCACCGGCGGCTACTCATCTCTGGTACACCTACGAAGAGAACATCCAGAAGTCACAGAGGACGCTGGGTACTCGCTTTAAAAAAGGTCAAATGTACATTTTTATTAGGGCGACAACAGAGAGACGTAACAGGCACAAAGTCAATCGCAAAGCCTCATTGGATGTCGGCAGGAACACAGAACACTCTATTCAAGGACATCACTCAGTTAAATATTTGATTTGAGAATGTAATTGTGTTATTTACTGAAGAAGTGCGAGGGTGAAACAACCTTAGAGGATCGGGCTGGAGGTATTCTACATTTGTCATATTGTCAAAGTTTATTCATCTGTGGTACGAGGCGCCATACACACAACAACACATCACTGAGCCACACTGTTGCACTGGGTGACATGTTCTATTATTAACATGAACTGTAGTTTATTTTGACATACATCACATGCTGCTGAATACTCATGAGAACACCATGTATCAAACAGTAAGCGGTACTCAATAAATGCTCTCTTTACTCCTGTTTGAAGAACGTTTGTTAAGAACGACAGCGCCCGTGTGTTTTGGAAAATTGCCGTTTGTAGAAATTAGACTATATATTTGTGAATGGTAATTATTTTGTTAAGTTACTACTACTAACTAGCGTTGGATTCAAGGTCAGACAGACCCCACGGGCGTTCCGACTAGGATTTCACCTCCGCTGCCATCTGGATTTCACCTTCCGGGACTGATCCCTAACTGTGAGTTGGACCTTTGGTGTTTTTGATCTGTTGAAGACAAGGACTCTTTTCTTATTGTTGTGAATGTATGGGCTCACTGTGGGCTTTAGAATCTATTTAAGTAGTTTAACTGAGTTGGCTATAATCAAATGGGATGATTTTTCCGTAGAAACCTGAGAGGATGTAAGGGGTGTGTGGTAATATTTTGGCATAAACCATTTCAGTTTGGCGTATTTTTGTCAAGAGATTAATAGATTTGACAATTTTAATCAGGGTCCTTTTGTTAAATGTTATTTTAAAGGAGTCTTATTGTTAATTGTCAACTGAAAGGGTAAATATTACTTCTACATTTAAAAAAACAGTCGGTAAATTGTTCCCTATCATTCCAAATACTTGCCTCGGGTCAGTTATTTAAAGTAGAACACGGTCAACTAGAATAGATCTACTGCTTTACCGTTCTTTTGTTCAGTCGCAGTGTATTAAGTTTCACCCAAACAGGTAAACCTTAGTGCTACCTAAACCAAACACCCCATCATTCCAGTCTACAGTTAATTAAAGCAACTTATAATTGAGTGATCGGATGCTACATTATGTACTATTATGGAAAATCACCATATATGTATATATATATATATATATATATATATACTCCTGTCATTCTCATCTTGGTTATAAATTGAAAGATATTCAATACAGGCATCAGGCTTTTGAGAATACACTATTATTGGCCTCCATTCTGCTCTAATTAAAGATCATATTTTTCTCTTTTCTTGCATTTTCAATTAACAAGATAGAATGCACCAATAATACAATCAAAACATCTTTATTGTTCATGTAATTATTGTCAGTAAATAAGACTGAATAACCCAAAGCTGTCTATCCATACAGACTTGCGCCTCATTCCCATGACGGGTGATTAAGCACGATCCATATTTGCCCACCAGTACAAACTCCTCTTTTTTTCATGCCTCCAACCAAAGAAATCAGATATCCTCAACTGTGAAATATGTAAAAGTGAACAAAAAAAAGAAAAGAGTCTGTCATTGCAGGCAGTCTGTCATTGCCAGTCTTGATCAGCTCAAACTCTGCTGAGCTCAGTGTACTGTCCCGGCCCTCCTGACTCGAAGACGAGCTCCTCTGGGTTTCAGCTCTGACAGACTGAGGGTGTCAGGAGGGGCTCCCAAGGGTGCGCGTTTGTGTGGGAGTGCGCACGCTCGTGCACGTGTGTTGGTACATGTATAAGTGTGTATACACGCTTCTGCTTTTGTGCATCAGTGCATGATCTAATGTGTGTTCATTCGTGTGTGTGTGTGTGTGTGTGTATATGCTTGCTGCCCACAAACTTAGTGTGTGTGTGTGTGCATGCCCTTGCTGTCTTATATGTATGCGAGTGGGTGTGTGTGTGTGTGTGTGTGTGTGTGTGTGTGTGTGTGTGTGTGTGTGTGTGTGTGTGTGTGTGTGTGTGTGTGGTTGGAGGCTGAGTGCACCCGGGCCAAGTTCTCGTCTGTGAATCACATGTCTCCCATCAGTCTGACAGCATTAAGCCGAGCCCAATCAATACCCAGAGGGCCTCCAATCCCTGCAACTGAACGACACGGAGAGAGACAGACACACCAAAGGGTGGCTGACAAAGGGTGAGAAGGGGAGACAAAGAGAGCGTGATGGAGAAACAACTTGTAAAGTGATGGATAAGAGCACTGAAGGCAGATAAAGTGTCCCTCACATTTGACTCACACAGTAAGCCACCACGTTGTTTGTTTCCATCCCGACTTAACGAATGCCTTATGATGAGATCCTGAAGAATGCAACCCATGTGCAACATGTATTAAAGTGCACTCTGATAGGACTCGTGGATAGAACCACAGACTCTAAGAAGTGGACGTAGTCGTTGTGACGTCACCCGTTGGTTTGCGGATTGCCACTTTACTCTAAATAGGACCATCATTTACGAAATGAACATCACGCTTGATGGCCATTCGAGAGAATGCAAGTTTGAGGCACCTCAACATTGGCTCCACTTTTCAGAAACGAAGGCCGCCGCCCGGATAGAACCGAGACAAAAGGCAGACAGACGCAGAGATAGACAGCAGTCAACAGTCAACATTGGGACAACTCTGACAACTGACAGCTCAGATTTGCAAGAACAAAGATTCAGCAGGTGGCTGTTTACAGCCCCAAAGCTCTAAAATAAACTGTACACTACCTTCTCTGCACCAGCAGACAGACACAGTTAGTGATTAGTTGGTGAACATAACTGAGCATTTAGTGGACAATGCTATTGTTGTTCCGTATCTGCTAGATTTGTAAATAGACGAGTGTTTTAACTTAAAAGTTGATAATATCTCAGTGTTCTTTAGAAATGTAGCAGTCACAGCAGCGTGGCTAAGTCTTTAGCATAAATGACTGGTCATTAGCACAATGCAGAGAAAAACAAAAAGCTTTGACAAGCTATGACATTTTTATATCATAGAGCAAAAGTCAAAATCTCTTCAGCTTACAGACCTTATTTCAGACTTCTAACCAAAACCACATGGAAAAATGTCAAGGGACGAGGGAACTAGAAGTGCAAAAAAACGCCGGTTTATTTCCAGGTTTTACGACTTATTCCTGCAGCACTTTATCTAGGCCAATAATTAGACAACATGGCCACACACACTACAGTTACTAACAATAAAAAGAGTAAATATATAAAAAATACAATGACACATTGATTTGTTCACATTGGCTCGTGATGAAAGTTACAATGTTTATTCAGCATGGACAGTCAAAAGTAGAAAGGCAGATAGACGGATATATAGATGGATGGTTGGATGGGAGAGAGAGAGAGAGAGAGAGAGAGAGAGACAGACAGAGCAAGCGTGTTTTGCTCTTTGTCCCCTGGGGGCCCATGCCCAGATGGCTCATTGGAAAGTATCCTCCCCCCTCATCCACAAGCGCCCTGTCTCTCATGCGACACAGAGGGCTTGTTATTCCTCACTGTTCCTCCATGCTGTGGTCTTTACTCTACAAGACCCGTCATGTATTTGACGCACTTCGCTTCGAGCTTGTGTCAGTTGTTGTGTTTCTTATTAAGTCCCTGCTCCCAACCAGAATAGCAACTAAGGGACTTTGGTGTGTTGATAAGTGAAATTTTATGTTTGAGCACAAATGTCAGCCCTAATAAAAAACTTAATGAAACATATTACTTTCTGCGAGTGTTTGCGAGGGTTTGCAAATGATAAGGGAGCATATTCATCCTTTGGTTCACAAATTGCTGAATATTTTTTTTCGTATCAGGAGGTGCACGCTTGGGAGGGAAATTTAAATACACTCCCTTCTTTGATTTGAAAAAAAAAAAAAGAAAGAGTCCCAGTCAGCAGTGCTGCTTTTCGTTGGGCTTTTTTAATGTGTACCTCTTTGGCATGCAAATCAATGAGTTAGCAAAGCAGTGATTGGAATTCCACACATGTGGCCATTTGATCGGAATTTCCACCAAGATCCATGGCGCAAGTCGATCAAGGGTAATTCACTATGAAATATCCAGAGTTACGCTTCGGCGGGCGCATCTGGCCCCCGCTATTCATTTTGTTTAGCCATTCCAATGTGGCAATCAAAATGAATTAGCATGACAATTTTATTTCTGAAAAGGCTTAGGGCCCATTTTTATTGATGAATTTCAAAAAGGACTTGACAAAAGGTCCTTTGAAATTGACTGCCTGCCCCCCCCCCCCCCCCCCCCCCCCCCCCCCTCTTCCACTTGACCTTCAGGTATCTGTGTCTTTTCTGTGTGTGAATGTGGGCACCGTAAATGTCCATATCAGCCGTAATCATTTTGTATCACAGTCCAGAGCTGTATTAGTCAGGACCTCAGAAGGTAAGCACCCGAGATGATGAAAAAGTCTGAATATATGGTGATAATAGACATAAATCTCCCAATATGTTGTTAGAAAGTCGCACCGCTCATTCTAATCTTTTTCTCAAATTGTCCGTGGCTTTAATACACCGTAATTTGGATGATTAATGGTTAGTTTTCAACAGTTTTCAAGGTGATATGGGCATATAAAATATCACTTCTAGTTATACCATAAAATGTTGTATTGTTGGGGTATGGATAAGTTACAATGTATGACAAGTTTTAAGCCAAAGGAGACTCTCATAGTCCAGAGGGTCATAAATTGTGTATTTACTACATCTACCAATTGACCTTTTTACAAACAAAAAAATATAAACTTCCTGTTTTTGTCTGGAATTGCTACTGTTGTGTTTTGCTGAAAGGCCCATTGAGACATTGTAATAGGCTATATAGTTAAATGAGATTTGACTTAACACCTATTACGATTTGATAGGGTCCCAAAGAACCAATGAAACGTGATTGTTGCCTACACTAATTTCATTTTCAATTGCACAACTCACTCTGCTTTGTGTGGAGAACAGGGGAAGAAGTGAAACCAACCAAACTAAACTGTCTTTGTTTGAGATATTTTCTAATGAACGTCCATCTTTAATCTGTACCCCAAACGACTTCTGCAATGATTACATTTATTGTTATATGTTCATGAGGGATGTTATGAGAAGCGATACTTCGGTACCTAGACAATGCCAAAATTCTGCAAATGTGACGCTACACGTTTCACTACAGCGCCTCAGTTTCCGTCAGGGCTTGAGACTAACGTCGTCTCGGAGACAATAGAAAATTTATTTGGGTCGCACGTAACCTCACTATTGATGCGTCCAAGGGACACCCAGTGTTTTTCCTGATAATTCTACATTGTGAACAATAAGAGCTAGTTAACGTTAGCTCTTAACAGCTTGTATGCAGCACAGGCCTGCACGGAGCTAACAGCTAACGTTAATGTGAGATGGTAAGAAAGGAGTGTATGTTGAACTACATGGGATTTATTGGTTTACTTTTCTCACCCTAACCATTTTTTTGCAATTACAATCGATTGTGGAATGGTTGTGTTTGCCACATTTGATGGCAATATATCCAATAGTTGCGAAATTTCACTCAAGACCTCCTACTGTATCTCAACCAGCGAGGGAAAGGTAAAAATAAAAGTCTGGGCTAAAGTCATTAGGACATATCATCTTGGAACCATCAATGTCCAGCATTTAGTAGATGTTGAGATATTTCACTGTATAAGTAGATAACTAGATGAGACATTAGGAAATCACCAAAGTCATACGGATTCATCTTCTGGGTACCGTGGAATATGGACCATGTGAAACCATGCAGTAGTTGTTGAGATATTTCAGTAGTAGTTCAGAAGTTGACCGATCAACCAACCAATATAGCCATCCCTAGAGCCACGCAACTAGTGTGGCTGAAAAGAAACCCATGAATAAATCAATAACACTCAGGCTCTCCCACTCAACTCTACTCCAAGACCGAAACGCAAATCATAATATCAATCGAGTGCATGTGGATGGAACCCATTGTTGCCCAGAACAGCAGACAGGACTTTTCACAAGTGCTGCATGAGCCTGATCTCCACACTGTGAGAGCTTTCATGGGCTGGCCCAAACCTCTGTCACTTATAATGAATTATAAACTGCTTGACGCCACCACCGACATCACAGTGTTCTCCAGCCGAGCAGCTCCTCAAACTCCCCTGGAAGCGTAACAGCCTGAACAACGTACACCCACACCTTGCATCAGCACAGCAAGATGGCCATTATTTATGTTGCCTCCCACCAGGAGCTGTCAACAGCATAACTGCAGGCCTGCTGCTACAGGTTGTTAGGGTTTTCCAGAGATAAACCAAAGGGAATCTGATGCCCTGGGATACGTGGCACGACCACCATCTCTGCTATCATCAAAGAGCAGCTGGTGTTTGATCTGGCCCGGATCAAAAGGTGAAGGACAGAACTGTCCTGCGGTGCTACAAGAGAGCAAGTGAAGTCATGCGGAGAGAGATGGAGGCTGCAGAGAGGGAACGCTGTAGTAACAAGGAGAGGCTGGTATAATTGAGACCAATGGGAGTCCTTCTTGGGTCGTAGGGGGATTTCCCAAAAGGCGTCATCAGTGTTTCTTCAAAGGCAAAAGCTACATGTCACTCTGCTCACAGATCTTTATCTCCTCAACCCTCGAATCCAATAGAGAAAGAAGCAGGATCGCATCATTATCATAGGCAAGTAAAGAACACTTGAGGGGTGGAAGATCTAACAAGTTGGCAACGGCCCCTCATTGGTTTTTCACAAGAGGGTTCTTAACCGACTTTTGAGAAGAACGTTTTTCACTCTTTTTTTTCCCCTCTTTCTTCTGTCTTTTGCAATGTCAACGCTCGTCGCGTCCATCTGGCTTTGTCCTATTGATGTTTCGATGGCCAAGGAAGTAGCTTTTTGGCCCTAATCATTTGAAGGCACATCATCTGCTTCCCGAAGGCGCATTCTCATTAGCTTCAAAAGTGCATCAAAGAAAACAAAGTCAAGAGCATGTGAAAGGACGCGAGAGAGAAAGAAAAAGACAGAGAGGGGAGAGAGAGAAAGATGTGGTTTGCCTCACCATTCATCATCATCCATCTGTCTTAAAGGCTTGGCTCAGATCCCTTCGTAGTGGAATATGTTGATGAGGAAGAAAGACAGAACGGCAGCGAGGGAGATGCAAGGAAGGAGTGATTAGCAGAGTGAAAGGAGGAAAGGAGGAGGGGCGCTGGATGAAAGAGAGAGAAAGGAAATTGAGCAAGAAGGATAGAGGACAGATGGATGAAGAAAGAGGGCAAGCAACAGACAGACGATGTTCTCCATCAGATCAATGCTGCGTGGTGGAGGCCGCAGCGGCAGCCCGAGAACGCAGAGACGCTGTCTACTGTCAATTAGACGAGCTTCTTCACCTCCTCCTGTCAGACGCTGGTTAGAGCCCCACAGCAATCATGGCAGGTCGTCCTCTTCCTCCAGACTCAGACAAGCTTCCCATTGCTCTGGTTTTGTGTCTACGTGAGGTTGCGTGATGTGTGCGTGATGTGATCGAAGGCGTTCAGGTGGGAGCGCAAAAGTTGGTCTATATATAAGTCTTTGTGTACTCTTTGTCTACCGTTCTCTAAAATAGTAGAGAGCGGTGCACTGCCACTAAGACACACAACTAGTAAAGTACTAAAAGCGTATTCCTCCTCCTGAATTTCAAATGGTGATCCCATACGACTTGTTACCAACACTTTACTCGGTAATGTGCGATATCCCAACATTGATGTCTTTTTATTTATTTATTTAGAATGCTAAAAAGATCCGTTTTATGATATTTTGTGCTCAGATTGTTTCATGCCCCTCCTCCTTTCATCCTATTCAAAAATAGTCCTTGACAGCCGCCTTCCGTCAACACCACCAACACATTCGGCTTCATTGTTTCTTTCACGCCGGCGTCTCTGCCTTCAACCGTCGGAGTAATCTTACCTCATTGGCATGTTCCACTTGTTTTTTAAATGCTTACTGGGTGGATTTCTGCAGTGTGTGGCTTGTAAACACACAGCTCGCAAAGTGACCCATCTCTCTCCAGCTCAACAAGACGCGAAGGTCACGGCCCTCTGAATGCGGCTGCCAGGATTAAGCGGCGGCCGCCTCCGAAAACCTCTGGGAGCTGCTTCGAGAAGGACGTACCTGAACAAGCCTGAGTGATGAGGTGCTAAAGAAAGTAACAGTTAATATGCAATGCAGTGTTTTCGCTTAATGTCGACCATCATGCATGGTTCAAACGAAGAAGAAAAGAGAACAAAGCTCATTTTAATCAATGGGGAAATGCCCACTCATTTTAGTGATCTAAAGAGATTTGTAAAATGAAGACGAACTCACTTGAAGAAACTGTAATTTGAAGATTAAATACTTAATTGCATATTAAGGTTTTTTGCAGCATGTTTTCACTCAGTGTGGAATTGTGCGTCTGTGTGCGCATATGGTCCGCTTTTAGCACAAGTGGTCACCAGATAAAGCGAGCCGAGGGGAGTGCGCGTGATTGATCGAGAGAATGAGTGAGTCCGACTGAGTTTGAAGGAGTACGTGCGCACCAGTAGCCTCTAATAAAGTATTAGCAGGACAAGCAATTTGCTTCACTGCCAGGCTCCTTGGCATGAAAAGAAGGACTTTAGCAATAATGAGAGAAGCAGAAACGTCAGTGGAAATGAACTCTTATCTCAACCAAAAGAGGAAAAGAGGGAGATTTAAATAGCATAATGTATCAGCATAGCGCAGAGAGGGAGAGAGATAAATAGAGAGAGAGGGAGAGGAAAGGCTGATTATTCACACGTTAGCCTTCTTAACCTCTGGTTAGGATGAACCAATTTCACTGCATAAACACCTATGGTGACTCGGCTCCTGCAGAAACTCGGAAAATCAAATTTGAATTTGAGATGCACCGATTGCAAATTTCTTGGCCGATTCCAATTTCTTTTTGATCTGCCAATTCTGATCTCAAAGGCTCAAAAAATGATTTCAACCGTCCCGAAGTCAGTGTAAACCGTCAAGAATGTATGGTGTCCTTTTACTTTGCATCATTGCTATCTGTAGTTGTTATTTGCATAAAAACACACAATTCTGAAAATGTGAAAATTAATAATTGTATTTTTATTTCAAAACATTCTTGGGCAGAAGTAGTTTTTGTTATATATTACAAGCTTCTTAGAACTAGTGTTAGAAAGCTAAACAGATCATAATCCACTATCTAATACCTACTTCATTTTATTGTGAAAAAACAAATGTATCTATTCAAGTTTCTCACCAAAAAGAACATTTTACAATGTGAGATTTGAACACATCATGATACCTTCCCTAGTGTCTCATTTTTTATTATTTTTTCTCACCAGCTTAAATGCATCATAATGCGAGTCAATGCAATTTTCTTAAGCGTTAGCCGTTGCGCCGTGCTGTCGGCAGACGAGCCGGTCCCTGCGTTACTCTGAGCAGCATCAAGAGGCAAGGAAATGCCAAAAACTGCAGTTCCTCAAATGGCCACGCGAGGCTGACCCATAGGCCGTCGCCATCTTGACTTTTTTTCAATCTGTGAAAAGAAGTTATCATATTGGGAATGAGGAGGAGGGACGTAGAGATGGCGTATACGGCTCTAGTAGCGGCAGCGACCTGTCAATCACATTACCCCCCCCTTCGAAGGCATTCTCCACTTTATGGTCTATTTTACTATAAATGGACCATAATTTACAAAATGAACATTGTTCTGTATTCAAGAAGACTTGAAACTAGTTATTGAGACCATAAACTTGTGTTTACAATGTTTACTGAGATAATAAATCAAGTGAGAAGTAGAGTCATTTTTCTCATAGACTTCTTTTTGCAACCAGAGGAGTCGCCCCCTGATGGTCAGTAGAGAGAATGCAAGTTTTAAGACACTCGGCAGGACCGGAAGTTGCCAGCGAGTCAACCTCCATAGACTCCCATGTTAAAATGCCTTTACAGCAGAAATAAACATGTTTACAGCCCAGTACAAAAAAATGTTTTTGGTCTCTATAGCCACTTTCCCAGTTCATGACAACTCACTTGTTTAAATTATATTAAAGCTTAAAATTAGGCATAATTAAGGGAGCAGCGGCTTTGATTGACAGGTGGGTGCCGCATCAGGAGGTCACCAGCTGCTAGATGTCTCCTCTGCTGCGTCAGCTGGGCCCGCCTCAGCTCCACCAACCATCCACCAACCATCCACCTCTCTGCCCACTTTTAGAGTAGATCACCGGCAAGATGGCGAGGTTCAGAGCAACCCAATTTTGAGCCTCACAATGTTTCTACAGAAACACATGGGTGACTTCATTAATACTGCGTCCATATTTGATACAGTCTCTGAGCAGCATGCATGGGAATGAATTATGATATAATTAATTAAGCTAGTTTTTCCAAATATTTCTTATTTTGGACTTATTGTGAGCTTTATGTCTTCACTCGCACTGAAGAACTTGTGCCTGTGACGTTTTTATCTCAAAGTCTAAATTACATTTCTTTATTACATTGACAATTAAAAGGTACAAGCTTAAGAAGCCAAAGAGAGAATGTAAAAAAATAAAAAAAAGTACTGTACCTCAAGAACACTCCTGAGTGCTCTGTCACCTAACCCAGTGTTTTATTAATGCTTTCGATTTTCGATTCGCTATTATTTCTGCTGGCTGAATTTGAGTTTCTACATTTCAGTGGCGCTTTCCTCTAGCTTGTGGCATTCGGACATCTCTCGGTCTAAGAAATACACTGCGCCCTTGTTTTTCAGGGCAACGCTATGACCTACTGCGAGCTCACACCAAGCAAAGCCTTAACTCTCTAAGGCACAGCCCTTGTATTTTTCCTAAGCCAAAAGGAAAAATATCTGTGTCTTGAGCTTTAAATTTTGATGCATTGAGGGACTGTGGAGTGGTGGGCGGGCTAGAAGAGAACAAACGCTGGAAGTGAGTCAGGCGAGCTGGATGGAAGCCTGCTTTTAGTAACCGAGAACCATGGGCGTCCTCCAACACCCATCACGCCAGGTACTGAAAGGCTCGCGCTGCAGGAGTCCAAGGAGGAGGGATGAGAGCGACAAGTTTTGTCCTGCGTGAGGCCAAAAATAACAGAAAAATACTGCTGCAGCATGCTGCTATACTCGTGTTGTTTTGAAAACTGTGAAGTTGCAGGTGATGAGGTGTGGGGATTGGTGTTTATTAAGAAGTCTGTTGTGGTATTAGAATCTTTATCTACACCGGCTGCTACAGCATGAAGTCACACTGTGCTGTTTTCTCATCAGGAATCGGATTTTACAAAACAATTGTTCATAATAGAAAATCAATTAATTCAGCCTACAGTCTAACCAACGTCGATTCTGCTTTGAAGACTGCTCCAATATTTTGGCTAATTATGTTTTGTAAATCCAGACATGCTCATACCCAAAAAAATATATATATTCTGTCAGCTTCCAGGCTGCCCATAGGCAGTAGAGTGTTGTGTTGAATGATTCCACAATGAGGAAGTAATCAAACAAACTTCATCATATAAGATGTGGACTGCACTGACGTCATCTGGGAGCCATATATATATATATATATATATATATATATATATATATATATATATATATATATATATATATATATATATATATATATATCAGCTCCACACTAATACTGTACATCCCATTGGAACTTGTTTTTGCATCTAATAAGTATTTCCTTTGCAGTCAAATGAATAGAAATCTTCAAAAGTCAAAAAGATGAGCGGTATGAGAAGCCTGTGCGATTGCATACCCAATGCGATGTCTCATTGAAGCTACCTTTTTACATTTTTTTTTTTCATGGCACTTGTCCTGCTTCCTCATTTCCTACTTTTCAGTCTGTCTCACTCTTCCTGTCTCCCTCTTCCTTTTCCCAACTTTGCAA
This sequence comes from Cebidichthys violaceus, assembly GCF_023349555.1. Taxonomy (NCBI): domain Eukaryota; kingdom Metazoa; phylum Chordata; class Actinopteri; order Perciformes; family Stichaeidae; genus Cebidichthys; species Cebidichthys violaceus. Next base: position 265,245 of record NW_027176277.1, on the reverse strand, counting down.
TTGTAAGGCTCCTCATTTCCTCTCCATCACTCCTCCTCTTCTCCTCTCCCGTCATCTTCTGCCTCCCCTACTCCTTCTCTCATCTCTCCGTGTCTGTCATCATCCCGCCCCTCCTGTTCTGTCTCTCCTCCCCCCCTCCCTCTCTCCCTCCCTCCCTCCGCTCCCTCCCTTCTTTCCTTTTCTTTTCCCGGCGTGAAATGTGTAGCTCATTAGTTTGCTCACCACACCGTCTCACGTCAGTCTGTCCTTCACATCTCGCTGCACTGCTAAGAAGTCATTTACGCCGCCGCGTAGCTCCCCCCCCCCCCTCCATCTCCCTATTTCCCTCCCCTCCACCGGTAGCCTCCATATGGTTTCATCATCATTCTGCAGTAGCACAAGAAAAAACACATCCCAACCCCTCCAACCTCCCCCGTCCCCTCCCCACCCTAAACACCCTCTAAAACAGAAGAATTTTGAAGGGTGAAGACGTGAAGGAGGAGGGAGGGGCGAGGGGATCGGGATTATCCCAAGCATAATGATACAGCACTTTGATAGAGCAGAAGAGTGAAGGCAGAAAGAGGGGGAGGAGAGCAGGGAGGTGGAGGAGAGGGAAGGGTGGAGAAATAAAGCCCAAGCTACTACCGAAAATCATGTAAATGCAGAGATAAAAAAAGGAACTGTTTGGCATTCATGGGAGTGGGTGGCGCATCAGTGGGGAGAAATCTCAGTGAGAATGTTGACTAATGCCAGCTCTCTCTCTCTCTCTCTCTCTCTCTCTCTCTCTCTCTCTCTCTCTCCTGCTTCAGAGCCAGCAGGGCGTCTGGGTAGGAGGCGGTGGGCAGGGGAAGGGGGTGGGAGGGTTTAAGGATGGAGGCCTCGAAGGCAGTCAAAGCAGCGTCAGATCTGTCCTGTGATGAGTTCAAGTTCAAACAAGTAACTTAAAAGTTTACTGGCAAACGTATGCAGTGCGTGGTTGCAATGCAACTAAGTATTTACTCAAAGCTACTATGAGGAACTCTCATTTTGTTTTGATTTTTGGCGGTTCCTGCGGACAAAAAACGCTAGTGTTTCCGAGCACCAGAGTCCCTTTTAGAAAACCTCTCATTTTACCGCAGCAGGGTCTGACAGTCTGCCCCGCTCAGTCCTGGTTCTGGTTCTCCCGTGGCTCCCTTCCCTCCAGCGGGCCCACCTCCAGCCTGAGCTCCGACTGCAGGTCGAAGGTGGCAGGGAAGCCGGATCTGGGACTGTCCACAGGTGGCTGGTCGCTGCCGGAGGCCCTGCGAGGTCTGAGCTGAAGTAGATTGTGGTGAACCTGCATGACGTTGTCTGGTTTTGCTAGAAACAGACAATCTTCTTGCTGATGCTCTCGTTCACTCACGTTGGTCATATAGAGGCATCAGTATTAGATTTATTACCAGTTAAAAGTTCTTCATAGTAACTTTAAGTGCAATTGTTATGAAATTAAATTGAGTACTATCACAATATGCCACTATATATTTCTACTCCTTTATATTTTGATGGCAAACGTTGTGATGAAAAACAGTTATGCATCTGTAATTATAACTTTTAATAACTATGTATATAGCACTTTTCAAAACAAAATTACCACATGCTTTACAGTAAAAAAAAAGACAAATAAAAGTATATTAGTATATAAGTCCAAGTTATGAATTATAATACAAGATAAAATAATATAAACGATGACAACAGAAACATCTGTTGGAATTATGTTTTAAAGAAGATATTTAAAAGAGGATTCTGATACTAATCAACAACAATTAGGTATTTAGAGTGTGCTCTGTGCTATACTGTGCTCCAGCATTAAAAACATTACTTAAATAGTAACAGTAAAAGCACTCATTATGCAGAGTGGACTCTGTAGGAGTGTATGGTAATTTGTTACTACTGTTGCACGCAGCGTTTTAATGTTTAATGCTTTTCGAGATGTAGCTAATGCTAATATATCATTTCTATGTAAAATCTTAGACGCCCCGCAGACTCATTGTCCACCCACACAGGTGTTTTGACCTAATGTAGCGGAGTAGACTTTTAAAGTTGCATACAATGGAGACACTCCAGTACAAGTACCTCAGAATTGTACTTTAAGCAGTGGTAGGCGGTTTATTTTTAGTGCCATTTGGCAGAACTTTCATAATAATCTTTCAGCATATTGTAGTGGTCTGATTTCAGGTTTAAAAAAAAATTCTAGCCTGTGACAAGGAGACATCAGCCAATCACAGGTCATTTCAGAGAGAGACATGTTGCTCTAATACCATCAACAACACCCTCCGTGGTGGATACGACTGGCAGCCTGAACATTCTTAGTGATTGTTGGTGACAATGTGCCACAAAATGACAAGATTACATTTCCCATACGGCCCTGTTGTTATTGGTTTTGTTAGCGACACATCCTTTCCGACACTGAATCATTTCCGAGATTGGACTGAAGTGTCTGACGCCAGCAATCGCACCGTATTTGTGTCAGGTCACCTTTATTTTTTTTACTTCAACACTATATTTATAACTTTCTCTTTACATCCGACATCATTCCCCCACCATCTCCGAGGTCTGAGAGAAGGATTTGCCAGCATACCAATAAACAACTAAGAAAGCAATTATATGATACAGTGTGTGACACTTCAATTTAAAGTGTTTTAATAACTAATTGAGCTAAACTAGTTAATATGTAAGCTGTGGTACATGAATGAGGTATTAAGATGATTTTCTAGATCGATATGTTAGCATAAAAATTACAAGTCAAAGTCCTAAAAGTAGAGATACAGTTGTGTGTGTCTGCAAAATGTACATTATGAATATCAGAAGTCAAAGTACCCATAATGCAGAATGGCCTATTTAAAGGAGTTATTACTGCATATTATATGTTTTTTGATTATCATATTAACATATGATAAGAATATGGCTTTTGCCACTGAGTTGAGCTGATAATAAATATATAATATCGTGATATCTACCCTACCCGCTCAGTGAAAACACGGCTAAAAACTACTTCTGATTCTCGTAGCCAACGCTCTGAACTGCAATGTAATATTGTAATACTTTTATAATTGCACTCTTTGTATTGCAAAGTCGATCCAATCGCATCCAATAATACAATGCGTACCATTTTCCGGGTTTGAGTCTCCCCTTCATGTCTTTGTGTTTTCTCTTTTGCTAACGTGTTTCCTGAAACGTCGTCGTGTCTGAACCCTCAGGGCCACCGTAGAAACCAGAGTGCGAAAACAATCTTGAAAGAGGAAAGATCATTAAAATTGTATGAAGGAGCAACACAAGGAGTCAGGTGCAACTAAAAGCAATTAGTTGCATCTGACTCCACTGTTGACTAATGCACCTTCTAGCGGTACTAATGTAAGGATACGTTTAAAATTACAAGCACGCTGCTCATTCTAGCATTCAGGAAAACAGTTACTGAACCTCTCAACCCCACCTTCGTGCTTTACATATGTGCTTTATTCGTAAGTGACTCGCCGTCTCGAGCAGGGCGTTACTCTAAATGATGAGGTGCACCTATTAAAAGGGATACTCAGCATACCGCAAAATGTCAAGGGCAAGTGTTCCTTTATGTGACAATCAACTATAGCTCATGGAGAAGTGGACGTTTTAGTGACACAAGGTGACCAGTCGTCTCCAAACCCACGTCTTTCCCTATTTTACCGGCACCATTTAGATTTATGAATATTTTCTCTCTCGCTCTTTTTTGTCCATTTTTTTTTTTTTTTTTTATGCATCTGGTTGCTTTTTACCCATTAACCAGGAAACATCCTGTAGATACTAACAGTGTGTAGTGTATAATACATGCATCCTCCCTGTACACTGTTTTTCTCTTCCAGGGAAATATAGCGCCTGAGATTCTCAGGCTTTAGAAAATGAACCCCTGAATCGCTCAATCCATCGCTGTCTGTCAAGGAGCGCTTTCTGGTTGGCTGTTGACGAGGATAACCTAATGACAGCAGCGTTTGCGCAACAAAACAATAGGGTACATATATGTTGTATAAGGTTTTATGTGGGGCAGCGTGTGCTAGAATATACGTTACCTTGACTCTGACGGATGACCGTTATTCTGCTGTCTACCTGCTCAACAAGGAGGAATGTTTATGACCGTTTGTGTGTATGTGTGTGTGCACTCAATCATGCATGCATTCTTGCCTTTGTGTGCGAGTCAATCGCAGCGACAGTCTGCATTACAAGACAGAAGAAATGGAGGTAGGGAGCGCAGAAAGAACAGAATACGGGGGGGAAAAAAACACAATAATGGGAAGTCTGCCTGATGTGTATAGAGTGTGTAAGCAGATTGCTATATTTTATGTAAATTTTGACCTTTCTACCAGTGCTGGCTATCAGGCTTGTTGACAGGACGGTGCGTATCTGTCCTGTTGACAAGACGAGCAGGAAGACAGAGAGAGAGAAAAGACCTGTCACCGCTGACTAATTACACTGCAAGCAAACAGTTGAGTTCTCTGTTTACATTTGGACAGCCAAGGGAGGCCGAGATGAGCGTCATTAATCAGATTTTTCTATCGCATACCACCAACACACACGCACATGCACTCATAAGATTACATACGGCCATCAGTCATGTTTTTGATTGGACATGAAGGACGGTCTCTGTAATTACCAAAGAGTTCGCAGTGATGAATCCCAATAAAGAGCGGGACCAGATGTGGTTAATCAAAACTCTCTGGGGTTTCTGGAAGCCAACACAGGGCTGCGAAGCTACAGTCAAAGTCAATGGGGACACAGGGCCATTTGTCCCAAAAATCATTTTCGAGCTGTGCCATTAGGTTGCATGAGATATTGTGGGATTCGATTTGGAGATGTGAAATAAATAGTTTTCCCATTGACTCACATGCGTATTACCAGAGAAATGCCAAGCTGTTGAAAGTCCAAAACTAGATCAATGCTGGAGAGATTTTTTTTTTTTTTTTTTTTACTGAGAATTGTATTTTCAGGTCAGTAATAAAGGCCTTAGAAAGTCCTAGTGTGTCCAACACATTCTCACACCAATGCATCACATACAGCAGCTTGGTCAGCGCAGTGAGCATTTTTCCATTGAAAAGGTGTTTAAGAGACGACTATGGTCACCAGGGAAAAACAAAAATGTAACGTTTTGCAAAAGAGTTGCAAAAGTGAATTTGTTTGTCCTCTACATCGTGCTGATAATAGTACAGTATACAGTCTACAATTTTCAGTTAAAAGCCAATATTGCAATTCCTGGTGAAATATCATCTAAACGTTTTATCAAGATCTTCAATAGTCAGTGAAAAAACAGTCACTTTTGAACCACTTGTGAACATCTTTTACAATAACCGTATTTTAGATGCCTTTTAAACTTTGTTTAAACCCGCTTCTTGTTTGCTCATCACTTTGTTGTCTTCATTCAAACTGTACGTAGCCCCACTTGTCGTGTATTTTAGATGAGAAATTGCCTAAAAACTCAATTTTATAACGTTGGGCTACTGCGACGACCCATAAAGACAGTCGCCAACATTAACAAACACGTGATGTTTACTGTCGGTCCATGCTGCAGTGCGCTACAAGCTAACATGCTAACACTACAAGCTAGCAGCCTCGCCCGCATCGTGAGCAGCAAAAGATCATACTAATGCTGCTAATTTCGGTTTGTATTATTGGAATCCAGTAGTTCAAGTAGTTACAGAGTGCGTAGTTAGCGTGAAGCCTCTTGTTTAATCTCGACAGCACTTCACCGCGCAAGTCTGCAGACCGGTGCTACCTTCAAAGTTGTAGAAGCAGTCTGAGCCAAAGTACAACAATGTATGAACAGACAGAATGTACACTGCTCTCATGTCGATGGCCTGGGAGCTTCTTGTTGGCAGCACACAGTCTATATACTTCCATATTTATGACAAGTACCAACCTACAACTTACAAATCATCAACACTTTCAAATGAATTGGTTCAGACCGAATATCACCCAGTTTTCAACCAGAACTCAACGTTGAAATCCCGGATGGTGCTCATCACATGCATAATGTCTTCCAAATGAAGCTTTCACAAGAAGTTGGTTTTAGGCAACGAAACCACTAAGGTTTAGGAAAAGAAAGTGGTTGACATTAACTTGACTGCCAAAAACGCAGGTGACTAGCTAGCATGATGAATTGGAAATGCATTTTTTTTTATTACTTATTTAAACTCAACGCATGGTAATAAAACCTTTCTCTAGCATGTTAATCTAATCTAATCATGTTGCATTTATTTTATTTTTTTATGAAAATATTTCTTCATCAGATTTAAGGAGCCACAGTTTTGTGGGTTATGAAAGGCTAATGTCGTCCAGTTCTAATACCACTTATGACAATAGACATAAGCAAAACAAGGAAAGGAGAGGAAAAATAACAAAACCAAAGGTGATGAGAGGAGAGTAAAGGAGGTACGGCAAGTAGAGGAGTCCCCTGCCTTATCGGTTTAGCCGTGGACCACTGGTCATGGGTGGCTTCAGGTCATCTGGCACTAACATACTGGGCCTCAGAGAGAGACACAAATACACACTTAGACAAGGGCCACTGGACAGGAGAGAGAGAGTATGGAGGAGGAGGAGGAGGAGGAGGGGAGGAGGGAGCTGTTAGAGAGAAAGAGCAAGTGTAGCCGTGTTGATGTGCTGCAGGGTTTAAGTCAGAGGTTTGGAGCAGGGCCATCCGCTAGGACAGAGGAGAGCAGGGTTCAGACGGAGAAGATGAAGCGATGATTCCCATCTGGACACCAGGTTGTTTGGATAGTTGTAGTTTAGCTAGATAGGGTTTCGATAATAATAGACATGGGGGTTGTAAACATAGAGTATCTTACACAGTAAAGGAGTACACGGATATGTTGGAAACCTCCACATACACTAACAAAAGCTCAATGGATGACCACATATATGGATATAATTAATATGGTGAGATGCACGGAAAGTGATGGCAGGAATTGCTGTAATAACCATTTCTATTTATTGGGAATTTTTTGGGCTTCTTGTATCCTGCATATTATATTTACACTTCAGCATTCGCTTTGACTGGTCATTTAAAGGGCAGGAGATGGTGTCAGTATCTGCCGGCATATCATGAAAAGTGCAGCTGGAAAGAGGCGATGGTTCCGAACCAAAATGGAGAAAACTGAGTGAAGCCTCATTCACAGGTGAGCCGTTAGTCTACATGATAACACTGTATGCATTTTTTTTGGTCGGGAGACTGGACGCTTTGGAATTCGACCGACCACCAATTCTTGTGTCCTGCTGTATTTGTGTGTGTTGACAGGTGACAGGTCTTCTGGGCCAATGAACTGGACAGACAAGACGCATCACTGTCACCTCGCGTCTGCTCTGACAGGCAGCCAGCGCGGCCATGACAGGCGTAAGTAACACGTTTTTGGCCTGAACGCTAACACACTGTGACATATGCTCCTGAACACACAGGCTGCCCACTCACCACTTACAGTTTCGACAGTAATTACAGGAACCACACAATATTATATGTGGAATGCCAGTGATTTGGATGGAACTCGGATGGCGAATTATGCCTCTTGCATATATATGTGTGTCACACACACACACACACACACACACACACACACACACACACACACACACACACACACACACACACACACACACACACACACACACACACAATGTTTTCAATGCATTTGCAACACCACTTACTGAGATGACAAATGAAGTGTTTGGGGTAGAAAGATGTTACAAGTCATTGGTTTCTCTTAATCAAGTTTCAATTTGGGAAAGAAAAAGCCTACACTCTTTATTGTTTGTAAACTCAATCAACAAGCATAATGAGAGCTAATGGGCTCTATCGTCATGCAAATGCAGACGAATGGAATGGAAAACTCAAGAAAATTTACACCCTTGCATTGTCTTATGCAGTTATGTGTATCATCAATCTGTGATGTTTAAAATGTGCTTCGAGTCTCCTTTTTTTTTTTTGGCTCATTGTTGGTTATTCTCTTTGTTTCATATCTTTACTCGTCTACTCACTCCTCTGCTTCTCCCACATTACCCAGAATAACTGTCCGTAATGTTAACAGACCACATTTAACCTTTAATGGTGAACATGTAGGCTTTCCGTATGTCTTATAGCCATGCCATTTATGTGTCTGTAATAATCCATACATTAACCATTGAATGAGTACCCGTTTAGCCCAAGGAATTAATAATAAAAAAAAGAAAAATTAATTCACGGTATGTTGCTAGCAGCTGTAATCGTGAACTCCTTCACCAGAGGATGAGTCAACCTGCAGAGCTCTCCAACAACAGCACATCTCAGGGACGCATGCGGTTTCTCAGGCTCTAAGTAGCCAAGAGTCCACATTTCATCTCTATTCTCCGTGTGCATAATGGCCTCAATCATACACAGTCACCTATGCACCAGTTATTTATTTGACCATGACATGTGACTTCATTCCCCCCTTACACTATAAGCAAAACCACTGTTGCTCATAGCAACTTAGGACAATATAGATGCTTGATTATTTAAAACAAACATTTGGTAACAAATAACTGATGCCCATGTTTATAATGCACCATAATCATACTTATAATACATTATAATCTCCTTATAGCACTGTATTTTATTGTCATCATCACTCATAAAAATTCATAATGATTCATAACACTTAAGGCATTTTATAATGACATATAAGGTCAAGTATCATAATACTTCATAATTGCTGGTCACTTGCTGACATATTTGTGTTCTATAATTCCCACAGTTGTAATACATTATCATCTTTTAATAATGCATCATCATCACTGTTATGATGGCTTGTAATGTGATTATATGTTTCTCTAAGTGGTCATTGTTTGCTTTAAGTGAAGTGAAAAGATATCATTAAATCTATGCAAGAACAACACACAAAATGTTGAGAAATTATTTATTTTTTTACTTTACTTTACTAAAGCAAACAATGACCACTTAGAGTGACTTATAATCACATTATAATGCATTATAAAAAAGATGATAATGTATTGGAACTAATGCACAATTTTCCTTGCAAAAACAAAATGTCAACAAGTGACCAGCAATTATACCGTTACCTTATAAGTCATTATGAAATGCTTTGTAATGTGTAATGATTATTGTTATAAAGCATTACAGGTATATGTGGGTGCTTACAGTTGTAAGTTGTAGTGCAACAGCTAGCTGTTTAAAACACATTTTACGTATGTATAATGCATTATGGACATCATAGAAAGTGTTACCTAAAATGTCATGATTATTATGTACTACACTGACATGTTCAATGCATCCCGTAGACAGTGTTTATCAGAATTCAAAAGTCAAAACTGCACGTTGCATCATTTGTGGAATATTTTTCACCCAGTTAATAGGATAGAAAGTGTCGTAACTCTTGTAAAATCAGTTGAAGTGAAAACACTGACTCCTGCATACTCAAGGGATTATCCTACAATGTGCAATGTAGTGTGTACAATACTGTACATAAACATAGGACGCCACATATGGGACCGTCACAAGAGCACATGGGGAATGATGCAAAGTTCAGCCGTATACACACACACACACACACACACACACACACACACACATACAGCGTTTTTTGCTGCTGTGTTTCCCAGATGCACTTTTCAAAAAATAATGAGCGTTTTGTTTGTGAGGAGATTAAATATGTTCACAGCTGTACAGCTGTTACAATCTCATAACTACCATTAGGCATTCATTTTTTAATTAGATTTTTTTACATTTTTTTTACACAGTCTCTTATGTGCCAGGACAAGACCCATGAAACAAATTAAAACACACATTTGGACAGTCTCGAAGCCAGTAGACGTTTGTACTGTTATAACTGAATAAACAACGGCTCTTCTGCAAAAACTTTATAGATATTGATTTTTTTTTAAAGGTTCCCTTTAGGTCCATTCCGGGTCTTTGTCTATATATAAATTATTCTTTAATGTCTATATACATTATTCTTCAATAATTGTGAAGTAGGGCTGTCACGATTATTGTATTATTGTATCATATACAATAAAGGTATTATTGTAATATCTATAGAAAATTTCAAGTAAAAATGAGTCAAATTCTTCTTTAACTATTTTGCATTTTGTCTTTTTTGGCAACATAATTTCACTCACACTGTGTGTGTTGGGGCAGGTAGACAAAGCAAGAACGTAAAGGAACGGAAATGATTTAAGAGACGCTGGATTATTTACATAAATATCATGCGTTTATTATTTACGTGATATCAATATTACATTTTTTTTAATGTCCCGGTTATTGTCAATTCCACTATATTGTAACACCACTATTGTGTAGTTTCACTAATTTGTTAATAATACCCAAATCTCAAAAACCCAGGCGATATACTGTATGTAGCTATTAGCCAATTTACCTGACGTTTGTCTTTATATTACTTTTTTTTTTTCTCCTGATTATGGATGAAACCGACATTGTTCCTGTCCTGCTGTCTGGTGTTTTCTATTCGGATTAAACAAACGTTGTGGAAACCAGAGAATAGCATACAAGGACAAGCCTGTTGACAGATACTGTCCCATTACTGATGATGTCTGTTAATTGTGATAAATGCAACGTTATCAGGAAATGCTTTCAAAGAAATAAGAGAAAATCAGCAGCAGGAAGTTCTGCTTGTTACTAGCACATGTTGGAAAGGAAAGGCAACTTCAGTTAGCTTGCACAAACCTACAAGAAGGTTGTATTGTGGAAATGAATTAGAGGACGATTGTGGTTTATTACCACTTGGTTAATTTGTAGTGTTTGCCGTCAGTTCTCTCGGTAACCGTAAGATTGTACACACTCAAGATATATGGGAACATGGCAGGAAGATTTGGAATAAATCTTCAGGACAGCCAAACACATTTCAATCAGGAGAGACAAGTCAGATGAAGAAAAGATAATTGTTTATTATTAACAGATGATATGTGATGATAAAGTTTTGACAGAGTCTTTGTCTCTGACTCTGCAGGGAGATTTGTAATGGAGGAGCGTCTGCCCTGAGCAGCAGCGAGATATAAATCCCCCCCTTGGAGTCCAGACACTGGTGGCGATGGTGGTGGCTGATGAAGCTGATAGAATGATGAGTTGATGAAGATGATGGATCTGTGAAGACCGGGCGGAGATGGGGAGGTGAAGGGGGCGCGTAACAGCATCGTGAACGTACGGAAAGTAGAGAGACAATCATATTTAAAAAGAGACAGCAGCGAGATGATAGGCTAACGATGTCATTATCTTGTTGTGCCATTGGATAGAGGAGACCAGCTGATCTAAAACAGCTGATTGACAGCCCCGAACAATGACAGCAAGGAAATAATGAGTAGGCAACGTCTGGCAGATGTTTGAGAAATAAACTACAAGCCTAAGCGCACAAGAGTGTAGTCTTCCTGACTGAATCTCAGTTCAGAAGAAAAAAAACCCACATCAAGATCATTGTGCTGGGTTGTTTTTCTCTAACTTTACAACACTAGAGATTTTCTGTCTTTGACTCACCGCTAAAACTGCAACCCATGCTTCTCCTTCATTAAGGAAAGCTGTCGAACCCAGCAGATTATAACCAGATTGCAGTTTGTCCAAAATAACGTCTGCAGCTGCTTTACTGATGGAAGCTTAGAAGACAATCATATACGCCATTTTAGCTTCACTTCATTGGCTACCGGGGCAATTTAGGGTTGATTGTAAAATGTTATTGATCAGCACTAGCTGCTCTTTTCCCCTTAGTAGTCTAACAACGCCACTGTTGCTGCAATGAAATTGCCACTTAAGCCACTTTGAATATATAGACGGGTACGCATTTTGCAGACATGAACAACTGTCTTATTATATCCTCTCACTCACATGGATTTCTAACCTCTGACACTATTTGGGCCATCATTCTCACAAATGAATACACCACCCGGGCTAACGTTCATTATTATCTCCCTTTTTCTCTCAGTCTCGCACTCGTGAATGAAAAGTCAATGTCCTGAATACTTTATAAGGCCTGAGTCGGGTCATTATGTTGAGGGTCACCCCATTAACGGCCTCCTATAGCCCGTTATTGCCGTACGCTCCAATGCAGCAATTACATGCCACGTATACTATCAGAATTGGCCTGCTTTGCTACCCAAGTGGCCAGCAGACAAACAGTGGTAAAGCTGAGGTTTGTCATGTGCTGGCCAACGAGCAACATTAATGAGTGGGTGAGATGAAACATGGCACAATGACATGCATGCCTCTGAGGCTCGGCATAGTGGCACCGCCGGGACTCGCAGTATGAGGAGCTGTCACCGTCTGGGCAGCGCACCAGCCTCGTACACGATGATAATCGCTGTTTGGATGAGCGCTGGTGTGTTCACTATTGCCGCCATTGTTTGCGTGCATGCGCGCGCGTTACCCATCTGCTATCAAACGTTAATCTGTGACAAACGCGAATGCAGCATCTGCAATGCTTGGAGAGTCATTATAACTAATGTGTTTTTCTCTTCTGAGCTGACTTGACGCCGGGTCAGACGGAAGGAGAAGCCAGGTGGCCGTCTGAATGGCAGGGACACATTTGGGATTGCGAAACGCTCATGATCCGAGTCCCGATCGTCATAGATGCGACGATTGATCCGCCACGACAGCCGTCTGCGTGGCCAAGGCTAGACTGAATAGCACCAATTGAAATGTCTTAAAGCATCTCAAGTGAAAGAGTTAAAGCTGTGCTAATCAATCCGTTACACATTAACAATGGATCAGATGTCAGCGTGTGATATGAACCGGGTCCCTTATAGTGATGAATACTGATTTCCATTCCACGCCAACTGTTTTGAGCACATAAAAAGCTCTGATAAAACCACTATGCTACATTGCCAGCTCTAAACAGTAGCAGACATAGCTAGCAGTTAGCTGGTGTACATAGTGGAAGAGCCAGATATTTTCCTCAGGAGTTGGTGGAGACCAAAAGCGGAGCTAAAAGGAAAATAGATATTGTTCATTCATCAGGCGGCCAGAAACACAAAGTGAATGTTAATGTTGCTTTGTGTCTGCTTGCTAAGATCTTAATGACTTTATAGGGTGATGTGTCAGATGTTGTCTTTTAAAGGGCCAGTATTTTGGGGGATTTATTAAATGAAGTATTATATTAAACTAAAAATCCTTGCGTTTTCATTACCTTAAAACGAGCCCATCACATCTACATCGGGAGCATGGTCCTCTTCACAGCACCGCCATGTTTCTACAGTAGCCCACAATGGACAAACTGAACACTGGCTCTAGAAAGGAGCCTTGCACGTTTTTTTTGTATGTAACCTGAAGGCTATGCTCTCCAGCCTTATACGTTTAATATTTTGTTGAGTTTTAGTAAATGTTTTCACAGCAGACATGTTGATTTTGTCAAAGTAGGAAAAGGAGGTGTTATAATAACATTAATGATAGCTTGGTTCTATTCAAGTGTGCTTGTAAGTCATGACACCAGAACCAGCATATACCAGGACCCTGAAACCAAAGCAGCTAAATGGAATTCAGCCATCATCATTATTGTTATTATTTACACCCATGCTTTTCCTACTGTGACATGTCAACATGTCTGCAAAATGAAACAAGGCAAAGCAACGTGCAGCTTCACCACGTCAATGGGATTGGCAGTTGTGTTGGTTTTACTTTATTAATTAATTTATGAATCAGAATCAGAACCGTTTATTGCCATGGTATGTTGAACATACAAGGAATTCTACATGATGGGTGTCGCATAACATTTAACAATCAACACAGTGCAAAGTAGAAACGCATTAAAATGTACAGAGAAATATAAAATAAAGTAAAGTATAAAGTAAAGTGAAATATAAAGTGACATTCATTATCTCCATGTCGTAGTTCTACTGATGTTTATGAGGGTCACTAAACTCAACTACTTGTCCCATCTACTCCCATATCTCAGCTTCTCGTAAACCACAAAGATGATCTTTGAATCTTTGTACAGTTCAAAAAAGCATAAAATAGCCTGAAATTAAAGGATGGAATATCCATCAATTTTCTCCAAATGGCTCCTTCTGTATAATTCAAGGGTGTTGAAGTTCAAAAAATTTCAATAAAAGTCTATTACATAATGTCTCCCATGTTTCCCTGTGTTGTGCCAAAACTGAACAAAAGCATTCAACATTGTATATTATTCATATCACCTACATGTGTATAGATATGAGACATGTGATGTCAAAAATGTACTAAATTTACATTTTTAAATATTTATTTTCCATAATATAAAAATACGGAACATGTTGCATGTTCTAAATGATCCCACGTGTCTTTATTTACAGCGTCTTTTAGCTATAAGTAGCGTCTAAAGTCATGTAACTGTCCTGCACATGTTCTTTTGCAAACAAGTTCTGCTTTGCGAACCTTTAAACACGGTTCCTCCCTCCCCGTTCTCCCGTGTGAAGAGTGAACATCGCCTACATGCTTGGCTTGTCCTGTTCTAGTGGGAATGGTACCAATATAAAAATGTTAATGCCATGCTCTACCGACTGAGGCCCATGGGACACAATATGGAAATTTCTTAGAAGTCTTTGGGCACCCATTAATATCATTATCATCACCACTTCTTCCACCGTCGCATTTGCATGCCAGTGGATGGTGTGCTGGAGCTTTGGAGGAATGATATCAAAACTTCAGCTTCACTGATGACAATCTTCTGCAGAGATGAACCTCGGATGTGACTTCCTCAGAGGTTTCTGCATGCCCGGTCACTGCCCGGCCTTTTTTTGTTGTTGTTGCGGGGGTCTTGCGTGTTTTATGTGTGTTTCTTGTTGCATTTGGATGCAGAGTGAATGGGTGTTCCAACCCGCCATCCCCCCCCCTGCGGAGGTCACTTTGAAACGGAATAGATTTTTTTTTTTCTAGATCTCAGCCAAAGCTGTAGGGAAGGTCACTTCATTAATCACAGCTAAATGCCACTGTCTGCCCGTCTCCCTTCTTAACCAAGTAACACCCACAGATAGCATCATTGATTGATACTAATAATTAATTCTCCTTCGGTACAGGACGACAGAGAGTACCATTCTGCGGGGAACCTTTAATTACTATGTAAAGACTCATTAGGTTAATGCCATCGCGTGCTCTGGTGGCACAGGGGGCCAAATGGATGTCTTCCTCAACCCTCATTGCCTTTTGTGAAACAAGCTGCTCCCCTCCTCCTCCTCTCTCTCTCTCTCTCTCTCTCTGTCTCTCTCTCTCTCTCTCTCTCTCTATCTCTCTCTCTCTCTCTTTTACTTCTTACTTTTCTCTCTAGCGGTACTCATCTACGCGCTAGCCTACTTTCTCTGCTGATTCAGTGTCGGAAAATGTCAACTCTGATTTTGCTTGAGAGGATTTTGGCAGATGGGTTGAAGCCCAAATGATGGGGGACAACCGAACACACAGGCTCAGGAGTGTGTGCGTGTGCGCATGCTGTGGGACTGTCGTGCGTTTACATTTGCGGCGATGTATATAAGTATACAAGCGTGTGTCTGACTTTGTCTTGAGTCACAGACACGCCGCCAGTCACGCCAGCGTATCTGCATCACAAGCAAGAATAGAGGACGTGCCATGTTATTTTATTGTCTACCAATCCACGTAGTGTGAAGGAAGCTGATGCAATGTACCGCTCAGAGGCTTTTTACTTTTGAAATAATACTCTGTGACAAGTTCACATAAATAAATGTGTCATCTACTACTATCCCATTCAGTCTTTTTTGTTTCAGCTGACAATTAATGGAAGCAGAGTAAACTCTGAAAGTAAACTATGAAAGCTTTTTTTGCATTTGCTGTTCTCGACTGTCGGTGTCTGGAAGATCTTTTCTAAGAATAAACCTCCAGCACTTAGGCAGTGATGCATTCAACATTTGGGATTCATCATGAATAAACAAATGAAGTTTGTTAGCATTAGCAGGGAGTAGCAGCTCTTTCATCGAAATAACAAACATGAATTCCCATAAATCCAGACTACTAAATGAAAAGCCCAAATGTATTTTATTTTCTAGCGGTTAACAGATTTATAGCACACACACCCATGTCCAAAAAATAAGTTACATTTGGTCACTGATATGATGAAAATGGCCTGAATGCACCATTCAGCTCACCCTCTGCTAGACGTTAGCTCCATCTTGTGGACTATTCAGATCTATTTCAGGAAAATATTGAGACGCAACCTCAAAGCTGCAACCTGGGTGTGACACCTTTTCACATTTCCACATCTAAAGCTTGTATTCTCAAAGCTGTGATCGAGCTGGAGCTGGACTGAGAGCTGTGTGTGTGTGTGTGTGTGTGTGTGTGTGTGTGTGTGTGTGTGTGTGTGTGTGTGTGTGTGTGTGTGTGTGTGCAGTGGGATCAGGGGCGGCGGATGCTGACAATCTGGTACATCTTGTAAAAATACCCGTTCAAAACCGGCTGATAGCTCAATGCATGTGCGGCATATCTGGCAGGCTTTAATAAGAATATGTGATGCTGTGTATTTGAAAATGGGATCATCATTTCGTTGTTTCCTTGTAAACTGTTTACTTCAATCACTGTCTGGATGATCATTAGCATGTCCTCTTTTTAACCGAATCCATTTTGCTCAGACATGGCATGTGTGTCATTGAATTATAGGCGGAACTATTATGTTAGGAAAGTAAATTGTCTCCTTTTCAACAGCTGTTATATATCCCAAAATGCTGGGATATTTCTTTTGACCGTAGACGACTTCTAACTGACACATCCGCCAAAACTTTCCTGCCAGACGCGGATGTAATTCGCTCTCTGGAAGTGAATCAAAAACCTTTGTTTTTGGTGTCTCATACACTCCAAAAATATTTCAGAAATTTGGCATTTCGCTGACATTTACCCAGACAGAGGGACGGAGGCCCTCTTCAAGCAGTTGATGAAAACTATTTTCGGAAATGACCCAGGAAGATTGACAAAATGCAAATAACTGGCAAAGAGCAAATGGATTTATGATCAATATTGGCAACAGCAAGACAGACCGCAGATGTCTGTCAACTTGCATTTCTCAATTTTTGGATGCATTAGCCCACAGGTAGCATGTAAAGTCATTATGTAGAACAATAAAGTATGCAGACACGCCCGCAATGTGCATCAATGGTCAGACTGGATTCAATAAATCAAATGCATAAATCCTCCAGAGGAGATCACAGGGACACAATATATACTTTAAGCTCTCGAGCTTTTGGTCAAGGTGAATGACAAGATGAAGGAAACGTTTAACTCATTTGGTTCCTTCTTACAGTTAGACTATTAATTTTAGCCTGTGCCAGGTGCTAAATTGTCCTATGAAGATCATTGGCTGCAGCCATTAGTGGATTCTTTTTTTTTTTTTGAAATGTTACTCAACAGGAGGGAGCCCATCATAAACCTCATGCAAGAAGGTTACACTTGTGGGCTTTAATGTGTTTTATGAACTGAAAAGCCTCCGAGGTTTATTGATTTTTAAATTACTGTAGCTGTACTGTAATGTACTGCACTATGGCTCAGTGGTTACAGCAAAGTGGGTTCGGACCTCAGATCTGCTCGAGTCTGCAAGGCCTATACTGTAAAGTCCAAAAGATATGTCTGTGTGCATGTGCCCTGTCACCTTATATTTGCACCCGGTCCCCTTCATGTGTGTGTGTGTGTGTGTGTGTGTGTGTGTGTGTGTGTCAGAAGCTCCAGTTCCTGTGACCCTGCATAGAATAGACCAGGGGTCACTAATAGGCGGACCGCGGTCCGGATCCGGACCCAGACGCCGTTGTATCCGTACCCTGGACCTAAAACCGATAGATAATTGAGAATTATTACATTTCGCCTATATTTTAACTTCTAGACACAGAAAATGTGTCTAATTTCAGATGGGATTTTAGAGGAAATGGTGCATAGTTACAAAATCATTTCACCTCAGGTTGATCACAGACCACCTCAAGGTGTCACTCTAATCTGAAATTAGACAAATTGTCTCATGAATGAGATTTTGAAGAGCTTTAATTTTGAAATGCTACATCAGAATGTCCTGGTTCTCTCTGAGAATAACCTTGAGGTGGTCTGTGATCAACCTGAGGTGAAATGATTTTGTAACTATGTACCATTTCCTCTAAAATCTAATCTGAAAATAGACAAATTGTCTCATGAATGTGATTTGAAGTTAGCTTATGAATGAGATTTTGATGGGCTTTAATTTTGAAATGCTACATCAGAATGTCCTGGTTCTCTCTGAGAATAACCTTGAGGTGGTCTGTGATCAACCTGAGGTGAAATGATTTTGTAACTATGCACCATTTCCTCTAAAATCTAATCTGAAAATAGACAAATTGTCTCATGAATGTGATTTGAAGTTAGCTTATGAATGAGATTTTGATGGGCTTTAATTTTGAAATGCTACATCAGAATGTCCTGGTTCTCTCTGAGTGACACCTTGAGGTGCTCTGCTATCAACCTGAGGTGAAATGATTTTGTAACTATGCACCGTTTCCTCTTAAGATGCACATTTTTTTTTACGTTTTCAGTTATGTCAGTTATTCTTTAATTTAGCCCTTATTTTACTTGAAATGAGAAGAACATTTATTTAAGTATTTCTATGTATTATTTATAATCCATCCAGTTCAATTTGAAACATGAGAATAATAATTATAAAATATAATTGATGTGTACTTTCTTTATTTGATTTAACAGTTGTTGACTACACAGAGACGTTACTACTACTAGACTTCTTGAATATATATATATATATATATATATATAGCACTAAATAGCGCAAGTTAGATATTATTGTAATTATCCGGACCTTTGCACAAGGAGATTTTCTCAATCTGGACCTTTTGGAATTTTAATTGAATACCCCTGGAATAGACGGTCTATGGATAGATGGATGGAGGTACAGTTAACAGTTAGTAGCATTGCTCTAAGGTCTTTTTCTGTCTCCACTTCCTGTGTTTTACAACACACTGGATGTTTTCACACGTAATGCTTTTGTGATTTTTGTGGCACAGAATAGAATTGTTTCTAGAGGAGTTGAAGCAACCGGTAACACATTGCATACACAGAGCCGATATCCTTGACAAAATGACGCCAACTGTTATCTATATCTCAGAAAATGTCAAGGACACAATTCACACAGAAGGGAGAAGAGACAAGGAGGAAAAGATGAAGATCCTGGAGGATGAAGGTCCAGATCCAACATGTCTGGATCTTGAATAAGGCACCGACAGCCAGGGGCGAGAGAGAGAGAGAGAGAGAGAGAGAGAGAGAGAGAGAGAGAGAGAGAGAGGTCTCAGGACGGCCGTCGGTTGAGCAGAGAAGGAGGGTTCATTTTATAGAGGTGGGCGAGTGATGACAGCTTCTTCTGTGTGCGTGAGGAGTTTACCAATTCTACCGCCACAGGAGGCAGATGGTTCAATATGTTTTTTACGGTTGTATCATGTATTATAATATACAGGGCATCGCCAGCCCTGCAAGATGGAAAGGCCTAAAAGGTTCGTAGCGTAGGTTTTTCCTCACAATTATTCAAAGTACAAGTTGGGCTCCAGACGGGAGAACAATAGAAATTCTACCCTGTCAATTTAATAGAAGAAAAATCACTTCGAACAGTTGGAGAGAGCTAACCCGACTAGCCTGCTAACCCGGCTACAAAATACAAACGTGAGCAAAAACCCAAACAAGGTCCGTTCCAAAACTAAAGGAATATATGGCAGTTCACTGTTTTATGTGTGGAGAAAGGCAGTTCATTTCAGAAATTCAGTTATGGCTTTTGGTTTTGGTGTGCCTCATCTGGCCGCCCCTAATCCTGGGGGCACCACTGGCTGCCCTCAGGGTTTGGCGGCGGATCAACTTGTGTCAAGGTCCAAGAGCAAAGTGTGAACGTGGAAAAGTTCTGCAGAGCTCCTCGGCCACTGCTCCGTTACCATGACTTTTACTGACGCACACACACACACACACACACACACACACACACACACACACACACGCTTGTGTGTGTGCGAGTGCTGCTAAAATGGTGGGCGCATATGCGATCAACCTTCGGGCATATCTATGAGACAAATGAGTCACATGGATGCTCCATATTCAACCTCCTTTTAGCTTACTTTGCTAATCACTTGACTACACAGAGGCCGGTGTAGATTAGGTCTTTAAACAGCAGTTGGATGTTTTCTCTCCAAAACAGTAGCACACGATGGAGAGAGGGCTTTGAGAGCCAGAGAGTTCAGCCGCTGGCCAAGTAATGGCTGAGTCATTGGTATTGATCCATAATGCTTTCAACCCCTGCAGATATATTATGGTCATTTTGTGCCATCCTGCAGTAAAAATTGTACATATTGCACACTTTAAAACAGTCACCTCATCCCTTTCTACTTTAAAGGCTGCCCCCAAAATATGAGAGCTGACAAACAGACATTATAGATGAATATTACACATTTTAGATTTTAGATCTTTTTTTTTTTTTTTTTTGGCTGTGTAATAATTGTACACTATTTCATATGCACCATCTTCGCACCTTTGTGTTCTTCTTGCATGCTCCTATTGAACTATCAACCGAACTGATAACATGGAACTGACACGATTCTATCACGCAGGAAATGCAAATTCATGTCACAACTTCCTCCTATTCATAGCACCCGCTGCTTCCAAATGGAACATGGAATATTTCATATTCCAAATATGTGTATTCTGGGGAATTTTAATTAGTAATGCCAGTTTATACATATATATACAAAACCAATCAAAGATTTGGAAGTTTAAGACAACCTACACAAATGAGGTTTAGTCCAAATAACTTCACACAACAGCAACAACAAAAACAAACAAACTGAAATTCAGTTGACATTTGTGAGAAGTACAGTTGTGATTACTGATTGAACCTGATGTTCTGGCTTTTCAGGCTTTCAGGGGGAACAACTATTGTAAACAAATGTTAGAGGATAAACATCCTTCTTTAAACAGAACAAAGTTTGTTCATATCACACAGTAAAAACAGTATAATTCTGTGAGATGCTGTTATTGAAACATACTTGTTCATAACTATGGATCATGTATTAATTGAATAGAAACCTAAGTACATTTGTGTGCAAAGTCAAAATCTCAGGCCTCATGTCTTGATCCATGTCAGTAAGTGTGAATGTCCTGCTGATTCATAAACTTCTGGCAATGTACAGCAATTATTCATGACCAGTAACACCTACTGTGTGTGGGTGGGAGCGAATCGAGTCATGTCTCAGCAAGCAAGCCGTCTGATTATCACAAATGGGAGAATGTGTTTTTATGCAAAGGGAAGACAACATGAGGCTACACGTTAAGTAGTCCACCAGGCTGCTGTCTCCTGTAGTACAGTGAGTGGAGCGTACTGACAGACTTGGGCCGTGTTGCCGAATCAAGGCAACCATAAACTGTCATGTTTAGACAGGAAATTCAATAATTTTCCTTCAAAATAAAGTTTCTTTTCGACGGAAAAATCTAATGAGAATTTTTTTTTTAAACAAGGAAGTCAAACAATACCACAATACATTGATAGTTTTCCTCAAAACGCCATTTTTATAGCATGTATTGATTATTAATTCATCAATGAAGGCAATAACTGACAACAAAAATCATATAATCATACCTAGTTATGAGAGATGAGTACAATCCGTTTCTACAGGATGCATATTACTTGCTTTTCGTGGGTTTTATCGCAGCACGTTAGCCAGTCGTTAGTGTCTTAACAGTAGGTTACTCCCACGCTGGCTAACGCGTAACGGACATTATTTTGAAAACCTCTAGCGGAAATAAGCTGTTGGGTAAGTTGTCTTGTCTCGTACGTTGAGCTGTGTTTTGCTCTACCTTCTGAACAAGTGACAGATTTACAAGTGGAGGGAGGAGAACTTTTTTTTTTTCTGTCTCAAGCTTCCCCTTCTCATCTTCACGATGGAGGCTCGGGCACATTTCTACCGCGAGGAAATCAACAGCACGGTGTGGGAGGTCCCGGAGAAATACACACGGCTGAAACAAATAGGGACCGGGGCGTACGGCTCGGTGTGGTGAGTGTCGTTTACCTTACTACGTATGAAAAGTGTGTGTGTGTGTGTGTGTCGTAGTTGGAACTGGACCGTGCACGAGAACGGTTTTAGTCTGAGCCCAGTATTCGTGCGCGTTAACACGCAGCCTGTTGTTGGGCCCGGCTGACAGCTATCCTGTGTAGTGTAACGTTACACCGACGCCGTCAACACGACAGCGCTCGTAACGTTATAACGTCTTAGACACTTCGTAGCGCATCCCAGCAGCGCGCGGTAGCGGCGCAGCGGCCACATCGCGCGTGACACGCACCTTTCGAACTTACGTGCATTCGTCTGCTCAATAACAGTTTCAGTTACAGGACGTCAATATTAAAGATGGCCACTTTCCACTTTCATGTCTTCTTGCAGTTACATACAAGGTACAGGAGCACAGCGTGGGAGCCGCAGAAACGGATGACACGCATGTTGCCCAACACCTATGCACGCCCATGTGTACGTGTATATACATTGCGATTGGATACATACAACCAGTTCATGTGTTCATGTCAACTGACGCTGCAGCTTGGTGACACACTGTATCTGTGATGTTATCTATATTGTGATTTATTAGTGATCTATTGCGATAGACACAAGGCTGCTGTCAAGTTCCACACAATATTATAAAAAAAAGACACTTGGATCCATAATCTACACTCTGGGCCGTTGTCAGGATTTACAATAAATAAATAAATATACTGGTTATGCATGAGTCCAAGTTCCCCCAGCAGCCGTCACTGACCTGAGACATTTTTGAAATTTCCAGAAATGTAATCTCTCTATGTTATAGTCT
>NW_027176277.1:227492-239992 GCF_023349555.1 Cebidichthys violaceus | reverse complement strand
GGGATCATCCACAGGGTAAGCACAAGTCACACGTCAATGTAGATATTTCAGATTAGGTATTAAAAAAAAACCAACCAAATCCTGAGAAAAGGTCATGGTCTATGATAAAGGCTATTATTAAGTACTTTGTTCTGGCTCAGATGGCACACGCATGCACCGCTTCCTGTACTAAAGATATCCATGGGAACGTTGATTTATTTCGTCTGTTGCTATCGAGGCAGATCGAGCCCTGCCCCAACAGGTAGGATGAGTCGACTCTCTCGTAATGTTTGACTGCAAGTCTAGAGATGTTCGGCCACACCCGACTTCACTAGTGCCAAGTGGGTGTGTGTGTGTGTGTGTGTGTGTGTGTGTGTGTGTGTTGTCTGGGGGGAGAGTAAGGTTAGATCAATACAGCAGCGCTTGCACGTGCGGCAGATATAAATGGCTTCTTATTACTCGTACGTCCAAACGCTAAAACGGTCTTTTAAATTCTCGGTTGTCGTCCGAAGACAAAGTGCTCATTTTGTTTGTTTTCCTTGCAGGGGAAGTAGCAGATTTACAAGTAGAAACACACGCTAACGTTCTCTCCGTTATGAAGAATTGTTTTGATCGTGACATATTTATTGATTGTGCTTATTATTACCAAAGGCATTAGTGTGTTTCGGATGAGCTGCGAAATCAGCAAAACGCATGATGCAGTCGGTGTTAGCCCGCTGGTGCTCTTGCTAATTCCTGCACAGTCAAGGTGTTATCGACACTCACTAACCGTGCCACACTTTTATCACACATTATGTCACAGTGTCTTGTGAGTGACTCTGCAGAAGCGCTGCAGCGAGTGTTACGATCAGCTTACGGTTGAGTCTCACCGTTTTTAAAAATCCGAGAGTATTCAGGCATTGAGCCATTTCAAACTGCAGGAACTACAAGCACTGAGGCTCCTCCCCCGTCCCACTTTTGATACTACGCAGTAGAAGCTAGTTCATTTGCTGCTATGTGCAATAAGTAACCACCACTCAGCTCATTCTCTTTTTCTTTTTTTTTCTTCTTACAGGATCTTAAGCCTGGAAACTTGGCCGTAAACCAAGACTGTGAACTGAAGGTTTGTACTTCCAAGCATTACACTGGAGAGCATGACTGACCTGCAATGATGAATAATAGGATTCAGCAGTTACAAAGAAGTGATCAAATTGTGGATATGCCATCAAATTAGAAAAAAAATAGACGGATGATTCCTATCCTATCCAAGAAACATGTTTTAAAATATTGATATTGATGTATGAAAATATCTTAAACAACCAATATGGCCAATATCAGTCTATATGTTCATATTGTTTTTTTTTTATTTTTTTATCATATTTGCTCAAGCTCTCACAACACCCTGACAACAGCACATGAGACAAGAATCTCGCAAATGCCAAACGCGCCTTTTTGAACGTGCATGTAAATATGAAAAACCTTCTCGAACAGCAAGTTAGCTCTACAGATGTCTGTCATCGTTCGGGGTTCGTGTTCCAGACTGTGATTCCTTTTCTTTGCCGCCGACGGCTGCAGATCCTGGACTTCGGGCTGGCCCGCAGTACTGACGCTGAGATGACGGGCTACGTGGTGACCCGTTGGTACCGGGCGCCTGAGGTCATTCTGAACTGGATGCACTACACCCAGACTGGCAAGACAATCGCCTGCTGTTACATTTTCTTCCCTCTGTCCTTGCTGTTATCTCGAGTGCCGAGTTGGCCTGTCGGCGCTGTAGCTGTTCAAACATCTCCAGTCACAGGGATTGCCTCCTTTGGGGGGGGGGGGGGGGGGGGGGGGGGGGCTTGTATGGTACTTTATGGGTCAGCAGTTTTTTTTTTTATAATCCTGCCGTTGGTGCGTGAAATGCATTTGAAGTTTCATTGGTTTTCATTTATTTATTTATTTATTTTTCCTTAATCTGGGTCTGACAGCAGCCTGATGGTGCTGAGACTCAGTGACAGAGCTGTCACTGCAATCAAGCTGACTTTCCCAGGATTCATGCTTCTTTAGGAGGTCCAACAAGCAGCTACAGAAGAGGTTGTAGCACAGGAAGCAACTCTAGCCCAGTATTCTCCAACGCAAACAGAACAGTAGATTCTGCTCCATCGTGACAAAGAACTTCCTCATTTGCACTGAGCTTAAGTTAAAACACTCTTTGTGACATGTTTTAATGCTTGGCTTCTCACTCATGTTTGTTTTTCTTTTTTCTTTCTTTTTTTTGGATTCTAGTGGACATCTGGTCTGTGGGCTGTATCATGGCAGAAATGATCAACGGAAAAACCCTTTTCAAAGGGAGAGATTGTATCCTTCCAACGTGTAAAACTGTGTAACGTTTCAGTTGCTCGGAAAATGTAAATGTGCTAAAATGGTTCCTAAATGACGCCGCATCAAGGTTCAATATCTCTTCATTAAATCAACGTGATAATAAATGCCATTCCAGCCAGTTCCATGATGGGCACTATAAATCAGGTGCCGAGTGGAACACAAAAGGTAATCACAGTATATATATATATATATATATATATATATATATATATATATATATATGACATGCAGCGAAAAATACACGCTTCCTCAGGCAGCATCCAATGCAGCTACTGCTGCACTATATTACATACTTTCCCCGCATGTTTTAGATTGACTTTTTATGTCCTTTTTTTTTTGCACTTCGGGCACTTTTAATGATTTATAGCATCGACGAGCAAATAAAGCTGTCACTCGTGGCTTTCAGTTCCCTTTATTATTCCGTTTTATGGACCTGCATGGAAGCTCTACTTGCCACTGCTTCTAAGTGGAACTTAGCTTATTGAACCTCCGCAGCGTCCCAAGTAAAACAAGGATCCTTGATCGTTGCCTTTACCAGACATGGACCAGCTGACTCAGATCATGAAAGTGACCGGAGTACCTGGAGCAGAGTTCACACAGAAGCTGGACAGCCAGGAGGTAGGACAAGTTATAATATGTGTATGTCATAAATATATATGTATGTCATTAAACTACAGTCTAA
Source organism: Cebidichthys violaceus (assembly GCF_023349555.1). NCBI lineage: Eukaryota > Metazoa > Chordata > Actinopteri > Perciformes > Stichaeidae > Cebidichthys > Cebidichthys violaceus. The sequence goes on along the minus strand of NW_027176277.1, from coordinate 236,988 downwards.
CTGGGGTGGAGCTGATGTGTTACTAGTATTCATGACCTTCTAAAGCTGACTGAAGTATGAATTGATTGGTGGAACTGCCTCATCTCCCCCAAAATCATTTGGATCACTGTACACTAAATCCTTCACTGAGACTCATGAAAATCATATTAACAAGTCCCCGCTAGCAGACACTCAGAGGTTACAATATTCATAATATCCGTCCTTCCTTTCATTACCAGTAGTGGGAGTAAAAATGTATGCTTTGTCCTGAGGGTGGCACCAGAGGAAACTCCACAGGGCCGCAACAAAAGCATGTAGCAAGGAAAATCAAATGATTTAAAGACATGGAAATAAATCATAGAAATATTAAATTTAGCAAAGTTCTTTACCGATTCAGTAATGTTTTTGTTTTATATATATATAAAAAAAAACAGAAACGAGGACTGAACTATGCAATATTTTGTCTATTAGCTCAAATCAAATACATATTGTATGAGCAGATGCTTTGATTTGCATTATATCTGGTCAAAGTGTTTGATGCTAAATGTCATTTCTCTCGTATCGTTAAACACAGGCCAAAAATTACATGAAGACCCTTCCTCGCTATCCCAGGAAAGACTTCTCCACGTTGTTCCCCAGAGCCAGCGCTAAGGGTGAGTTAAGCAACAGCCTTCTTCTTGAGCTCGGGCCGGTCCACACATTTACACTTCAGACACATTTAGTACAAGTGCAGTCTTTTACTAGTGTCCACAGTGCTGATGGCTAATGTCAGTCAAATAGTTTTTAAACATTGACGTGTACAATTTGATATTTTTTTCGATCAAATTGTCGCTTTTATTTTGTTCCGGCTGACTGTTTTCCGCAGGTATCGACCTGCTGGAGAAGATGCTGGTTCTGGACGGAGACGAGAGACCCACGGCCGAGCTCGCTCTGGAGCACCCGTATTTCGACAGCCTAAGGGACACGGAGGACTTGCCCGAGCCTGCGCCGTACGATGACAGCCACGACAACGCAACGCTGACCCTGGATGAGTGGAAGCGTAAGCGAAAAACAAACACTGAGCCATAATATAATCTATATACACTTCATTACATTACATTACAGTCATTTAGCAGACGCTTTTATCCAAAGCGACTTACATTTCAGTATTGATCTACACACCGTAGACGCAGCTACGGGAGACATTTTGGGGTTAAGTGTCTTGCTCAAGGACACATTGACATGAGACTAGCAGAGCAGGAGCCGGGGATCGAACCGCCGCCGACCCTCTGATTGAAAGGCGGCCCTGCTCTCCACTTAGCCACGGTCACCCACACACACTTCCTGTGTGTGTGTGTGTGTGTGTGTGTGTGTGTGTGTGTGTGTGTGTGTGTGTGTGTGTGTGTGTGTGTGTGTGTGTGTGTGTGTGTGTGTGTGTACCTGTCATTTACAGATCTCATCGGTATCAGTTATAGTCTCATTCTACAACTTTTTTTGACCTTCTAAAAACAAGTCCTGTGTTGTTCTATGAGAAAGATAGAAACAGCAGTAGTACGGTTGTCTCATAGTGGACACAGTGAACATTGGACCTGGTTAGAATGGTTAACGTGAACCAGTGTTTTCAAGCGTTTACCATGCTGGCCATATTAAATGATTTATAACTACACACACATCCTGCTGCAGGGCTGCTGTTACTGTGGTAGATGATAATTCATTAACACCTTTTTAATGGATTTCTCTTTGAATTATTATTGGAGTTGTGGAAACATGCAGCACAAGCAGAAAACACATGTTTTGTTTTTTTTTCTTCCTCCCTTTTTGCCCACAGGGTTATGCTTTAGAGAGGTGAGAAGCTTTGTGCCGTTCCCACGGCGGGACTCTAAGAGGAAAAACACCCTGACTATGTCTCCGTGACCTGGTGAATGTCTTGAAACTACTGATGCCCCAACCTACCCCAGCATATTGCCAATGGTGCCCTTGTATATTCCAACCGTGGATTCACTCTGTTTCTTTCATCATGGATAGTGAAGAATGATTATATCAAAACTGACACACCTTTATTTTTATTTTTTTGTTGTGCAATTATTCCCTAAGTGTGGATTTCTCTTCATGTTACACATTCCCTATCAATATATTGTCTTGCAAATGCATTGTGACTAAATGTCACAGAGTTTACTGTAGAATTTACTGTAATGTGGTTTTTCAATTAAATGATAAGACAGAAGTGTACAAAGTTATGTTTTTATAGCAAATATGAAATGTTGCGGCTCAACAAAGACTAACTCGTAGTCAAATAGAATCTCTTGTCATGAAAACCAATGCAGTCTTGAGGTGAAAACGTCATCTTTATATGTTATCAAATTAAAATGTATCGTCAAGGGGAACGGTTTAGGGTTTGCCCTGACCGACGAAGACCCCGACAGATCGATGTATTCATGTCTCTGCTTGTGTGACTTTGTGGTTCCATACTTCAACGTCTGATATCCTGTGCATGTCATAACTTTACTTTTGCACCACAGTTTACGCCCAAGTCTCCAGAATGTAGCAGCCTTTGAATATGTACTTGGCCGGGCTGGTACATCAGAGGCTGTGGTAAGTTTATTCTGTTTCATTTATTGTGTCACTTGCTACCCACCATGACACTAATTTCAAACATGTTATACCATAAAATACCACTCTGAGTAGGTGAGGGTGTGCATGTGTGTAAATTGAAAGAATAAACCATTTTCATGAGCATGCATGTGTGTGCACACATGTTTAGTGCAGAACAGGTGTGACGTTTCCACTCCACATGTAGTCCAGAGTTATAGTTTGCTGATTTTGATTGAAAATGACACATTTAGAATGCATAAAGCTGTACTAAAAGATCCATACAGGCTGTTGTCATTGGCCCCTGTTGAGTCGCTTGCGCGCGAAAATCATAACGTGGTGACGTCAGTGGGGCGGGCTAAACGTATCAAACTGCTGCTGTCAAGGTAACGTTAGCGCACAGGCTACCATAAAAGCGGAAGTGAGCAAATTCGTCGTCAAAATAAAATAATATTTATGATATAAATATGAGTGGAATGACAACTCATTTTGCACCGCTATATGATTAATCAAAGCTGAAAGCCGAGCTTTAAAAAAAAAAAGCATTCCATTATTTTAAGTGAGTTCTTTAAGAATGCCCCAGAATAAAGTAAACGAATTGTAAGTCTATGAATGATTTATTCATTTCAAAACAAACCAGACAGGTGAAAAAAACGAACACTGAAACGTATATGCCCTATAGTTGGATGGAATGGATCAAACATAGACAAATGGTGATAGAGGGGGAAACATACGATTTAATTCCGAGTCGTATTAATTGTGACACATTGAAACGCAGTGTGTCCCAATAAGGAGTTTATTTTGAAACATGTATCCGGAAGTTCTATGTTTTTACTCGGGCTAGTATCGATTTAGCACATACTCAGGACTCCAAACAGCTAGCCGAAGGATGCTAGTATTTCTCCTTCTCACAACATTTAGTCGATAATGAGATGTTTCTCATATTATTAATGCAAATACATCACCCGTGTTCTGAGTAAACCTTTGGGTGTGACTGCTTGCCCTCCAACCGCCTTGTTGTGAAGTAACGGAAGCGGTATAAAATAGCGAAATATACCGGCTGTGCCAGAAAACTGTAGCTTGCTGGTAGCAGTTAGCCTCGAGAGTACAGCAAGTGAGGCGGCTGGCTAGGCAACCATTACTGTAGAAGCGGCTTCGGACCGCCGGCTGTCGAGCTACCTGTGTCAGTCAGTTGCCACAATAGGTAAGATGCCTTAAGTTTGCTACGTACTATTTCTTTATTATAGAGTGGCTCGGAACTCTTCATTTCTTTTTAAGACAGCAACATGTTCTGCTCCCTGTCAACGTTAAAATACAACAAGGCAGCTGAAGTTTGTTCTGCCTATCTTTTTAAAGTTAGCAGGTTAGCTCGTGATATCTGTAACGTTGACTAATGCTACCTCTCTCTGTACTCTCTATGTCAGAATACCGTTTGACAAGATTAAGAGATAAAGCACCGCTAAAGCATTCATTTACAGAGCTGTAGTCCAAATTGAATCCGAAGAAGAGATTTTAGTTGTGTTTAAAACTGTAAATATGGCTGACATTTTACTCCCGAAATAAGGACTCTGATCTAGTATCCTTACAGCTGATTGGTTCCCGGGTGGATCAGTCAAGCCTTCCTGAATGCTGATTGGATGTGCCCTTTGTGTCGTTATTCGGCTATGGTTGAAGCTAGCACTGATAGTAGTTTCCAACAGTGAGATAAAGTCGAGAATCATTATTCTTTTCTGGCCGTGTGTCTATTGACAGTGAAGAGTGACCCTCGTTTGTTAGCTGTCAATACTTTGGTGTCCGCATTTACCCTAATTACACTGAGTAAATTACAGTTTGCGAGTTGAGGTGTGTGAAGGAATGTTAACACTGCAGGTGGTAGTTACCGTAGTCCTGCCAAATAACGCTGCATTTAAATGCAACGCGCGGGTAGGGATGCTTTGACTGAGCACTTTAAGCCTGTTCAGACCTTAGCTTCATTGCGTTGTTGCAGCAAAAGCATTAGATTTAGCTTAGTCCTGTAAATCTATAATGATCGCAAGAAGAAGTGAGGCTGTCCAATAAATCCAGCGAGAAAAGAATAGGAGATTAATACACAGAAGCCAACAATAACAACTAAATGCTATGGCTAGAGTGGAATTATGGCATAACATTTCACTGTAGCGCCACCAAATGGTTATTCTCAAACAAACTACGTTTTGTACATTTATTATTATTTACAGTCTACAACACCATTTTCTCATATTTTATTTCCTATTATACCAACAGGAGGTAAAGTGTGACTGGTGGCCTATGAGGAAGCCACGTCGAAAAGGCCAAGTGGCCGCAGGAGATGGAACTGACGTCAGGAAGTCCAATGGGACAGTCGGCGGGCGTGGGACAGTCGGCGGGCGTGGGACAGTCGGCAGGCGTGGGTCAGTCGGCGGGCGTGGGGGGGCCCGGCAGCGATCCCCATCCCCTTACAGTCTCAAAGCATCTCCGACCAGAGAAACCCTGTCCTACTCCCAGGCCCAGAAGGTGGTAGAGGTGGAACTGGACGGTAGGCTTCATCGCATTTCTATTCTGGAGCCCTTGGAGGTCATCACTGAAGATGAGATGATGGCTCAGGACATTATTGAGTGTAACAGCAACAAGGAGAACAGTGAGCAGTCATCGCCTCCCACCAGCAGTGCCCAAACAGCCCGCAAACCCATCACGCCCCGGGGCCGCAGGAAAGACTCCAAATGCCCTCCTGTCAAGTCGCCACCACCTTCCAAGAACCACTGCTCCAACTCTCATCCCCCATCCCCTGAAAAGTTTAACGAATCGCACCATCAGCACATGACCCTCCCTGAACCTAAGTTTCACGTGTTGGAGAGCTTCACGCCAGTCGAAGCGCCTCCTCTGCCCGCGGCATATTACCGTTACATCGAGCGGTTAGCTGAGGAGCAGGAAGCTGAGGCGGAATATGACATGGACGATGAGGACACCGCCTGGCTGGAGATGGTCAACGCTGGCCGGGCGTCGGAGGGTTACTCGGCTGTCACGCCAGACAACTTTGAGCTGCTGGTAGACCGGCTGGAGGAGGAGGCGTACCGGGAAGCCCGCAGCCGGGCGCCCTGTCAGAGTGCTATTGACGACGATGCCTTCTGCTGCGTGTGCCTGGACGACGAGTGCCTCAACAGCAATGTCATCCTTTTCTGTGACTCCTGCAACCTGGCCGTCCACCAGGAGTGTTACGGCGTGCCGTACATCCCTGAGGGCCAATGGTTGTGCCGCTGCTGCCTTCAGTCCCCTCAGAAACCCGTTGACTGTGTTCTATGTCCGAACCGCGGAGGCGCTTTCAAACAAACGAGCGACGGCCGCTGGGCACATGTAGTATGTGCCATCTGGATCCCCGAGGTCTGCTTTGCCAATACAGTGTTTCTGGAACCAGTGGAAGGGGTCAGTAACATTCCCCCGGCACGCTGGAAACTGACTTGCTACCTGTGCAAGCAGAAGGGCCGCGGTGCATCGATTCAGTGCCACAAGGCCAACTGTTACACTGCGTTTCACGTCACGTGTGCGCAGCGCGCTGGCCTGTTCATGAAGATCGATCCTGTGCGAGAGACCAACGTTAATGGGACTACATTCTCTGTGAAAAAGACGGCGTTCTGCGAGGCCCATTCACCACCAGGACAAGAGGCCGTCTCAGATGCGGAGAGTGAAGGGAGAGTGGTGGGCAGCAGAGGGAGGGCTACCAGAGGACGGAGCGCCTACACAGAGGGCCCTGTAACACCGAAGAAAGGCAGGAAGTCCGAAGATGGTGCCAAGCTGGGTAAAAAGAAAGGGAAGAGGGGCTCAGAGTCAACGGAACAACAAGCTGCTTCACCACAAGTAATAGTGGCTCAGATACCCACAAGCAGGTTGGATTTTCTTTTATTTTGAATATAATAAAATGCTGTGCATCTGTTGTTGAACCGAACGTTTTTTGACCAATTTAAATAAGTGTACAGTTACAAGTTTTACAGTTTTCTCGTGGAAATGTCTGGACCAATGTTAGTTATGCTGACACTAAGACCAACCTGCATCTATCTCCGTGGTACAGGCTGAATATCATCTGTAAAGGAATCCTCTTTCAGAGGAAAAAACCGTTCATGCATCGGCTGCATAATTACTGGTTACTGAAGCGTCGGTCAAGGAGCGGTGTGCCGCTGGTCCGCCGTCTGATCTCTAGCATCCAAACCCAAAGGATTGCTGAACAGGTCAGGGTAGGAACCCCTTCTACAGTCTTGGCTCTCTGATGATAACATTTTTTTGTGACGTTATTTAGCCATTGCCCTCCCAAACAATAGCTAAAATGAATCTATTGCCTTTTTTTAAGATACGTCCGATAAGGTGTTGATACAAAACCTCTCAAACAAAATGTGTTGTTCTTCTGTAGCCTGAGGTGGATGAGAAGGTTTCTGCTGCAAGAGAAGCGCTGAGATATTGGCAGAAGCTGCGGCATGATCTTGAGAAAGCCAGGCTGTTGGTGGAGCTCATCCGCAAGAGAGAGAAACTCAAACGAGAACAGGTAATGTACACAGGAGGAATCCCACGTGCTCCAACAGGTGGCGACCTACTGTATTTGATTTTCATGCTTTTAACGTCATCCTTTACCCTTTTTGATATTATGAAGGGTGCGGAATACTGTGATTATTTTCATTGTCGATTAATCTGCAGTTCTACAGAATGCAGTGTTTCAAATCTGAACTTTTGAGGATCCAAAGTACGTAAATTCTGGATCTTTCAACTTGTAAGGCGTTCACCGATGTAGTCTGAAGATCTGAGATGTTTGAATGGTCACACTTGTTCTCTTTCCTCTTGGAAGTCTGCAAAAAACCCTCTCCTTTTTGAAATTTTTTTTGGCTGCAACTTCTACTTTTTGGTGACATCACATGCATTATCCTCTGACAACCGCAGGTCAAAGTTCACCAGGAAGCTCTGGAGATGCAGTTGACCCCAATGTTGGTGCTGCTCCGCTTCACTCTGGACCAGCTACAGGAGAGGGACACAGCCCAGATCTTTGCAGAGCCAGTCGACATCAAGGAGGTGAGACACTCACTGAGACCGGATGTATGCACAGAGTTAAGCTGGATGGCCTGTTGGCGCCGGAAGTGGGTTTTATTTAAATGATGCGCTCAGTGTTACTTGAGTCAAACTTGGGAATCTCCCAGTAAATGTAAAGACCCTATAGGTAGATGTTGTTATCACCAGTTATTATTTATTTCACTATATTTTCCGAGAAATCTGGTTTTGTCCGACGACTCTTAAATACAAAAATACCCATGAGCCTCGGCCGTTGTTTCTGCGGAGAAGAAGCCAGTCAGGGGTGTAGCAAAATTCAGAACCAAACATCGTTGCAATTATGAAGAAAACGGGGCTTCATCGTTGACCTCAAAATTATAAGTGAACTGATTTAAGCTGCAGATTGGAAATGTGTTTCCCCAACAGCATAGTCTTTAGGTCCCGCCTGCTGTGAGAGGTGCACATGACAGATTTATTTGCCTATGTGTGTCCCTTCTCCTCATGAACGTCTAAGTTCTGTTTTCTTGTCCTCAGGTCCCAGACTACCTGGAGTTCATCAGCCAGCCCATGGACTTCTCCACGATGCGCGCTAAGCTGGAGAGTCATGCCTACCGCTCGGTGGCTGACCTGGAGACCGACTTCAACCTGATGGTGTCCAACTGCCTCCTCTACAACAGCAAGGACACGGTCTTCCACCGGGTAGCGCTGCGTCTCAGAGACTTGGGGGGAGCCGTGCTGCGCCACGCACAGCGCCAAGCCACCAACACCGGCCTGGATCTGAACACCGGCATGCATCTCTCCGAGTCGCCGCAGAAACGAGACTTCTACAGCTGCACCTGGGAGGACGGTAAGTCACCCTGCGGTACTCGACAGGAAATGTGAACACACACACACACACACACACACACACACACACCTGTTTTACTTTAGATAGGGCGCTGTGTGTAACCCTCTCATATGATTTGATACTTGTTTAGATACATAGTAAATTATGTACAGTACGATTTAAGAAACTTCTGCAACTCAAAGGTAATGAAATGGGACGGAAATAGATGTGCTATTTTTTATTATGAACATGAATTATAGTGGGAGTGGGAGTACCTAACTAGAAATTATTAATATTTCAACTCTTTTAGTTTGAAAGGAATTACCATTTGTTTATCAATTACTCGCCCTGTTACTGTGAATTTGTAAAGAAAACAATTTTTCTTGCCTCCACAATGAATAGAGAATAATAAAATAAATTGAAGCAAATGGGGGCTTCATTTAACAACAGCAAAACTATATCAAAACATCCGTTTACGAATGCGCTTGCATTTTAATCCATCTCAGTCTCTGTCTAATTTGCGCTATAATTTAGTTCAATATATATTGAAGTAGCATCTGTATATAGTCAACAACTGACTGTCATTTCAAATATAGAAAGTTCAACTGAATAATATCTTCAAATTGAACTGGATGAAATATCACACACATACATACATACATACATATATATATATATATATATATATATATATATATATATATATATATATATATATATATATATATATATCAGGGGTATTCAGTTAACATTCCAAAAGGTCCAGATTGAGAAAATCTCCTCAGGCAAAGGTCCAGAACATTACAATAATAGTAGTAATAACAATGTCTCTGTGTAGCCAACAACTGTCAAATCAACTAAAGAAAGTACACATCAATTATATTTTAACAGTTATTATTCTCAGTTTTCAAATTTAAGTGGATGGATTATAAATAATACATAGAAATACATGAATAAATGTTCTTCTCATTTCAAGTAAAATAAGGGCTGGATTAAAAAATAACTGATATAACAGAAAGCTTTTGAAAAATGTACACATTAATAGCAGACCACCTGAAGGTGTCACTCAGAGAGAACCAGGACATTCTGATGTAGCATTTC
>NW_027176277.1:202492-219992 GCF_023349555.1 Cebidichthys violaceus | reverse complement strand
CCTAATCACTCTGACAAGCTGAACAGCAGATGGGGAATATGTGGTTACAAAGGGAAGGTTAGAGGTCCCCGCTGTAGGTTTAGTTTGCCGACATGTCCTGTGACCTTTTCTAAGAAAGGTCCTAGAGTTCCCTCTGCTGGCCAAAGCTAGGAAAAGCACTCCAACTGCAGAATTAAAATCTTCCCCTTTACTACAGATTCTATGAAACTTCAACAACTGTGGCTTAATTAAGCCTGCATGAGTGTGCTTCGGATGGAAACGTGTCTTATAGAGCAGAGCGTGAGTGTCTGTCTCTTTTAAAGGACACTTTTGCATCCAGTGTGTGAGTTTCATGGAACCCGTCGCCCTTAAAAGTGGTGGTGTCCAGAAAGTCCACACAGGTCAAATTGCTGGTGGATTTGAGCTTAATTGAGTCACTGTGATTGTTCAGAGTGTTTAGAAAGATGTCAAAATCCTCTTTTTCAAGTGAGGCCACACACCCCAGATGTCATCTAGAAACCTGTAATAATATAATGTTGTCTGTCTGTGTGTCTGTCTGTCTCTCTGTCTCTCTCTCTGTCTGTGTGTCTGTCTGTCTCTTTCTCTACCTGTGTGTGTGTGTGTGTGTGTGTGTCTGTCTGTGTGTCTGTCTGTGTGTGTGTCTGTCTGTCTGTCTGTCTGTCTCTCTCTCTCTCTCTCTCTGTCTGTGTGTGTGTCTGTCTGTGTGTCTGTCTGTCTCTCTCTCTGTCTGTCTATCTCTGTCTCTCTGTCTGTCTCTCTCTCTCTCTGTCTGTCTGTCTCTCTGTCTGTCTGTGTGTCTGCCTGTCTGTCAGACCTGTGACATCACGTCCTTATTCAGGCTCCATCTTGTTCAATGGCGGGTAAACATGAACTTTCATCATCTCTCTGTGTTTACAGACCTGCTGCTTCAGCCAATCATCACTGTGTCCTCCTCAATGTACGGGGTCTCTGAGGCCCAGCAGCAGGGGGCTCAGGCGCTCCACCTTCACCATCTGCTGCTCCATCCAGCCATAGTACCCAGGAGGCTCCTTCCAGCTCACCTTCACCTCCTCCAACTCAGCACACAACTTACCAAGGAAGCTACAGCTGTGTTTATCACCACTATGTTTTTAATCGTACCTTCTCCTCTGAGAGCCGTCTGCTCTCCCTCACTGTCTTAGGTAAGCTGACTGTTTACATGAAGGCTTGAAGATGATTAGTCCAAACTGACTGAAGATGATCAGCTGACCACAGAGTCCATGCATGTTGTTGTTTCTGGAATGACACTGTGACTCCTGTCATTGTGTTACACATGTCATATAGTAACCAAACCTAAACACAGTCTATAAATGGCAACAGCTAACAATCTACTGTAGGACAGAGCAGGTTTGGTTACCAGGATAACTCTGGTCCTCTGAGAACTGAAGCACCTTCTGACGTGGCCTATCACAAAGCTCCACTGCCGCCACATCAGTCATAACACCCCTTAGCCCCCAACTCGCCATTTTCAAGCGTAGTTCCTCCACCAATCAGAAGCAAGAAGGGCGGAGCGCTCCGATACCGCACTCAGAGAACCAGGGTTATCCTGGGAACCAAACGCTGAGACAGTCGTTAACGATAGCGATTACGCTTTCTATTGACTCTTCACTAAGTCCCGCCCCTCTAATGCTGACTGGCCAATCACAGCGTAGCATGGTCCAGCTCTGACCGGGAGCTCTGGTGATGAAAACAGGACATAGGTGATGACATCACTGTAACATGAAACCAAGACTAACCAGATTCTCTCTAGTGTCCACCAGGGGGCGACTCCTCTTGTTGTATAGAAGTCTAGTCTAAAATGACTCTACTTCTCTCTTGATTTATTCCCTCAGTAAACATTGTAAACATGAGTTTATGGTCTCAATCTCTAGTTTACAGTCTTCTTCAATACAGCATGATGTTCATTTAGTACATTATGCTCCATTTAGAGTCAAACAGACCATAAAGCAGGGGATGCTTTAGGGCGGGGCTACACAGTGATTGACAGAGATGTATACAGCGTCTCTACGTCACTCCTCAGTACTAATATGGTCACTTCCTGTTCACTGGTTGTAAAAACCAAGATGGCGACGGCCACAGTCCACAAACCAATGAGTGACGTCTTGACGACTACGTCCACTTCTTCTATAACGTCTGTGGTTCAAACAGTGAACGTGAAGTAAACATGAAGAGTAATACATGTCAGTGATTGTAGATTTCTGGGTTGGACTCATGATGTCCTGTGATGTGATGACTGTCCATGTGTTTGTTCAGGTCCAACACCTCTGATCATCAAAGCGGTCGTCCCGCCGCTGACTCTGCTGTTGGTGACCGTTGCCCTTTACTCTACTGACACGTCTGTTGTTTAGACCAGCGACTGAAATGAAGCTCTCACTCTGTGTTCAGTGAACTAAAGACAGGACTGTGCTGTCATGTCTCTCCAGGCCAGCAGGGGCAGATACCGTGCAGACAGAAGAACACTGAGCTGGATCATTATCACCTGGGTGTTCCTGCAGCTGAAGAAGAAGGAGCTCAGGGAGCAGAGTCCTCCAAAGAGCTCATCTCACATCCAGATGATTTCTACCACACAACCACCATCAGCTCCATTTTATATGCATGTTCCTTTAAACAAGAAGGCTGAAATATGATATCACATTATTACAGCCTGTCTTTCTTACTCTCAACAATGTGTTGGTCTCTCCATATGTTCTGACTTCTGACTAATTTTGTTCTTCAGAAAATGATTTAATTTTGTAAGTAAGGAATTTAAAAAAAATTTAATAAAGAATTTTGCTTAAGTCATGAGCGTTTCGCTAATTTTTTATAATTAAAGATTTTGCTTACATCATGACATTGTAATAATTGATTTTGCTTGTTTTTTTATAATTAGAGGATATTACCTAAATCATATACATTTTTGTTAATTTTGTAATTTAGGATATTACTTATTTCATAAGAATTTTGCTGATTTATGTTCTTTGTAAATTGATTTTCAACAGCTCCAGCAGGGCACCCCAAACTTCCCTTTCCCGGGCCACATCAGCCAGCTCTGACTGGGGGATCCCGAGGCGCTCCCAGGCCAGTTTGGAGATATAGTCCCTCCACCTGGTCCTGGGCCTCCCTCTGGGTCTCCTCCCAGCTGGTAGTACCTGGAACACCTCCCTAGGGAGGCGCCCAGGTGGCATCCTTACCAGATGCCCGAACCACCTCAATTGGCTCCTTTCCACGCAAAGGAGCAGCGCCTCTACTCCGAGTCCCTCACGGATGACTGAACTTCTCACCCTATCTCTAAGGGAGACGCCAGCCAAAAAGTCATAGTATAGCATGTCGAAAACAGTCATAAAAGTTAAAAAGTCATAGCATAGCATGTTGAAAAAAGTCATAGTATAGCATATCGAAAAAAGTGAAAAACGGTCATAGTATAGCATGTCGAAAGCAGTCATAGTATAGCCTGTTGAAAAAAGTGAAAAACGGTCATAGTATAGCATGTCGAAAAAAGTGAAAAACAGTAATAGTATAGCATGTTGAAAACAGTCATAGTATAGCCTGTCGAAAAAAGTGAAAAAACAGTCATGATAGAGCATGTCGAAAAAAGTGAAAAACAGTCATAGTGTAGCATGTCGAAAGCAGTCATAGTATAGCCTGTCGAAAAAAGTGGAAAACGGTCATAGTATAGCATGTCGAAAACAGTCATAGTATAGCCTGTCGAAAGCAGTCATAGTATAGCCTGTCAAAAAAAGAGAAAAACGGTCATAGTATAGCATGTCGAAAAAAGTGAAAAAACAGTCATAGTATAGCATGTTGAAAAAAGTGAAAAACAGTCATAGTATAGCATGTCGAAAGCAGTCATAGTATAGCCTGTCGAAAAAAGTGAAAAACAGTCATAGTATAGCATGTCGAAAAAAGTGAAAAACGGTAATAGTATAGCATGTTGAAAACAGTCATAGTATAGCCTGTCGAAAGCAGTCATAGTATAGCCTGTTGAAAAAAGTGAAAAACGGTCATAGTATAGCCTGTCGAAAAAAGAAAAAAACGGTCATAGTATAGCATGTCGAAAAAAGTAAAAAAACAGTCATAGTATAGCATGTCGAAAACAGTCATAGTATAGCCTGTTGAAAGCAGTCATAGGATAGACTGTCAAAAACAGTCATAGTATAGCCTGTCAACAAAAGTAAAAAACGGTCATAGTAAAGCCTGTCGAAAAAAGTCAAAAAAAGTCATAGTATAGTATGTCGAAAAAAGTCATAGTATAGCCTGTCGAAAGCAGTCATAGTATACCCTGTCAAAAAAAGAGAAAAACGGTCATAGTATAGCATGTCGAAAAAAGTGAAAAAACAGTCATAGTATAGCCTGTCGAAAAAAATGAAAAACGGTCATAGTAAAGCATGTCGAAAAAAGTGAAAAAACAGTCATAATATAGCATGTCAAAAACAGTCATAGTATAGCCTGTCGAAAGCAGTCATAGTATAGCCTGTCGAAAAAAATGAAAAACGGTCATAGTAAAGCATGTCGAAAAAAGTAAAAAAACAGTCATAGTATATCATGTCGAAAACAGTCATAGTATAGCCTGTCGAAAGCAGTCATAGTATAGCCTGTCGAAAAAAGTGGAAAACGGTCATAGTATAGCATGTCGAAAACAGTCATAGTATAGCCTGTCGAAAGCAGTCATAGTATAGCCTGTCGAAAAAAGTGGAAAAACGGTCATAGTATAGCATGTCGAAAACAGTCATAGTATAGCCTGTCGAAAACAGTAAAAAAAACAGTCATAGTATATCATGTCGAAAACAGTCATAGTATAGCCTGTCGAAAAAAGTGAAAAACGATCAAAGTATAGCATGTCGAAAAAAGTCAAAAAACAGTCATAGCATAGCATGTCGAAAACAGTCATAGTATAGACTGTCAAAAACAGTCACAGTATAGCCTGTCGAAAAAAGTGAAAAACGGTCATAGTATAGCATGTCGAAAAAAGTAAAAAAACGGTCATAGTATAGCATGTCGAAAAAAGTAAAAAAACAATCATAGTATAGCCTGTCGAAAGCAGTCATAGTATAGCCTGTCAAAAAAAGTGAAAAACGGTCATAGTATAGCCTGTCGAAAAAAATGAAAAACGGTCATAGCATATCATGTCGAAAACAGTCATAGTATAGCCTGTCGAAAAAAGTGGAAAAACGGTCATAGTATAGCATGTCAAAAAAAGTCAAAAAACAGTCATAGTATAGCATGTGGAAAACAGTCATAATATAGCCTGTCAAAAAAAGTGAAAAACGGTCATAGTAAAGCCTGTCGAAAAAAGTGAAAAAAGTCATAGTATAGCCTGTCGAAAGCAGTCAAAGTATAGCCTGTCGAAAAAAGTGAAAAACGGTCATAGTATAGCATGTCGAAAACAATCATAGTATAGCCTGTCGAAAACAGTAAAAAAAACAGTCATAGTATATCATGTCGAAAACAGTCATAGTATAGCCTGTTGAAAGCAGTCATAGTATAGCCTGTCGAAAAAAGTCAAAAAACGGTCAAAGTATAGCATGTCGAAAAAAGTAAAAAAACAGTCATAGTATAGCCTGTCGAAAGCAGTCATAGTATAGCCTGTCAAAAAAAGTGAAAAACGGTCATAGTATAGCATGTCGAAAAAAGTCAAAAAACAGTCATAGTATAGCCTGTCGAAAACAGTCATAGTATAGCCTGTCGAAAAAAATGAAAAACGGTCAAAGCATATCATGTCGAAAACAGTCATAGTATAGCCTGTCGAAAGCAGTCATAGTATAGCTTGTCGAAAAAAGTGGAAAAACGGTCATAGTATAGCATGTCAAAAAAAGTAAAAAAACAGTCATAGTATAGCATGTCAAAAAAAGTGAAAAACGGTCATAGTAAAGCCTGTCGAAAAAAGTGAAAAAAGTCATAGTATAGCCTGTCGAAAGCAGTCATAGTATAGCCTGTCGAAAAAAGTGAAAAACGGTCATAGCATAGCCTGTCAAGAAAAGTGAAAAACAGTCATAGTATAGCCTGTCGAAAAAAATGAAAAACGGTCATAGTAAAGCATGTCGAAAAAAGTAAAAAAACAGTCATAGTATATCATGTCGAAAACAGTCATAGTATAGCCTGTCGAAAACAGTAAAAAAAACAGTCATAGTATATCATGTCGAAAACAGTCATAGTATAGCCTGTTGAAAGCAGTCATAGTATAGCCTGTCGAAAAAAATGAAAAACGGTCATAGCATATCATGTCGAAAACAGTCATAGTATAGCCTGTCGAAAGCAGTCATAGTATAGCCTGTCGAAAAAAGTGGAAAAACGGTCATAGTATAGCATGTCAAAAAAAGTCAAAAAACAGTCATAGTATAGCATGTGGAAAACAGTCATAGTACAGCCTGTCGAAAAAAGTGAAAAACAGTCATAGTAAAGCCTGTCGAGAAGAGTCAAAAAACAGTCATAGTATAGCATGTGGAAAACAGTAATAGTATAGCCTGTTGAAAAAAGTGAAAAACGGTTATAGTATAGCATGTCGAAAAAAGTCAAAAAACAGTCATAATATAGCATGTCGAAAAAAGTCATAGTATAGCCTGTTGAAAAAAGTGAAAAACGGTCATAGTATAGCCTGTCAAGTAACGTGAAAAACGGTCATAGTATAGCATGTCGAAAAAAGTCAAAAAACAGTCATAGTATAGCATGTCGAAAACAGTCATAGTATAGCCTGTCGAAAGCAGTCATAGTATAGCCTGTCGAAAAAAAGTGAAAAACGGTCAAAGTATAGCCTATCAAAAAAAGTGAAAAATGGTCATAGTATAGCCTGTCGAAAGAAGTCAAAAAACAGTCATAGTATAGCCTGTCAAGAAAAGTGAAATACGGTCATAGGATAGCATGTCGAAAAAAGTGAAAAACGGTCATAGTATAGCATGTGGAAAACAGTCATAGTATAGCCTGTCGAAAAAAAGTGAAAAACAGTCATAGTATAGCATGTCGAAAAAAGAAAAAAACGGTTATAGTATAGCATGTCGAAAACAGTCATAGTATAGCCTGTTGAAAGCAGTCATAGTATAGCCTGTCGAAAAAAGTGAAAAACGGTCATAGTATAGCCTGTCAAAAAAAGTGAAAAACGGTCATAGTAAAGCCTGTCAAAAAAAGTGAAAAACAGCCAAAGTAAAGCCTGTCGAAAAAAGTCAAAAAACAGTCATAGTATAGCCTGTCGAAAAAAGTGAAAAACGGTCATAGTATAGCCTGTCAAGAAAAGTGAAATACGGTCATTAATAGCATGTCGAAAAAAGTCAAAAAACAGTCATAGTATAGCCTGTCGAAAACAGGCATAGTATAGCCTGTCGAAAAAAGTGAAAAATGGTCATAGTATAGCCTGTCGAAAAAAGTGAAAAACAGTCATAGTATAGCATGTCGGAAAAAGTGAAAAACGGTAATAGTATAGCATGTCGAAAAAAGTAAAAAAACAGTCATAGTATAGCATATCGAAAACAGTCATAGTATAGCCTGTTGAAAGCAGTCATAGTATAGCCTGTCGAAAAAAGTGAAAAACGGTCATAGTATAGCCTGTCGAAAAAAGTGAAAAACGGTAATAGTAAAGCCTGTCGAAAAAAGTGAAAAACAGTCAAAGTAAAGCCTGTCGAAAAAAGTCAAAAAACAGTCATAATATAGCATGTCGAAAACAGTCATAGTATAGCCTGTCGAAAGCAGTCATAGTATAGCCTGTCAAGAAAAGTGAAATACGGTCATAGGATAGCATGTCGAAAAAAGTCAAAAAACAGTCATAGTATAGCCTGTCGAAAACAGGCATAGTATAGCCTGTCGAAAAAAATGAAAAACGGTCATAGTAAAGCTTGTCGAAAAAAGTAAAAAAACAGTCATAGCATAGCATGTCAAAAACAGTCATAGTATAGCCTGTCGAAAACAGTCTATACTATGACTATTTTCACTGTCGAAAAAAGTGAAAAACGGTCATAGTATAGCATGTCGAAAAAAGTCAAAAAACAGTCATAATATAGCATGTCGAAAACAGTCATAGTATAGCCTCTCGAAAGCAGTCATAGTATAGCCTGTCGAAAAAAGTGAAAAACGGTCATAGTATAGCCTGTCGAAAGCAGCCATAGTATAGCCTGTCAAAAAAAAAGAAAAACAGTCATAGTATAGCCTGTCGAAAGCAGCCATAGTATAGCCTGTCAAAAAAAATGAAAAACAGTCATAGTATAGCCTGTCGAAACAGTCATAGTATAGCCTGTCGAAACAGTCATAGTATAGCCTGTTGAAAGCAGTCATAGTATAGCATGTCGAAAAAAAGTGAAAAACGGTCATAGTATAGTGTGTCAAAAAGTGACAAAAACTGTCATAATATAGTATGTCTAAAAAAAGTCATAATAATAGTATTCTGGGGTAAAGTGTCTTGCTTTAGGACACATTGACATGAGACTAGTAGAGTAGGAGGCGGGGATTGAACCAATGACCTTCTTCTTGAAAGGCGGCCCTGCTCTCCACTTAGCCACGGACAGAAGTTGTGAACAACTAGCATAGTATGTTTATAAAAAATCATAGTATAGCATGTAGAAAACAGTTATAGTATAGTATGTCGAAAAAAGGAAAAACAGTCATAGTATAGCTTGTCGAAAACAGTCATAGCATAGCCTGTCGAAAGCAGTCATAGTATAGCATGTTGAAAAAAGTGAAAAACGGTCTTGCTTTAGGACATAAGATTAATAGAGCAGGGGATTGAACCAACAACCCTTTGCTTGAAAGGCAGCCCTGCTCTCCACTTAGCCACAGACACTAGTTGTGAACCACTGACATAGTAGGTCTATAAAAAATCATAGTATAGCATGTAGAAAACAGTCACAGTGTAGCCTATCAAAAAAAGTGAAAAACAGTCATAACATAGCATGTCGAAAAAAGTCAAAAAACAGTCATAGTATAGCATGTCGAAAACAGTCATAGCATAGCCTGTCGAAAGCAGTCATAGTACAGCCTGTCAAAAAAATGAAAAAAACAGTCATAGTATAGCCTGTCGAAAGCAGTCATAGTATAGCATGTCGAAAAAAGTTAAAAACGGTCTTGCTTTAGGACATATTGACATAAGACTAATAGTGCAGGAGATGGTGATTGAACCAATGACCCTCTGCTTGAAAGGCAGCCCTGCTCTCCACTTAGCCACAAACACTAGTTGTGAACAACAGGCATAGTAGGTCTATAAAAAATCATAGTATAGCATGTAGAAAACAGTCACAGTGTAGTATGTCGAAAAAAGGAAAAAACAGTCATAGTGTAGCATGTCGACAAAAGTCAAAAAACAGTCATAGTATAGAATGTCAAAAACAGTCATAGTATAGCCTGTCGTAAGCAGCCATAGTATAGCCTGTCAAAAAAAGTGAAAAACGGTCATAGTATAGTGTGTCAAAAAGTGACAAAAACAGTCATAGTATAGTATGTCTAAAAAAAGTCAAAAAACAGTCATAGTATAGCATGTCAAAAAAAGTCAAAAAACAGTCGTAGTATAGCATGTCGAAAACAGTCATAGTATAGCCTGTCAAAAAAAGTGAAAAACGGTCATAGTATAGCATGTCGAAAAAAGTCAAAAAACAGTCATAGTATAGCATGTCGAAAGCAGCCATAGTATAGCCTTTCAAAAAAAGTGAAAAACAGTCACAGTATAGCATGTCGAAAAAGTCAAAAAACAGTCATAGTATAGCCTTTCAAAAAAAGTGAAAAACAGTCACAGTATAGCATGTCGAAAAAGTCAAAAAACAGTCATAGTATAGCATGTCGAAAACAGTCATAGCATAGCCTGTCGAAAGCAGTCATAATACAGCCTGTCAAAAAAAGTGAAAAACAGTCATAGTATAGCATGTCGAAAAAAGTCAAAAAACAGTCGTAGTATAGCATGTCGAAAACAGTCATAGTATAGCCTGTCGAAAACAGTCATAGTATAGCCTGTCGAAAACAGTCATAGTATAGCCTGTCAAAAAAAGTGAAAAACGGTCATAGTATAGCATGTCGAAAAAAGTCAAAAAACAGTCATAGTATAGCCTGTCGAAAGCAGCCATAGTATAGCCTGTCAAAAAAAGTGAAAAACAGTCACAGTATAGCATGTCGAAAAAAGTCAAAAAACAGTCATAGTATAGCATGTCGAAAACAGTCATAGCATAGCCTGTCGAAAGCAGTCATAGTACAGCCTGTCAAAAAAATGAAAAAAACAGTCATAGTATAGCCTGTCGAAAGCAGTCATAGTATAGCATGTCGAAAAAAGTTAAAAACGGTCTTGCTTTAGGACATATTGACATAAGACTAATAGTGCAGGAGATTGTGATTGAACCAACGACCCTCTGCTTGAAAGGCAGCCCTGCTCTCCACTTAGCCACAAACACTAGTTGTGAACAACAGGCATAGTAGGTCTATAAAAAATCATAGTATAGCATGTAGAAAACAGTCACAGTGTAGTATGTCGAAAAAAGGAAAAAACAGTCATAGTGTTGCATGTCGACAAAAGTCGAAAAACAGTCATAGTATAGAATGTCAAAAACAGTCATAGTATAGCCTGTCCTAAGCAGCCATAGTATAGCCTGTCAAAAAAAGTGAAAAACGGTCATAGTATAGTGTGTCAAAAAGTGACAAAAACAGTCATAGTATAGTATGTCTAAAAAAAGTCATAATAATAGCATTCTGGGGTTAAGTGTCTTGCTTTAGGACATATTGACATAAGACTAATAGAGCAGGAGCTGGGGATTGAACCAACAACCCTCTGCTTGAAAGGTAGCCCTGCTCTCCACTTAGCCACAGACACTAGCTGTGAACCACTGACATAGTAGGTCTATAAAAAATCATAGTATAGCATGTAGAAAACAGTCATAGTATAGCCTGTCAAAAAAAGTGAAAAACAGTCATAGTATAGCTTGTCGAAAATAGTCAAAAAACAGTCATAGTATAGCATGTCGAAAACAGTCATAGTATAGCCTGTCAAAAAAAGTGAAAAACGGTCATAGTATAGCCTGTCAAAAAAAGTGAAAAACGGTCATAGTATAGCATGTCGAAAAAAGTCAAAAAACAGTCATAGTATAGCCTGTCGAAAGCAGCCATAGTATAGCCTGTCAAAAAAAGTGAAAAACAGTCACAGTATAGCATGTCGAAAAAAGTCAAAAAACAGTCATAGTATAGCCTGTCGAAAGCAGCCATAGTATAGCCTTTCAAAAAAAGTGAAAAACAGTCATAGTATAGCATGTCAAAAAAAGTAAAAAACAGTCATAGTATAGCATGTCGAAAAAAGTCAAAAAACAGTCATAGTATAGCATTTCGAAAACAGTCATAGCATAGCCTGTCGAAAGCAGTCATAGTATAGCCTGTCAAAAAAAGTGAAAAACAGTCATAGTATAGCATGTCAAAAAAAGTCAATAAACAGTCATAGTATAGCATGTCGAAAACAGTCATAGTATAGCCTGTCGAAAACAGTTATAGTATAGCCTGTCGAAAACAGTCATAGTATAGCCTGTCAAAAAAAGTGAAAAAAGGTCATAGTATAGCCCGTCAAAAAAAGTGAAAAACGGTCATAGTATAGCATGTCGAAAAAAGTCAAAAAACAGTCATAGTATAGCCTGTCGAAAGCAGCCATAGTATAGCCTGTCAAAAAAAGTGAAAAACAGTCACAGTATAGCATGTCGAAAAAGTCAAAAAACAGTCATAGTAGCCTTTCAAAAAAAGTGAAAAACAGTCACAGTATAGCATGTCGAAAAAGTCAAAAAACAGTCATAGTATAGCATGTCGAAAACAGTCATAGTATAGCCTGTCGAAAAAGTCAAAAAACAGTCATAGCATAGCCTGTCGAAAGCAGTCATAATACAGCCTGTCAAAAAAAGTGAAAAACAGTCATAGTATAGCATGTCGAAAAAATGAAAAAACAGTCATAGTATAGCATGTCGAAAAAATGAAAAAAACAGTCATAGTATATAGCATGTCGAAAGCAGTCATAGTATAGCCTGTCAAAAAAAGTGAAAAACAGTCATAGTATAGCATGTCAAAAAAAGTAAAAAACAGTCATAGTATAGCATGTCGAAAAAAGTCAAAAAACAGTCATAGTATAGCATTTCGAAAACAGTCATAGCATAGCCTGTCGAAAGCAGTCATAGTATAGCCTGTCAAAAAAAGTGAAAAACAGTCATAGTATAGCATGTCAAAAAAAGTCAATAAACAGTCATAGTATAGAATGTCGAAAACAGTCATAGTATAGCCTGTCGAAAGCAGCCATAGTATAGCCTGTCAAAAAAAGTGAAAAACAGTCATAGTATAGCATGTCGAAAAAAGTAAAAAAATAGTCATAGTATATCATGTCGAAAACAGTCATAGTATAGCCTGTCGAAAGCAGTCATAGTATAGCCTGTTGAAATAAGTAAAAAAAACAGTCATAGTATAGCATGTCGAAAACAGTCATAGTATAGCCTGTCGAAAACAGTCATAGTATAGCATGTCGAAAAAAGTCAAAAAACAGTCATAGTATAGCATGTCAAAAAAAGTCAAAAAACAGTCGTAGTATAGCATGTCGAAAACAGTCATAGTATAGCCTGTCGAAAGCGGCCATAGTATAGCCTTTCAAAAAAAGTGAAAAACAGTCACAGTATAGCATGTCGAAAAAGTCAAAAAACAGTCATAGTATAGCCTTTCAAAAAAAGTGAAAAACAGTCACAGTATAGCATGTCGAAAAAGTCAAAAAACAGTCATAGTATAGCCTGTCGAAAGCGGCCATAGTATAGCCTTTCAAAAAAAGTGAAAAACAGTCACAGTATAGCATGTCGAAAAAGTCAAAAAACAGTCATAGTATAGCCTTTCAAAAAAAGTGAAAAACAGTCACAGTATAGCATGTCGAAAAAGTCCAAAAACAGTCATAGTATAGCATGTCGAAAACAGTCATAGCATAGCCTGTCGAAAGCAGTCATAATACAGCCTGTCAAAAAAAGTGAAAAACAGTCATAGTATAGCATGTCGAAAAAATGAAAAAACAGTCATAGTATATAGCATGTCGAAAGCAGTCATAGTATAGCCTGTCAAAAAAAGTGAAAAACAGTCATAGTATAGCATGTCAAAAAAATGAAAAAAAACAGTCATAGTATAGCCTGTCGAAAGCAGTCATAGTATAGCCTGTCAAAAAAAGTAAAAAACAGTCATAGTATAGCATGTCGAAAAAGTCAAAAAACAGTCATAGTATAGCATGTCGAAAACAGTCATAGCATAGCCTGTCGAAAGCAGTCATAGTATAGCCTGTCAAAGAAAGTGAAAAACAGTCATAGTATAGCATGTCGAAAAAAGTTAATAAACAGTCATAGTATATCATGTCGAAAACAGTCATAGTATAGCCTGTCGAAAGCAGTCATAGTATAGCCTGTTGAAATAAGTAAAAAAAACAGTCATAGTATAGCATGTCGAAAACAGTCATAGTATAGCCTGTCGAAAACAGTTATAGTATAGCATGTCGAAAAAAGTCAAAAAACAGTCACAGTATAGCATGTGGAAAACAGTCATAGTATAGCCTGTTGAAATAAGTGAAAAACGGTCATAGTATAGCATGTCGAAAAAGTCAAAAAACAGTCATAGTATAGCATGTCGAAAACAGTCATAGTATAGCATGTCGAAAAAAGCAAAAAACGGTTATAGTGTAGCATGTCGAAAAGTGATAAAAAACAGTCATAGTATAGTGTGTCAAAAAGTGACAAAAACAGTCATAGTATGTCTAAAAAAAGTCATAATAATAGTATTCTGGGGTTAAGCGTCCTGCTGTAGGACACATTGACATGAGACTAGTAGAGCAGGAGACAGGGATTGAACCAACAACCTTCTGCTTGAAAGGCAGCCCTGCGCTCCACTTAGCAACGGACACTTTTTGTAAAATACTGGCATAGTAGGTCTATAAAAAATCATAGTATAGCATGTAGAAAACAGTCATAGTATAGTATGTCGAAAAAAGTCATTGTATAGCCTGTCGAAAACAGTCATAGTATAGCCTGTCGAAAAAAGTGAAAAACGGTCATAGTATAGCATGTCGAAAACAGTCAAAAAACAGTCATAGTATAGCATGTCGAAAGCAGTCATAGTATAGCCTGTCAAAAAAAGTGAAAAACAGTCATAGTATAGCATGTCGAAAAAAGTCAATAAACAGTCATAGTATAGAATGTCGAAAACAGTCATAGTATAGCCTGTCGAAAGCAGCCATAGTATAGCCTGTCAAACAAAGTGAAAAACGGTCATAGTAAAGCATGTCGAAAAAAGCAAAAAAACAGTCATAGTATAGCATGTCGAAAACAGTCATAGTATAGCATGTCGAAAACAGTCATAGTATAGCATGTCGAAAACAGTCATAGTATAGCCTGTCGAAAGCAGTCATAGTATAGCCTGTCAAAAAAAGTGAAAAACAGTCAAAGTATAGCCTGTCAAAAAAAGTGAAAAACGGTCATAGTATAGCTTGTCGAAAAAAGTCAAAAAACAGTCACAGTATAGCATGTGGAAAACAGTCATAGTATAGCCTGTTGAAATAAGTGAAAAACGGTCTTGCTTTAGGACATATTGACATGAGACCGGCAGAGCAGGAGCAGGGGATTGAACCAACAACCCTCTGCTTGAAAGGTAGCCCTGCTCTCCACTTAACCACAGACTCTAGTTATAAACTACTGGCATAGTATGTCTATAAAAAATCATAGTATAGCATGTAGAACACAGTCACAGTATAGCCTGTTGAAATAAGCGATAAACGGTTATAGTGTAGCATGTCGAAAAGTGATAAAAAACAGTCATATTATAGTGTGTCAAAAAGTGACAAAAACAGTCATAGTATGTCTAAAAAAAGTCATAATAATAGTATTCTGGGGTTAAGGGTCTTGCTTTAGGACACATTGACATGAGACTAGTAGAGCAGGAGACGGGGATTGAACCAATCACCTTCTGCTTGAAAGGCAGCCCTGCGCTCCACTTAGCCACGGACACTTTTTGTAAAACTCTGGCATAGTAGGTCTATAAAAAATCATAGTATAGCATGTAGAAAACAGTCATAGCATAGCCTGTCGAAAACAGTCATCGTACAGCCTGTCGAAAAAAGTGAAAAACGGTCATAGTATAGCATGTCGAAAAAAGTCAAAAAACAGTCATAGTATAGCATGTCGAAAACAGTCATAGCATAGCCTGTCGAAAACAGTCATCCTATAGCCTGTCAAAAAAAGTGAAAAACGGTCATAGTATAGCATGTCGAAAACAGTCAAAAAACAGTCATAGTATAACATGTCGAAAACAGTCATAGTATAGCCTGTCGAAAACAGTCATAATATAGCCTGTCGAAAAAAGTCAAAAAACAGTCATAGTGTAGCCTGTCGAAAGCAGCCATAGTATAGCCTGTCAAAAAAAGTGAAAAACGGTCATAGTATAGCATGTCAAAAAAAGTCAAAAAACGGTCATAGTATAGAATGTCAAAAACGGTCATAGTATAGCATGTCAAAAAAAGTCCAAAAACAGTCACAGTATATCATGTCGAAAACAGTCATAGTATAGCCTGTCGAAAGCAGTCATAGTATAGCCTGTTGAAATAAGTAAAAAAAACAGTCATAGTATAGCATGTCGAAAACAGTCATAGTATAGCATGTGGAAAACAGTCATAGTATATCCTGTCGAAAAAAATGAAAAACGGTCATAGTAAAGCATGTCGAAAAAAGTAAAAAAACAGTCATAGTATATCATGTCGAAAACAGTCATAGTATAGCCTGTCGAAAGCAGTCATAGTATAGCTTGTCGAAAAAAAGTGAAAAACGGTCAAAGTATAGCCTATCAAAAAAAGTGAAAAATGGTCATAGTATAGCCTGTCGAAAGAAGTCAAAAAACAGTCATAGTATAGCATGTGGAAAACAGTCATAGTATAGCCTGTCGAAAAAAGAAAAAAACAGTCATAGTATAGCATGTCGGAAAAAGAAAAAAACGGTCATAGTATAGCATGTCGAAAAAAATTGGAAAACGGTCATAGTATAGCATATCGGAAAAAGTGAAATACGGTAATAGTATAGCCTGTCGAAAAAAGAAAAAAACGGTCATAGTATAGCATGTCGAAAAAAGTAAAAAAACAGTCATAGTATAGCATGTCGAAAACTGTCATAGTAATGCCTGTTGAAGGCAGTCATAGTATAGCCTGTCGAAAAAAGTGAAAAACGATCAAAGTATAGCATGTCGAAAAAAGTCAAAAAACAGTCATAGCATAGCATGTCGAAAACAGTCATAGTATAGCCTGTCAAAAACAGTCATAGTATAGCCTGTCGAAAAAAGTGAAAAACAGTCATAGTAAAGCCTGTCGAAAAAAGTGAAAAACGGTCATAGTATAGCATGTCGAAAAAAGTCATAGTATAGTATGTCGAAAAAAGTCAAAAAATAGTCATAGTATAGCATGTCGAAAACAGTCATAGTATAGCCTGTCGAAAAAAGTGAAAAACGGTCATAGTATAGCCTGTCGAAAAAAGTGAAAAACGGTCATAGTATAGCATGTCGAAAAAAGTCAAAAAACAATCATAGTATAACATGTCGAAAACAGTCATAGTATAGCCTGTCGAAAACAGTCATAATATAGCATGTCGAAAAAAGTGAAAAACGGTCATAGTATAGCATGTCGAAAAAAGTCAAAAAACAGTCATAGTATAGAATGTCGAAAACGGTCATAGTTTAGCCTGTCAAAAAAAGTGAAAAACAGTCATAGTATAGCATGTCGAAAAAACTCAAAAAACAGTCATAGTATAACATGTCGAAAAAAGTCAAAAAACAGTCATAGTATAGCCTGTCGAAAAAAGGGAAATACAGTCTTGCTTTAGGACATAGTGACATGAGACTAGCAGAGCAGGAGATTGAACCAATGACCCTCTGCTTGAAAAGTAGCCCTGCTCTCCACTTATCCACAGACCCTTTTTGTAAACAACTGACATAGTATGTCTATAAAAAATCATAGTATAGCATGCAGCAAACAGTCATAGTATAGTATGTCAAAAAAAGGAAAAAACAGTCATAGTATAGCCTGTTGAAATAAGTGAAAAACGGTCATAGTAAAGGCTGTCAAAAAAAGTGAAAAACGGTCATAGTATATAGCATGTCGAAAAAAGTCAAAAAACAGTCATAGTATAGCATGTCGAAAGCAGTCATGGTATAGCCTTTTGAAATACAGTAAGTGAAAAACTGTCATAGTATATCATGTCGAAAAAAGTGAAAAACAGTCATAGTATAGCCTGTTGAAAACAGTCATAGTGTAGCCTGTTGAAATAAGTGAAAAACGGTCATAGTATATCATGTCGAAAAAAGTCAAAAAACAGTCATAGTATAGCCTGTCGAAAGCAGTCATAGTATAGCCTGTCGAAAGAAGTCAAAAAACAGTCATAGTATAGCATGTGGAAAACAGTCATAGTATAGCCTGTCGAAAAAAGTGAAAAACAGTCATAGTATAGCATGTCGGAAAAAGTGAAAAACGGTAATAGTATAGCCTGTTGAAAAAAGAAAAAAAACGGTCATAGTATAGCATGTC
>NW_027176277.1:115000-202392 GCF_023349555.1 Cebidichthys violaceus | reverse complement strand
AAGACCTTGTATGCGGAGCCACAAACCCCTCATTATCTGCTGTTATGCAAAAGTGACAGCACATATTTTTCACTTTAACAACGCAGAAACGGCCCCTAATTCGTACGCGTTCCGTGTGTCGGCACGTTAAAACGAAGCAGGACGGGGTGTTCAGAATTAACCGGCTTGTGAAGCCCAGTGGTGGTAAAAAAAAAAAAAAAAAGAAAAGAAAGAAAACCAAACCGAAAGTCGGTGGGTGGCAGTCACCGCGCTGTCACTTCTGCCTCCACCAAACGAGACAGTCGACTCGTTTGACACAGTGAATAAAGATGTTGACAAGGTATTGACTCCTGCGAGCAGAAGCGATGACCAGGGATATCATTCTTACTCTATACGCCCCCGTCATAAAAACACACACACACACACACACACACACACCACACACACACACCACACACACACACGGCAAATACAATACAAACAAACACAGAAAAGTCATTCAGCAAAGTGACATGAGTGATCGGACACTTGGCGCTCTTCAGCTGTAGAGCAAATAATTAGGCGGGCGTCTCTGTGTGTGCAGATAAAGAAAAGGCAGCATATAGAAATTCCTTTCTGTTATCTATTGCCTGATATTTTTCAAGGGAGCAAAACGTCTGTGTGTAGGCTCTCCTCAGCGAGAACGCTGTCTAAGATGAAAGATTTAAGCATTTGCATGTGGCATGTGGCTGTGAACTAAGACATGACAAAAGTGCACCGCCGCTGTGCCGAGCAGTGTGGTGTGACTGGGGTCCACTGCTCTGTGTTTCTTTCGCATCATTATTCTTCTCCCCCTGTTTTTTTGTTGATTGTGTGTGTAGTGTGTGTGTGTGTTGTGTGGTGTGTGTGTGCCTCTCACTCTTCAGCTCTGTGACTCCAGCACAGCGGGTGGCGATCAACAAAAGGAGGGCTTTGCACCGCTTCAGCTCTCAAACATGCATTAGCGGTGGCACACGCACGGGATAACGTGGCGCCGCGGGTTCCGTCTCTAATGCAACGAGGGGCAGTGAGATACGGCTGACGGAGACAACCTCTGCTTGTCAGTTTAAAAAAAAGGCGAAAAAAAATAGAAGAAGAAGAAGAAGAGGGTTTGAGAATATAAAAGCGAGACAGGAAGAGGCAGAGGAAGGTGGAGAAGGTAGTGATCTTATTTTTGGCTTGGGTGTAAATGAACACGCTTTTCGTTTGCCAGTGCCACACAGAGGTGAATATTTTACAGAAGCTGAAAATAAAAAATTCAGCACATGTCCAGATGGTTATTGAGATCGGCAGATTCTCCATCCCATGCATGAATCTGCTCTTAGTTAAGGTCTCCTTGAAATTTTAGCTTACTGCACATGCACATATACACACACATATTATATACACACACACACACACACACACACACATATATATACATATATTCTGTTTCTATAGTTCCACCTTAAAAATCTGTGGGCTTCTCGTCTGCAGGAGCTCTGCACTGCTGCCATAGCGACAGTGCTAGAGGAAGGCAGGCAGCTCTTTAGCCTTTAGCTCACTGACACAAGTTTGTTTCCCGTCTTTTGGTACGCAAGTGATCGTGATCAATGTCGTGATCAACAAAACACCAAAAAGACGTGCACGGGATCAATGTCGTTTTACGGCGTAATGTTGCCCGTGATATTCATGATCTGCTCAAGAAGAATTCTGGTGAGATTCTGACGTTCTTCTTGTTAACAAACCATCAATCAAGCTAAGCACTGTTTGTGTAAAGCCCCGATGCGTCGTACTCCTCTGCGCCGCAGACCTCCATTATTGTCCACAAAACTATAAAATCACATCAAACGTCACATCGGCGCACTTAATTAATGCTAAACACGGGCACTGTTGTTTATTCTGATCCCACATACACCGCCCCGCTGCTGGAAACACTCACCAGCGCAGCCAATGTGTATTAATCTGCAGCAAAGAAATAGTCCCAAACACAACACTATTTGCTCCTTTTTTTTCAGAATTGTTTCCTAATTTTTTTTCCATTTTTCTATTTATCTCATTCGCTACCTTTGGTTTGTTCTATTTTCATACTTAACACATTTAATGGAAACCATATATTTTTCTTAAAGTGCTCGTATGTTTTATTTGAGAAAGTATTAGTATAAACCTACAGTACGCCTTTTTCATGTATTCATTGAACCATTGTTTTCCTTCTCCCTGCTCCTCTTAGTTTTTTAGACTGCAGTTTATATTTAGTTGCAAGATTTAGATTGGAATGAGGCAAAAAACAAAGAATCAAATCAAATGAAACAGCAGGATCTCTAGTGACTATCAGTATGTCTATCCCAGTAAAACACATACAAGTACACCCCCCCCCCCCCCCCCCCCCCACGTATCTCATCAAATCCTACATATAAAACATCACAGCGGATAAAACATCACGCTTAGAAAAGAGCTCGGTCCACTCTGAAAGTGGGCCAGTTCTGTGAGAAGTAGTCGCCGTTTTTCTCATTCTTTAAACAGCTGAATCCAATCCAGATCACTTTCAGAAGAGCCGCTAACGATCGCTTGGCTGATACACACGCCGGCGCATTTGTAATGACAAGCGGTCGTCTATTGTGTTAAACTCATCTCCCATGCGGGGCCGTTGCTCCACTCACTTCTGCGTTTCAGAGCCGCTGTCATTAATAGCTAGTTTGCCATTAATTGTTAAGTATCCCCCCCCACCCCCTCCCCCCCCATCACTTTCTGCGCGGGACTGAATAATGTAGAGTTTTCAAGTGCAGGCAGACCCCGTAACATATCATGTCGACTCAAAGTATCACACACATCCGGGAAGCGTTTGAGCTTTGAATGAAGCCGAATGTAGATTTACACAAGAAAGCAGGTGTGTAAGACGGAGGAGGTGGTATTGATTAAGTCATTAAATTAAATTGAATGCTCATTATAGTCTGAATATAACTGCATATATATATATATATATATATGTCCACAATTTAGTTGTTCTCCAAATTGCTTTTTAAATGGACACTGTGGATTGGTGTGGACGCAGCAGCGTTGAGTAAACACTTGCAGGATAAAGCGGTAGTTCAATGAATTGTTCATCTGTCTTGCCAAGAGTTTGTGCCAATTTCCCGACTTGTCTGCAGTTTTAAGCGATTGTTTGATATTTTTCGGGGAGTATGCTTATTTGCTTCCTTGCCAGAGTTAGATGAAAAAGTCGAAACTGCTCTGGCGCCTGTAGTGTAAATAATTAGCATAAAGATCTGGGAGGAAAACTTCATCATTCTAGTCTACAGTTGATTATACTGTATCTCAAAAAACATTGACTTTTCTCACCCACGCATTCTGCGAGCACCTGATAGCTTCTACACTGCGTCACCCACCGTTGAAGCTGGTGTTTCGTATGTACTTCAGCAGAGTCTTCCCCTCGGCGGACTCCATTTGTGGACAAACGCCAGGATGATCGGGACACAGGTCCCTCTGCATGTTGTGGAGAGCGTGGGCCATGGCGTACACCGCGTCGAACACAAACTGCACCTTCCCTTCCTGCTCGTACTTGGATTCGCTCCCGATGCGCTCCTTGCCTGAGGGAGGGGGGGGGGGGGGGGGGGGGGGGGGGGGGGGGAAGGGGGGGGGGGTGGAGAGAGGGAGGGAGGAGGAGAACTTACAGGCAAATACATCGTGAGCCATTAGACGTTACATCCTCTCAGCAGCCGCTATCATCCCCAGCTTCATTTTTTATTCCTCCATTTACCATTTGCTGCCACCGACTTCAATTGTGATTTTGTGGGAATTACACCTAAAGGGACAATGTGGCAGAGCAAAGTAAGAAGACACATTTAATTCCCAAGTGGAAAATATGAGACAAAGTGTTTTGTGACGAATGCGGCGGGGCTCGGATTGAATTACCGCGGCGGTGTTACTGAGCGATAGGCTGCTGAGAAACGGGCCTCGCTCTGCAAGGTGATGAAGACCGCCATGAACTTTAGTAACGTACTCTTCCACAGTGGCTTCCTGCTCTTTTATATCCTCCTCCCAGTGCACTGGCCTTTCACTACGGGGCTGCTGTAAAGGTTTTGCCTCGCGCTGCTGGTACTCTGCTTGAATACGTAATGTTCATCCTCAGCTGGGTTTCTGTTTTTGTCAGAAAAGCCGAATTAGCTATTCCATACCCCGGTAGATGAAAGCTGCATTTCAAATTGTAACAACGAAAATACCACTATTACTTTTAATGACACTAATCATCATAATCATCATCATTATCATCATCATTTCAATATACAAGCTCCCAGTTAATAAAAAGGCAGGCATCGAGGAATGAAAGACAGATTTGTCCTCGGTGATAGCTGCTCTTAGCTCACACGGAGAGCTCAGCGGAGGGGCAGATGGTGGTAATAGGACGCATGCAAGAATGTGTGGAGACTTGCATAAACTGAAGGAGGTCAGAAGCAATCTGTGCTGACATTTCGGGGCCATTTTTTTTCCCAGAACTTAACGTACATTTCAGCCCACACGTAACCTTCCTGCTTCTCAAAGCTCCGCGCAGGATGCTAAGCGGACAGTCGTCGAACGCAAAAGTCTCCCTGCATTCAGCCTTCATAAATATCAGCTCGGGCCGGTTGTGTAAAAGGAAGAGAATATATATATTGAGAGAGAGAGAGAGAGAAGATAAAAAAAAAAAGACATTTACGAGCATTTTATAGAGGGATTGTGGGGCTCACTGAGTGGACGAGCATCTTCTTGTCTTTGACGCATGACAAAAGACGCCAAACGGGAGATTATGAGACAAACCAAACCCCCTTCTGCACACAGTAATTTGTGTCACGCTGCCATTACCGTCATCCCGTATGCAAGCACGAATTAATACAGCATCCCACATCACAGGCACCATCCGACGTGGGTAATGAATGCAGCGCAATGCCTGTCACAGCGTTGACAGGCACAGTTTAGGTAATACGAGAATGCATCACTGTTAACAACACTGTCATTAATGCTGCCGCGAAGACGGCGATAAAGCAGAATGGGGTCACGAGCGGTGTTCACTTTCGCTTTCTTGTCATTTCGCCTGTAATTTCCAGCCCTAAATAAAGTGCACTGTGGCTCCGTGCAGTTAGCACACGCGGCACGACTCTGCCGAAGCTGTCAAGGTGACTGGGTTAAGGGGGAAGAGAGGAATAAGGGATTTAAGAGTTACAGGACATTAGCCAGATGGAGCAGACGGTCTGTAACTGTGGTATGACTAAGACGCATGGTTCGCATTATTATTCTAATATAAAACTCTGCCTGTCCTGCGCCCCGCTGGGCAGAAAACACCTGGTGTTGGGACTCTCTGGTTGCACCGCAGACAAGAAGGGGTTGAATTAAAAAAAACAACAACAGTCGATCCGCAGCTACTAATGTGAAACAGAAGGTCAAGTTCACGACAAGCTGAGAAGGGAGGGTGAAGATAGGCCTGTTAGTGTAACACCAACTTCACCCGTGTACCTGTGCACTTGCGGCTCGTGTCCTCCCTCTTCGAGGCACTGAGGAGCCTGCAGTCAAAGTTTTCCTCCCAGAACTCGGCGAACCACACGTTCCTGCGGTTGTTCTCCAGAGTGAGGCCGGTGAAGTATTCATCAAACCTGCGAGTGGAGGAAAAGAGGAGGAGGAAGGGCTCAGTTCCGGACACAATTATCGAAAAAACCAATTCAAAACCTGGAGGAAATGAAGCGGGGGGGGGAAAAAAAACTTGATGGTCGGGCGGTGCCGGTGGCCTGTTCAAAGAAAACCCAGCAAAAAAAACACAAACCACTACTTCATCAAAAATTGACCACGGAGGTTCCTCTTCCTCTCGAGCCCCATGGAACTTTAATCACTTCTTTCATCTAGGAAATTACATTAATTAAAAAACAGGATGCATAATAAATAACGCAGGGATTGTAAGCGGTGCCGCGGCCTGTTGCCTCAGGCCGGGGGGGGGGGGGGGGGGGGGGGGGTCCTGCAGGTGCTGAACAGGTTTTTTTTCTTCCCTTCATTAAATCCGTAACAATAGAAACATATGGAAGGCATGATGTTTTAGCTTAGCGCTCATTTCAAACGGGCGTTAGGCGGCCGTGTGAAGCGCTAGCTGGAGGAGAGGTAACTTTGCTGCAACAAAGGAAGAAAAATAAAAAAATGCTTGTATGCTGCATTTTGTTCTCTTGTTTGTGCAACTTTACCACCCAATGTGGGTCAGGGACAAAAACTTCACCGCGGTGCAGTGCTCTTTCTTTTTTTTTGTTTTTACTTTTCGCTGTACAGTTTCCTCGAGAATAACAATCATTTCACATATAAAAGTCCCTCTGTCTGCGTCTCCACTCTGTTATCCAGTGGTATCAGATGAAGTCGTGGGTAGAGGTGATAAGGTCTAATCGGAGCCGAATGACTCAGCTGGTTTTCTTTCAAAAGACCATCAATGATGCAAGGTGGATTCATAATATTCTGCCTCCAGAGTGTACATTTGTCCTGGCTCGAGCTCCCCTAATTACGGGAAGCTTCACACAAACTCAGACTTTCACTTTTTTTTTTTTTTTGCTCGATTGTAATGATGAGTGGTTGTCTGGATTTGTGACACCAGACAAAATTTGCTGTGAATATATTCTATTTCTGTGGTGAATTTGTACAGGACAAACCCTCCTCCTTTTTCTTTTTTTCTTTTTTTCCCGTGTGGGTGCAGCTGCCGTTTTTCAGAGAAAAGCAGCTCTGAGCACTAAAATATAATTGACGGTAGTATTTCTTTTGGAGTTCGATGACAGAAATCGTCAAAGAACCATTAAAAAAAACATCAACGCTTAAGATTAAAAACTGAATTAGAGCTTTTTCTCCGACTCATCCTTTTGTTTCCCTTTCAACAATGATCCATTAGAGACCAGAGACACTGATTTCTGGCAAAAGGTGACAAAATTTTCATTTATTGGTTCCGGTATCTCATAAAATGTACAGAGTAGCCAATTTGTCCACACTGACTTCAGTCTGGTCCTGTACAACCCACGGCCAAATGTAACGAGGTCACACTCGTTCTCTGAGGATTTGGCGAAAGTCATTGTGAGAAATGTAGAAAATTGCCAACTGAAGTAGAAATAGATGAGGCAGGACGGAGATGTGGGAACATCAAATGTGCGCGTACCGTGAGAGGGGTCACTCCAAGTCCTGAACCCACAGAGAGGGAACAGCCGAGTCTGCAGTTTAGCATCTTTGAGCTCATGGTTTTGGTTTTATGGCCTGCATACACATATATTCTGTGTATCAGAAGTGGTGGTTACGTTGACGTCACACATTGGTTTTGTGGACTGGCGTTTTATACTCTTGAGTTCAGCATTTTGGGTGTTGCCATCTTGGTTTTCCGCTTCGTCTTTTGCAAACAGAAGTGACACGAGAGGGCGGAGCGGCGGAAGTACAACCGAACGCT
Source organism: Cebidichthys violaceus (assembly GCF_023349555.1). NCBI lineage: Eukaryota > Metazoa > Chordata > Actinopteri > Perciformes > Stichaeidae > Cebidichthys > Cebidichthys violaceus. The sequence continues at coordinate 194,987 of NW_027176277.1, read as the reverse complement.
GAATAAGACATTTTTAGGCGAACCAAAAAAATGTTACAATTAACTTTCCTAAAGTGAAAAGGTTAATGCTTTAAGACAAACGCATGAACAACTCCCAGACCGGACAACTCCATAGTAGCGACCTGTCAATCACAGTAAGCCCCGCCCCCAAAGCATCCCCTGCTTGTTTGACTCTAAATGGAGCATAATGTACTAAATGAACATCATGCTGTATTGAAGAAGACTGTAAACTAGAGATTGAGACCATAAACTCATGTTTACAATGTTTACTGAGGGAATAAATCAAGAGAGAAGTAGAGTCATTTTAGACTAGACTTCTATACAACCAGAGGAGTCGCCCCCTGGTGGACACTAGAGAGAATGCAGTTTTAGCACACTTCAGAATTGGCTTCACTTTTCAGACCTGGAGGTTGCCGCCTGCCTGCATCATTACTGGCCCAGCTGTTACAGATGCAGCAGGCAGCTGTTTTTAACAAACGGGCTAATAAATCCAACTGTACCCATCAACACCGAGCAGCAGACAAGGTTAACAACTAGCTTGGTGAACATAGTTGGGCAGCCATAGCTAATTATATTTATTTACAGATATTTTTGCTGACCATTTGGCAGGTGGTCAGCACTCTGAATTAATGCTAATAGGCAGCTGTTTGCCTACACATTCACCACATCAACTTTAGAAGAGTATAATAGATTCATATTGTGTTTAAAGCTTGTTGTGTGGTCGTAAAAAAAACCAATTATTGCTTAAAACCAGCTGCAATCAAAATGTTCATATTTACAATGATCAGGTGTCTGCCAGGGTAGCAGTAGAAGTACAAAGAGGGACTTATGTTTACACTCAGTTGACTTATTTTATTATTATTTTCACTTGTCAATCGCAATAAAGAAGAAAATAAAAGAGGACAGAAGGCGATTCCTCTCAACAAAATGAAAAGTAAAAAAACAAAAGAGAAAACCACGGCGTGTGTGCGTACCTTCAATGGAGGAGCGTTTGGGCAGGATAGTGACGGCTCCCACCGCTACGTCCTCCAGCTGGTGGATCGGGCTGCTCTTGGCCCCCCAGCTGTCGGATCCAATCCACAGGAAATGCCCCACTTGATTGGCCCTCTTGGAGGAATTGAGAACTCCCCTGCAAGGACGACCGTGTGTGAATTAGGAGATAGAGCTCAAGGGGTGCATGCAATCCAATATCTATTACACAAAGGCACAGCCAGCTTTAAGGAGTAGCTCGGACGTTACAGCTCTGCCGCGTACAGCTCGTCTCATTAACAGGTCGGAGAGGGAAAGCAGAGGATCGCTATTTTGCTTGTTTGTATATGTTTTGTGTGTTTTATCTACAGGGAGTTAGAAGCATTAATCTCCAGGTCTGCCACTCATCGTTCCTTCTTCATTTCACTAGCATGCATTCTAAATATACAAGCACTAAATGTTTGATTCTTTGTTTCTTTACATAAATACTTTCCACGGGGCATTGTAAATCAAACAGCATCTCTCCGTTGCTTTGTTGTGATCTGTATTTCTCCACGTCTCCTCCGAGGCAGGCTTGTGTTTGCGTTGTCGAAGGTGTGTTTTGCGCTCGCATTTGGTAAATCTGCGCCTCCGGCCTGTCTGCGGGAGCCGCTACTCGGAAGATTAAAGACGTCGACGTGGCAAGCCATCAGCGCGCCCGCGTGACACGGGGTGGAGCCGGGGAAGAAAAAAAAAAAAAACGCACGCGGCGAATCCTCACCGTATATCTTCTTCGCTGGCGAAGATGATGACTGCCCGCGAGTGCTGCGTTTCCAGCAGTTGTTGGATGGCTTTGTCGTAATCCTCCAGCTTGGGGTTGTGGGGAATTTTCAAAGACTGGGCGATGCAGATTCCACCTTTATTAATGGGAGAAGGGTGTGAGAAATGGTGAGGCCTCTGGGATGATCTCGCCCATTCACTCACTCTCACACGCAGATGTACAAACACACACACACACACACACACACACACACACACACACACACACACACAAGCCTGGAGACTCACCCATATGGAAATGGGAAAAAAAATCTGAACACAATGGTGAGATTTTGATGGTGTCGCCATGCTCGCTATAAGACTCTCTGTGACGATTCTTACATCGATGCGACGCTCAAACTGCGCCTGCCGACTGAGCGGCAGACTCATTTCAGAGAGTTATAAACATATCTACTGTAAAGAAATCCAACGGTGACCAACGGGGGGGGGGGGGGGGATTTCACATTATGGATTTGAGCGAATCCAGCAGCTCGCCATTGACTTTTCATTTAAAGTCATTATCAAGCATCTCTCGTCGGACCCTGAACCAATCAGATAGCACGGCCGGCACCGACAAACAAAGAGGATATTAATACTGACAATAAATCACTCTCAGACAGGTCACCGCTAATGAGTTTGTGCAGGATGAAGGGTACCGATTGCTTCCGTGAGTTGCTAAATAGTTGCTACATATTCGGCACGGTACATTATCACAATTGGCTTTTAGCCGTTTGCTGGATATCGTTGTCTTCTGGGGTTATATCCAGCAGCTCATTATCGGGCGGCGAAGCAGAATTATATCTTTCATTAAAAAAAAAAAAAAGAAAATGAATAATGAAAAGAGTTTTGCTGCGCCCTGGTGTGGTAATTACAGGTGCTGAGGACAAGATAACCTTTGAGGCGCTTTGGATAAACAGATAATGTGATCACCTGTGCGAGAGAGCTACTGTAGGCCTAGATTCCATGCAGCAGCCTGCGTCCTGAGTCAACAGCAAAGCTCTACTCAAAACCAATTAAAATTTCTCCCACTCAAGCCTTTTTAATAGCCTACCCAATAACCTTTCAGCTTGAGTTTCCCTGAGTAGACAGAGCAATGGAAGGCATCTTCTAATTGCCGGTCTCCTCAGGCTCATTACTTTGATACAAACAGCTTTTAGCTGGCAGATCACACATCTCCAGTCACGGTTTATTGTGGCATTTCAAAAAGGCAGAAGATAGAAAAATGACAAGTGCTGAAGCTTCAGCAGACAGAGCGAGGGACATTTCTCGCTGCGAGAGAGAAAACATTTTGTATGTGCAAAAAAAAAAAGAAAGAAAACCTCTGGGGGTGGCTGCTGTTATCCTCCCTAAGTGGACGAAACATACAAATGGAGATCCGACAAATGGCCAAGCTGTTGCTTACGGGTTTGCGGTATCCCCGTTATAAAGTGTAACACGCTTGGTATCATTTGTTGCCGAGCAGCCGGCGCTGTGAGTCTCCAAGGGACGACGCCAAAGCTGCGTTTCAGTTGATTTTTTTTTTAAGCTAAGCCTTCAGTTTGACACTGCACTTCTTGGGTTTCTGTTTTAGGAAAATCTAGCGATGTAAAATATCTGATGCTGGCACCTTTCAGTTCCAGGTTTTTTTTTTTTTTATGTCTGCAGGTAGGTATCAAACATTCATTAAATCCAGAGAGGGAGGAAAAAAGAAAGAAAAAGCTCTTCTTTTTTTCCCTCCCAGAGAACTTGAGTCTCATGAAAATACATTATATTCATTATGACAAAAAAAAACAAACCCTGCAGGCTTGTGTGAAGAGTTATGATGGTGAAACAGCCTTGAAAAGAGACATATCATAGGTCACAACAGTCAATACAGTAATACAGACGGAGACCGCAGGAGCCACTGACTGACTTTCAAGCAGATCCCGTCTTTAGGAGAGACAAGAGCCGAGAGCCGAACACGCTGCGGCCTTAAGAATGCCCTAAAGGCTGCCGACCAGCGGCTGTACAGCGCCGGCTAAATTATTGAGAGCCTGCGGAATACCTCCATCTGTCAGTCAGTCAGACGGTCAGTTAGGCAGGTAGGCAGGCATGATGGAAACGCAAGTATCGTATCTGTACTTCCAGAGTGCTGTGCCGCGGGTCGGAACGCCCTCACCTGTCACCGGAAGGCAGTGTTTGGACTTGAGAAAGAGTCCTCGACTCAAAGGGAGGGTTTAAAGAAGAGCTGCGTGTCCGTCTCGGCTGGAGACGTGTGATGTGTGAGACAGTTAAATGTCAGGCTCTGGGAAAAAGAGAGAGAGCGGTTTTTTTTTCCTCCAACTTCTCGAGGTCTTAGCCAAGAAAGAGGATTATATAGTAATGCTGTACCTTCTGAATGTCACTTAAAGGAACGGTGTTTAGGGGGATCTATTGGCAGAGATGCAAAATATATGTTAATAATTAAGTATGTTTTCTTTTGCGTGTAATCACCTGAAAATAAGAATCGTTGTGTTGTCGCTACCTTTGTAGCAGTTGTAAAACACTGACTGTCAAATCAAAGAGAGAAAGTTCGATTGAATAGCTTAACAATGAACGGGAGAAGTTTCAGTCAATTGCGATCTGCAGCCGCACCGCTAGATGGCGCCAAATCCTGCACACTGCACCTTTAAGACGCCAGTATACGTCATCAGAACTGCTTGCCGGATGATCGAACAGCGTTGGAGACCAACATTAAAACGCACTTCTTGATTGGCTAAGCTGTCTTTTTGTCGTTGTTGTTGTTGTTGTTGTATGAATGTTTTCCAGGAGAGGCCGTCTGAAAATATGCGATTATCTTTAAATGTATTTTTAAAGCGAACACATATCCAGACAAGAAGTAAACTAGGTTGTTTCAAGCAAAGCCTCACAGCTAGCGAGGAGGATTTGTTTGTCTTGAATCCATCTAAATCCATTAGAAGTGAGTTTGTGACACATCTTAGCTGCACTTTATTCCTTTATCTATGATCCTACAACATAATATCCAAACTATTGGCACCGTGAACTCTTCCCCTCTGCCCCACATTTGATTCACACATCAAAGACGGCTAAATGATAATTAAATGATCGCGATGGCTAAATTCATCAGGCCCTTGGAAGTTCCCCGCTTATCTCTCCGAGTGCCATAGGTCATGCACTGCATTAACCGCTTCAATTATTCATCCTCAATGCCCTCGGTTCTGAAACTGCACTCCAGGGCGAGGAATCCGGCGTTGCCATTTTGCTTAGTGAAATACAAATCCTTTTAAATTAGAAGGCCCTTGATGGATTCGACCCCCCCCCGCCGCCCGCCTGCTGAACACCCTCCAGGCCAATACCTCCAGGGGATCCGTGATTATATTTATCACCTCGCCCGTCAAAAAAGGCAAACCCGCTATCTTCAGCCTCCCCGCCTCAACAAGGCGGGAGCACATCAAAATGGGCTGACATGCGTTTGACATTCATATTCCACATCTGTGTGCCCTTCCATCGCCGGTCTGGGGACTTGGCAATGTGGAAAGGTCACGCAGAAGTATCGTGGTCTATTTTATCGTGTTTGCAGATGCGTCACACATCCTCCCCGGTCCTCTCCTCCTGCTAAATAATAGTGCTTATCTCCCCCCCCCCCCCCCCACAGCTCAGACTAGATCTAAGAACGCAGCGTGTTGGCAACTTACCTGTAATCAATTCCACACGGTGATACATTGTGGGATGTTTTTCCCTCAAATGCGAGTCTCTTTTTATCAAATGTGAAAACTGAACTCCATCGCTCTGGCCGGAGTCCAGACAGACACAGAAAAAAAAAAAAAAAAAAAAAATACAAACAAGATTTATCTCTGCCAGCTTCACCTGGAGCCAGGATGAAGGTGCAACAATGGGAACAGTGGCTTAGCAGGGAGAGAGAAAGAGGAAAAGAAAAATAGAAAACCCCAGAAGAGATCAATACAGGCTGACCATCACTCCAGTCTCAGCTTGGGGTAATGGGTAGCCATATTGCATTAGTCCGCTCGACGGTTCTCCTTGAAGTTGTGAAGCGAGAATCCCACTAATGCATCTGACATTTCACTGCAACCGAACAGGGCAGCCACGGAAAGTCTCAAGGCCTCGCGGATCAGCTTGCAGAGATACAAACAACATCCACCCAGAAATGTTGTTGTTGTTCCGCAGTTTTTAGTGTGTGTCTTTTCCAGATATGTTCTCTCTTTCCATATTCACCGGGGTGTTTGCTTCTCATTCAATTCAATTCAATCCAATCCAATCCCCGGTTCTGGTGCAGAACCGGGGCTTTTGAATGAATTCCTGTGAATGTACAGTTCTGCTATTACATAATTAATGTGTTTATTAAAGATAAGATGCCTTGGTGTACTAGAGGCTTTTTTCTTTAGAGGATATAATTCCCGTTTGTATACGAATACAAAAATATTGCAAAGTGAACTGCGGCTCTGTCGTAATAGGATGAGTCAACAGCAACAATGGCGTATAATTCATACTCATAATAATAGCGGCGTGTTTACTGCTCTTTGCATAAGAAAAAACACAGAAACATCAGTTGGAAAATGCATCGGAGAAAACCAGCGAGAGGAAACTAACTTCCAAAATGTGTTTCCACACAAGCTCACTCTCTGTCGATGCAAATCAAACAACCACAAACAGCTTCCTAAAGCCTTAATGATCACACTGGACATGAATGCACACAGATGAAATATTCATGCACGCCGGACTTCTGATCAGTGCCTGTGGGATATCATTAGCTGTCCTCATTTTAGAGGTTTTCGTACATTAGAAGAGACGGGGATCACTCGCTGCACATTGGCAGGAGACGGATTGGGATCCACAGAAGGTTGAGGTGAGAAGTGGCAAAACACTCCTGTTGTCGTGGGATACTGAGTCACGGAAGGGGGGGGGGGGGGGGGGGGGGCTTTTTTTACAGCCCAGGTAACAATTCTCTTGAATTAGTAATTTCAGAAATACAAAAAAAAAAAAGGGATTTGAGTTCTGAATACACAGCAGCAAATACCAACTCTGGTGCATTAAAAACATAGTTGCGCTCCGTACCGTGTATCAAACTCTCCGTATTGTAGTAAAGGAATGTATCCCTGTCCTCATCGTGCAGAAATACTGCGGCAGCAGATTGTTAACCACATGATTTGACACGGATAGCCGACCCGCTGTACTGTAGAGCGACAGCAGTGACTGCTGATTCACATGGACCGCCACATGCCGAACGACGGCATCGGTGTGGAAAAAAAGAAAAAAGAAAAAGCAGGTGATTCGAGCATGTGCACAATTTTCAGCCCGCTTACAAAAAGCAAAAGCACCTTCTCTGAATATGCAAATGTAGATGTAAATACTCTTCAACCTTATTCTACGCTCTCAAAAAAACCCAAATGCAAACTTAACAACTTAGCTGCTAAATCTTTTGCCACTTTAAACAATCACCATTAACGTTACATTAAAGGATCTAACAAACGAGGCTGATTCTAATAGCTTGATTCAAGTCCATTCAGTGGTTCAGCTCTCTCTGTTTAATCATATGGTTTCTGAGAGGAATCTCTAAAAGACGTTCACCAAAGGGGGGCAGGTTTCTTTTCTAAAAAAACCTGCTGCTTCATACACACACACACACACAACAACCGGACCAGGGTGGATTGAACTGACTGACCATCATTACCGTCCTCAGAGCGCTGCACGCTCACTAGCAGGGATCAAAATAAAAGGAAGAGGTTGAGTGAAACAGAAAAGGCAGAGTGTAAAACAAAACTCAAATCTCCCCAATGACCCGTTGCCAGACCGTTCTCTCTCTTCTTCCTCTAAGAGAAGACAAACAATTCATGTTTCTGATGGAGCGCGCAGCAAAAAAAAAAGAAAAGCCGAATGTCTACATTCAGATGTATGTACATAGAATAACAGTGACATGGTTACAGGCCATGCTCATTACTGTGACATGGCCTCCTCTCTAAGAGCGGTTTCTCCGTCTACATTTCCAGCAACTCTCCACAACTCACTGGGGGATTAAAGCAGGGGTTGCCAAACCTGATCAATAATTCATCCACCCAAAACAGATTTTACGATGAATTGGAAATGCAAAAAGTGATCTCACTCTTGGTGAAAAGGTTTATGTTTAAATCATAGGAACGCATCTTTTACAATATATATATATATATATTATAATTCTGTTTACTGATCACCTTTCCTTACCTGCTTCTTTGGAGAGCTGCGTGAAGGCCTCCACTCCCTTCTCTCCGTAGCTGCCCTCCGAGGCGATGGTGGAGACGTACGTCCAGCCCAGGGCCCGGATGATGTCCACCATGGCCTGGGCCTGGAACGAGTCCGGGGGAACCACCCGAGAGAAGAAGTCGTAGCGCCGGTCATCGCTCAACTCCGGGGCCGTCGACGCGTAGCTGATCTGCGGGATCTTCAGGAGAACAGGTGGGGGGGGGGGGGTTACTCATGTGTCGGTGCCATTCTGATGCAGCATCATGTGTGGTTGCCGTGGTGACTGTTCTGACGAATCTCTTTTTTTTTTTTCAAATGACTGTGTTTGAAATCACTCCCTATTTACTAAAAAAAAAGGCCATTTCATTTGAGTGCAAAATGTGTGCCAATAGAGATAGAGCACATTCAAGTCCTGCCAACACTGAAGGGGAAAACAATTCATCGCTCTCCATTGACTTTGCATTGTGTGAAGGTGTTTCCTTGTCACCTTTTGTCTGCTAGAAAACAACAGGAGAATGCCTGAAAGCTGCTGCTGTGTGGTTGGATGCACAACCAACAGGGTAAAGAACCCAGAACTAAGTATTTATAAGCTACCGAACCAAAAGAGCTGAGTCTTTAAAAAAAAGACAAAAGTGAGGCATCAGCAGGAAGAATGGGGAAAATAAAACTCAAGTGTGTCTAACACAGTTACATGTGCAGCAAGCATTTTGTCCAAATGTCCGTTTTAGGTGAACTATATCTCCGTAAGTTAAACTAAAGCATTTTTAATGGTGGAATGTGGATAAAACAGATAGCTATGTAGTGTTATGTTTGCAAGTGCTTTAGCTAACTGCAGTAGCTTGCTAACACAGAGCTAACATTAGCTTGCTAACACAGAGCTTACATTAGCTTGCTAACACAGAGCTAACATTAGCTTGCTAACTTGTCCCATCTTCATTTTAGCTCTTAACTGCACCTCTGGTACTCGTAAGATGCTAAAATAATCTTTTGACATGCTGAAATGTGATGTGTGATTCAGCGCTTAACCCTAACCCACGATGCAATCTGTAACATTTGATAGATGAGAAAATCATGACAGCGCTTGCCAGGGTCAGAGATACGTTTCAGATATATTTTGAGCTTCAGGGAAAAGTTTGACATTTTGGGGAAACATGCTTATTCGCCTTCTGGCCAAGAGTTAGATGAGGAGATCGATAAAACTCTCATTCCTGCACGCTAAATACAAAACTACTTCCAGCAGCTGGTTAGCTTAGATTAGCAGAAAGATGCGTCTCTGTGCTGAATGACGCTAACTTGCAGCTTGGCTGTAATTCCATATTGAACATGAAGACATGAGAGTGAATAACCGCGTTTCCTAAAATATCAAACTATTCCTTTAATGCCGACACTAACTTGTTTCACTTCACAGTGCTAACACCGCCAACATTTTCACTTGCAAACATTATCATATTTGCGTCAGTTTATGTGAAGCTGAATAAGTTTAAGATGTAAATGCATCGTTTATAGAGAGGGGAAAAACTGTGCAGGCTCTGACAGAATATTGTTTGTCATTTAGAGAAACATCCTATCACAAAGGATAACAACATGAATAGATGACAGCAATATGTTATATATTATATACATCGGCATATGGGTTTGATTTAAAATGGGTTTCCCATACAAACAAATATATTTGTCCCATTAATTAATAAATTGAAAGTCTGACTGAAAACACAGGCAGGCGCTCTCACACATGATAGTCTGCAAAACAAACATAGCGATACATTTTTCATATGTTTCACATTACCTTCTCAATTGATCATCTGAGAATATGCTCACATAATGTAATGCAATATTTTACAGAGCCTATATTGGGTCTGTTACCTGGGCAACGTGCTGTGCTGTCACTTTCTTCTCCCAACATATCAATGAAGACTGACTGCAGGAATGTCTTGGCAGCACTTTTTTTTTTTTTAATGAAGTGGCAGCACAGCCCTGTAAGTGCTCTCTCACACTTCCCTCCTGGTGAGAACTCATTGTGTCTCCACCACCTAACAGCATATACAAATATTAAATCTAAAAGTCCCGTATTGTAAAAAAGTGAGTCTTTTTTTTATCATAAAGTAGGTCTAAGTGCTATATAAATACTGTGAAAGCATTGAAATGCTCAATCCATGGAGAAATACACACAGCCAGTATTCAGAAACGCTGCCTTTAAATGTTGTATTGATCAGTTTTTATGTAGACAATACTGTGATAATAAATAAAAAAACAATGCATAACTTTTAAAAAGAAGCCAAGTAAAAAAACATGATAGTAAACTAATCATTTTACTAATTTTGACATGTCACAACGACGTTGGTATCACGTAGTTAGTGTGGAAAAAAATGGGAGCTCTGTTAGCATTAGCGACCGTTGCCTCCAGTTAACATAACTTATGTTACAGTTCCCTCAATGTAACGTCATAACAAAGATACGAATCAGAGGGTATTTAGAATATTACTTGGGTGACATGCTATACGTTATCTAAAACTAGCCATATCATAAGTTTACTATATATATATATATATATAACCTGACATGAATCTTGAAACACCATCGCACAGAGTAAAGTAAGTCTAGAGCTGAAATGTGGCAAAATGACTTCATTACTCTGACAGGAAAGATTCATCACTTGACATGACTGAAATATGCAGGATGTGCAAAAAAAACCAAACTTGAAACGTAATGAGCCGTTGTTCTCGGTTTATCTCTTTCATTGAGTCGCTGTGCAGAACACAGGGTGAGCTAAACTTCAACATTTGTACTCTGTTTACGTCTTGAATCTCTGCCAAACATGTCAAAACCCACATCGGAGCTGTACTACAAGTAAAGATGCACACTCCTACATACGACCCAAAAAAAAACAAGAGTGGACCTGGAAATGAGCACAACATGTCTCCTTTAAGAAAAATCTGCTTTCAATTGCATCTCTTGCTCAGCTTTCAAGTCTTCGATCAAAGAGGGGGGGGGGGGGTTATAATGTGACCGCCGCGCCGCGCTTTGATCCATTACACGATGATAACTGAGCAATCTCCATCGGCTGAGGAAGAAAGTGGGATGTGGTTGAAAGCTATTTCATATTTCTGTAGGATATGTGTAAATAGATTAAGCTAATACTTGCATACTATGTTCCTTTCGTGAAGCAGCACACTTAATGATCACGATCAAGTTACAACTGAGACATACTCTCAACCCAACAGTGCATTTAGAGTAAGGATATACAACAGGCTAAGTCAATCGAGTTCTTGAGAAAGATGCCAGATAGTCACTTTTCCTAATGTTCAGGGAACCCCTTAAGAGTCTGCAGGTGTTCTTCTTACCTCCAAACACTTCTTCAAAGTGCTCAGATTTTAAGGCGAGCTAACGGCATTGCTCTGGTGATGGATCTGTTGATCTGTGAGTCAGTCTGTCTGTCCACCTCTAACGCCACCTTGAGATTCACAGTTGTGCTTTTGAGAGAAACGTGTATTGGTTGGTTTAAGTTGAATTCAGCAACCAAACATAAACAAACAACTGCTTCTTTGTGGAGTTGCCACCGAGTTCACAAGTAGGAACTCCGTCTTTGAGTGGCATTGTAGTTTTTCTAGTAGCAGATAGAAATGTTTGATTTCCGAGCCTCGGAGAGCCACAGACACAATCGGTGGTCCTAATGTTAAAAAAACTAGCTAGCTTTGTTGGATGTTTGGGGCAAATAAACACAAATGATCCAGTGGTCAACCCGTAGAGTGTAAGAAGTGAACGTAGTCATCGTGAGGTCACCCATCGATTTGAGGACTGCCGTTTTGAAGCCTCGCATTGGACATTTTGGCCGTTGCCATCTTGGTTTTTGGTCGTCTTTATGCAACCAGAAGCAACACGAGAGGGCTGAATAAGTTACATTTAACTTTCATGAAGTGACAACACACTGTGAAAGGGTTTAAGTTATAAGACAAAAACTCGGACAACTCCCAGATCGGACAACACTGTGGCCGAGACCTGTCAATCACAGTAGCCCCGCCCTAAATCATACCCTGCTTATGGTCTGTTTGACTCTAAATGGACCCTAATTTACTAAATGAACATCATGCTGTATTGAGACCATAAACTCATGTTTACAATGTTTACTGAGGGAATAAATCAAGAGAGAAGTAGAGTCATTTTAGACTAGACTTCTATACAACCAGAGGAGTCGCCCCCTGATGGACACTAGAGAGAATGCAGCTTTAAAGCACTTCAGCATTGGCTTCACTTTTCAGACCCGGAGGTTGCAGCCTGGGTCAAATTTTGCGTGAATCGCTTTCTGTCTGAACATCACTTTTAATCTTGTTTCGTAAGCTAAAGGGAAGGAGGATCTATCTATCCGACTGCATCAAAAACCCCGTACAAATAGGTTGATAAAGGGTTCCAGTAGGAGGTTGTCCACAATGCTGCCTGCTTAAGACCTAAACATCTCATCGACAACTGTGTTCGAGGTTTCGAAACGGCAATCACACCTGGTGGCACGTCTCGGATCGAGCCGCCGACCTCCCGTTAGACAACGGACGCACCAGCAGGGACATGCTTCATTTGGTCTTCCAACCAGTGCAGAACCTCATCACACAGTCTAATCTAAGCATCGTATGAATGCCATCCATTGATCAAAAAGCAGCCGGACACTGGGGACACACAGGAATGAGGACACAGCGGCTCGCTGATGGGATTGCTTCAACCCACAGAGTGTGAGTTATAGCTTTGACCCACAACCTAAAAGGGGTCAACCGCACAAAGCTGACAAATTGAGGAGTCAAGCTCAAGACGACTCAATATGTTCCAAGTCGCCCGAGAAGAAGAAGACCCCCCCCCCCCCCCCAGCTGCTAACTACAAAACCAGAGAATATAAAATCAGCGATGCAAATTCACAGGTGGGAATGCTGCTGCGATGCCACACGTTGAATCACTTCGGGGGCCGCCTAAATTGAGTGTAGTGGGTCAAAGAGGGGAGCGCCGCAAAGTAATGGAAAAGAAACAGCGGCTGTGATTTGCATTTAAAAAGACTTCTTCTTTCCATGAAGTGAAGCATCTATTGGAAACATCTGATGGGCGATGTACTTTAACAGAGCTGCTGTTGAAATGCCGTGCAGCCAGAAGGTGTTATAGGTTTGTTGAACCGCGTCCCATCTTCGCCCCAGCTGTTTGTCTCTCCGGAGCCTACTTTTTTTTTTGGCTGCAGGGAACCATTAAAGATGGCGATGTCCTTTTACTTTGTCCCAGACTCGTACCCTGTTGCTATCAACTCCTTATTCCCCAGAAATCCAAAACCTCTACGTTTTCAGACTGTGCTTTTTTTTTTTTTTTTTTAATTACCACTTTGACCCTCCAGGTAACAAAAGTGCTAAACCTTGATTGAGAAAACGCCGAGGTGCGAGGATTAAACCTGCAGAAATTACGACACAAGGAGATGCTGGCTAACTAACACTGACTTGAATCTAACAGCTTTGTGTTTTCCTCTCTGGGAGATAACGGTCCACACATCAAGTGGAATCCAACTTAGAAATGTAACCTTCTTCATGAAATAAGTGAATTGAATTGAAACCTTCTGAGCTTAATTATGTCTTTCTCGGTAGATTTCAAGCAACAAAAGTTTTGCTTCGTCCCTTCAAAGTTGCATGATTGATTTCAACTCAATGTGCTCTTGTTGCGAACAAATTGCAGTAGATTTGAATTTTTTCATCATGCAGAGATAATAAGGCGAGGAGAATAGATATTTTATCAACATTTTAGAATAATTTTGTGTAAATAATTAGCTTGGAACGAGTAGAGGATTATTTCCTCTTAATCCTTCATCTGCATACGAATTTGGCTCTTTCACCGTTTGCATTTCGTACCGCTCGCAAGCCTCCCAATATCGTTCAAATCTATAAGATGTGAAATGTGATGTAACACACGACAGCGTGTTCTACGCTCCAGGGGCAACAAGGTGAAAGGGTTGGCTGAATCGAGAACGACCACAGTAAGTAGTTCAGGCCGAGAGAGAATGATTAACGACGCCCCCTTTCAGTATCACAATTACCCAAAGTTGACGTCTGGCACCTGTCATCTGCTGCACACATCAAAGACGGGATTGCTGATGGTAATCGCCTTGCTTGCTCTTGAATGCATCTGGGCTGACAGGATCGATGGAAGGAAAACACAGAGGTCTGTTATGGGGGACACTGTTTTATTGATTTACCACCACAAAGTGCTGCGGCCGCCCTGAATAAAAATCTGCTGCTGAAGTCTAAATGAGGATAAGAAGAAGGTAGGGGGGGGGGGGGGGGGGGGAGGTTGGGAGGTGATGTGTTGGGTGAGGGTGGTAATCTGCTTACTGGCTTTAAATGAGAATTTCAACCTGGGTGTTTAAGAAGAGAGGTGACTAAGTGAGGTTGCGTAAAGGTTAGACACGTTCGCAGTAAGTGGGAATGCCAGGTGAAGTTAATTAGCGTGCCTTGGCCTTTCCGTTGCATTTTCACATACAGCAGCCCGCAAGCACCACGGGCAGCTCTACGGAAAAGGCGAGAGACTGCAATGTTTGTGTTTTAAAAAAAACTTCCTGCGCCGCTGACGCGGAGGTGATGATTCTGACGAGCCGAGGGCAACGGAAAGAAACGTTATCTGAAGGAAGAAACATGCAGCGTACGGCGCGACACGAGTCTCAGTCGGGGTTAACGGCAACCATCTATCCTTGCCATCCGAGAGGAGGTATGAAAAGACAGGCCGACAGTCCGTGGGTTCTTAAACACAAACCTAGACACAAAACACTGTGCCCTACACAAGGCAAGCGAGTCACAGAGCGCCGGAGTGTTGTCCACACCGGGTTTGGTATCCATTAATCTGAGAGCAACACTAGAAACCGTAGCCGCAAAGCGAACTGTGAGTGGCAGAGGCTGAAACGTTTCCCATGAATGGCTTTAACTGGGGGGGGGGGGGGGGGGGGGGCAGTTTCTGTTGCAGGAATCCCCGTGCCTCTATTTGCTGCATGATTAGCTTCTAAGCATATCTTGACATCAGTCGGCTCCACTCTGTGGCTGTTTGCAACAATCTCCGCAGCGGCGGCGGCGGCGGCGGAAGCGACGGCGGGTTCTGACAGACCCGACTCTAACCCCATGCCGTCTGTGGCCGGACGCCAATGCACAGATTGTCCTCGTGACACCCGGCACAATGACACACACACACACACACACACACACACACACACACACACACACACACACACACACAGTGAGTGTGATCTATGGACTGGCCAAGGAGCCATTTTGAAAAGCAATTTATAAACTACACACCCCACCCATGATGGAACAAATATTTGCCCACAAAAAAAGCAAAAAAAGCCCAGCCCTAGCCAGAAGATATATTTGTCGCTGCACCGCCCGGCGATGTAAAAACAGCAACGGTCGATTTCCTATAAATAAAATGATACAGTACGATAAAGAGGCCTATAAAGATATTGAGCAGTTATCGCGTTATTTTACATCCGTCCTGCTAAATCCAGGCTCGGCAGCTCCGTGACATGGGAGGGATCAGACAGACATTGGTTTGTATCCAGACAGCGGTGCCATTTGTTCGCAGGGCAGAGGTAATGACTGTGTCCATACATGCATCCTCAGGCTGGGCTTTGGTAATCTCTCTTCACCAGAGCAGGGCACTGCCAACACAGCCGAGGTGGCAGGGAGGATGGGCGGGGGGGGGGGCGCGACAGCTTTCCCTCCCTCTCCCTGTCACTCTCTCCTCCTCTCTTCCTGCCCATCTGTGTCCCTCACTCAAACTCTCCTTTTGTGAGGGAGCCGCGTTTCATCGCTGTGCCCTCAAACAACCTGTGACTTTCAGCCTCGCTCCGCTGTTCTCCGCCCCTCTGTGTGTTTTCAGCCCCGTCGGGGGAGAGGGGGGGGGGGGGGAGAAGACGAGTGAGTCTCATCTTCCTGTGCATCCCCTCCTTCCCTCCCTCCCTCCCTCCGTGTCATCTGTCTGCATGCAGACACTCCCACACAGATGATCAGCAGACACTTCCTGCCCAGAGAGGTCCTCTCGCTGCCAGTTTCCCAACGAGCCGACACAATCTGCCCTCAGTCGCTCGCTTTCCACCCATAATGTTCCCCTCCTCGCTGCACCGCTTTCTTTTTTTTTTTTTGGGTTCTTAAACTTCGAAAAAATGAAGTGCCGTGAGGATTATGTTTTTACAATTTATCTGCACAACTGTTCACGGCCGATGCAAAATCATATCTGTAGAAGGTTCATTAACAGTGCATTTAAAAATCTTGCTTTTAGCAACAAAAGCACGATTTGTATTTCAAATAAAAGCATTCGTTTAGACTTTTTGGCAAACACGGGGGCAGCACAAGATCCGGCAAACACAACATTGACATAGTATCTCTTTATAAAGTTGTTTTTGCGAAAGTGCATAACTCATTCACACATTTAGCAAGCACAACGTATGCGCAATACTAACTCTCTTTTAGCTCCAGTTTTGGTCCCCACCAACTCCCGAGGAAAACCAAAACCATGATTTGAAAGATGCTGAAAGAGCTGAGGAAAACTGTAGAGTCGGGTAATATCTCTCGTAGGAGTCATGACTACCAGTAACACCTTTCACATACGGTCATTGGACTCATTAGTTAGAACATATTTATTATAGCATCTTTAAGGTCAAGGGATAATAATAGTCTCAGTAAAATAATGAGAAAGTAATCCCTGACTTGAAGCATTAGATGAGAGAAATTGATTTTTTTCCCAATATTTAAACAATACCAACCAAGAGTAATAGCTTCTTAAACCTAAAAACAAGGAGGGACAACAACAGTCTGCTGTATCGGAATGTCACACCTCCTGGGCTGGAGAGGGAGTTGCCAGAGAATAGAGTCTTTTCACAGCAGCCATTTTTACATGTCAGGGCATGGTGAACACAGGTGCAATTGATTAATTACATCAATTATGTTCCTGTTCTATATAGTATGTCATGTCCATTATACACAATACCACCTAAATGGATCTGGGCCATAATTAATGTTATTTATTGCACTTGTGTGTGTATGTATGTATATATACATATATACATACATACATATATATATACATATATATACATATACATACATACATACATACATACATACATACATACATACATATATATACATATATATATATATATATACATATATACATATATATATATATATATATATATATACATATATATATATATATATATATATATATATATATTAGCACATCCTTAGCTAGCATTAGCACGTATATATGCTATCACTTTTACTCTGTGATCTGCAGCTTTAGCTTCTACCTTCATCTTTTTAACCTGTTTTCACTGCTGGATCAGTTTAACGTCCTGGATTTATCCTCCGAACACATATTGTAGACCCTTCTGTCTGCTTCATATTAGATAATAGTATTTAATGGAGTGCAGTTAGTGACAGTGTGGGCTCCGTGGTAACGTTAGAAGTTAATAGATGCGTTTTGTAGGAGAAAGGATACTTGTTTTTCTTAAATCCCCTCTACTCCACGGTCCTCGCCAAGGCCAGCCTCACATCCTTCTCCTACTACATCTCTCCACCATTTTCCAGCCTGTTATTCAACAAGGAGCGTACCTGAATAGTGCTTAACCAGTCTGGGTGTTTACTGTGCTTTGCAGTAGCTTTTGTTTTTCTTGCCACAGGACTCAACAAACACCACTTTTTCAGAGTTACCCACACCGCTGAACTGGAGTCTGTGTTACGTGACAGAAAGTAAGGCTTTCATAATCCTTTATCTAACGCGACCTTCCACCGTCTCCTTCTTTCCGCCCACCTCCCCTTTTTCCCAGTCGATTCCCTCACTCCCCCCCACCCCACCCCGCCGCCTCTCCCGCTCGCACCACGACAGTCCCCTGGGCAGCTCCAGTGCTCTGTGCCGGGCCCGAGCTCTTGCATGGCTGCCCTGCCAGAGTGTATTTTAAGACAACCAGCGTGTTTCTCCATGGGTACAGAGGCTAGGTATGACTCACAAATCAGATATTTGACCAGGAGAGCCACACAGTAGAGTAGAGCCGAGGCGTGGGAGGAAAGTGTGGATAGCTCACAAAGGGAACCTGACCGACCTCTTCTCTTTCCATCTGGTAAACAGACTGCTATTTCAACTCCACCGGTGTTTCAAAAAGAAATAAGCGGTTCCCAACACCAAATAGCTCTCAAAGCTCTCATTGGAGAAGAGTCTGTACCAAGGAGAAAAAAAAGAAAAAAAAGGTGCGGTGTAGTTTTTTTTAACGATGTCACAAACGGAGCCCGCTACCCACGACTTAAGGCTCTTACCCTTTAAAGCAGACGCGACATGTTAAACTTTCATGCAGTCGCTCTCGACAGTTATTTTGTACAGTCGCTGTATCTCTTCAAGTCATTTTGTCAAAGCATCTTTTGACTTCGGCTTCGCAACAAAAGCGCGGCCCTGCAGAGAACAACGCGGTTCGGCAGAACGGCCTTGATCATGGCGGCGGTGCCGGGGTGCTCTCTCTCTCTCTCTCCAGGTGCGACAGAACCTCCTCTCGCGGGTAGGAATGAAACACAGCCTGCAGGTTTTATGACTAAGTGTTATCAAATGTATTCCTTTGTATCCACATGGTCTCGCATTACAGATGGCTGTATTGATTTTTTTTTTTACCCCGGCTGCAAAGTGCACTGGACACTTTTTTTTTTTTTTTACTGTGTTCTCTTACAGCCTGCGTGATAACCTTATTATACTCTCAGAGAAATATGAAGTAGAAATAACCCAATATTGTAAGATGCATGCCATTATGCCTTAGGATGGAGAACAACAAGAATGCTCTTTCATGAGTAACATGCGGAGACAAACGTCTGCGTTTAGTGAATTGTCAGTGTGCCTTTGCATCTCTGCTCTGCCTCATTGCTTGGCCCGGCCCTGATGCGGCTCTTCCATGTTATTCACCATACACCGAGCGTAGGTGCATGTTGTTGTTTTTTTTCTCCCCCCCCCACCTACCTACACCTGGAACATGCACGGTCTGACACATTCATTGTCAGCGGTGCACCTGCGAAACTCTGACCTGCATCCCAATGACTCGCTTCTGTACTACCTCCCCCACCACTCTGTGCAGCTCTCTCTCCTCAGACTCCACGGAGCATCATCACCGGGCCCATTTCTACCCTAATAGCGCAGACAATGCCGGGCGAGCCTCCCTCGATCTCATCTTCCCTCTCTGCCGGCTCCTCACAAAGAATTCTTCAGCGGGGCCGTGTAATTACGAAACTGATCACAGCGGCGGAAAAAAAGAATATCACAGATATTCTTATTCCTTCTGCAAGTGTGTCTGAACCCCCTTTTTTTTTTCTTGTTGCTGCTGTGCACTCGAGACACATGTACCGGTTTAGAACAGAACAGTTAAATAGGCAGCTATTTGCACGCTAGGCATTGCCTGCAGTGCCGCCCTGAGCCTCTCCCAGGGTCGAGAATATAGCATCTCATCAGTAACACCTGCAATTCACGACACCCGCGGAAAAAAAATTCACGTGTCGCAAATCAGCCTTTTACGGATCAGAGTCGGAGAAGTTGCAAACGGTGCAGATTAACACTCTCTACTGCAAAAAAAAAAAAAAAAAAAAAAAAGTCTCACATTTGAATAGCAAGGAAAAAAACGGATTTAATGCCGGCTGTTGTGTGCTATGCATTGTGGTAACGGCGACGGTTCTCACAGGAGGCGTTTGGAGCCGTGGTGTAATTTACGCACACAGCTGATATTCTTATGTTGCAGGAAATGGGCAGAATTAACTACTTAAACTGCCATTCACAACAAGGTACTCACACTTATATAGAGCAGGGCTTTACAAAGCTGGCATGACAACAAAGAACATCTATAAAAAAATAAATAAAAAAAGGCAATAATAATCCAGACATGCATTCACGAGAAAGGTCGTTAAAATGAAATGGATGAACAGACGAAGGAATAAATGAAAAAAACAAACACAGAAACAGGTTTTGCCCACTTGTGGTGCTATGCAGCTATATTTCGAGTATACCAGAGCATAAAGATGAAAATAAAAGCAATTTAAAAGACAACCTTGAGCGTGGTTAAAAAAAAAAAAAGAGAGAGAAAAGTCTTCCAGGTAGGGCATTTCACAGTCAAATTAGAACTTTATTGTTTCGCTGCAGAGGCAGACCTTCCTCCAAGGCTTTGTATGAATCTCGCCTCCTTCGCTGGGATTGGCGCTCTCTACCCGGCCCTCGCATTAACTACCTACAGCCCTGAAGCGTGCGATTGGTGGACGCCTTTGCTGGAAGCACACGCCCACGGTTCTGGGAGGCTCAGTTCAGGGCAGCGGAGTCCCTTCTCTCTCTCTCTCTCTCCCACGGTCTCTGGGTCCTCGTGGCAAAAGCACAGTCAGTTCCTCTTCTGTCAAGACGGGGGACACAGTCAGAACAGCCGGAGGACTTCAGGCTGAGCGTGACTCATGAGCAAATAAAAGATCTGCTGGGAGTCAGACCACAGCGATGCGTCCTCAATGTGATCCGGATGTCAATCTTGTAGCTAGAATCAAGAACGCACCGTCCTTTAATGGTTAATATTCTGACTGCTGCATTTTTAATGACTTTGACGCCGGAGGCAAGAAAATGAGAAAGTAAAAAGTTCTGTAAATGTAGAAGCAAATATTTGGTGCTGGTTAGTTTTTTGCAAATTATTGTTTTTCTTTCAGGCACTTTTCTTTTTTTTGCCATTTGTTGGTCTCTCTTGGTGCAGATTCATACGCAGTGCTTCCATATGAAGCTTTTTTTTTTTTTTTTTTTTTAGCTGTGCTAGCGGCGTTGCTTTAGGGATGGTCATTTCGGTCCGTCGTCTACCACTTTGGTCCAGACCTAAATGATTCAACAATTATTAGATAGGAATTCTGTTCAGACGTTCACGACGCCTAAAGGATGGCGATGCCCTCATGGTGCCGCTCGGTTTACCTGTGAAATGTCTCAAAATCTACTTCCTTCAACATTCATGGTCCCCAGAGAATGACTCCTAATGACTTTGGTGATCTCCTGACTTTTCCCATAGCGCTAAAATTAAGTACAGAACGAATTGCAATCCCCCGTTTCTTCATCAAGGGCCATCATTACGTCGACGTTTCACTGCAATTTGTCCAATACTTGACTAAATACCTGCAGAATGAATACAATTAGCATCAGCCTCAGCTGTTCTGTGTGTTAACAAGCCAAACTCAAGACGGCGAGCATGTTAGCATCGCTGACATCAGCAAGCGGCAGAGAGCCGCTAGCAGGACTGTATTTGGTTTCTGAGGCTTTATTTTACCGACTACAGGCTGACTAATGGGGTTTAAGCTGCTCATTACTTTATTTTATTCATTGCACTTTACAGGAGCATACCTGTGGTTTTACAAGTTGTAGCCCGTTTGATACAACTCACGTGCACTTTATATCACGGCGTATCTCATCTCGCGGAAAAAAGGCTGCTATGCGTCAGACATTTTAAAGCATGTCTTTTTACAACTACAGACATTCATGAAATATTTAGATACACCACTACTACTACTACTACTATATTGTTATATGTGTGCTCTTGAGCAGGGAGGTACAAAAGAAAGGTAGCTGTTGTATAATTGAAAAACCTTTAGGAAAAAACGTATATAGTCTCTGTATGTCTGCCACCCCCCCCCCCCCCCCCCCCGGCTCAGTCTGATTATGATCCTGTCTGGATTTGTGACCTGGCCACTCACAGGCTCTTTGCTCTGCAGGTGTGGTGCATCACCGAGGGCACCTGAACAGGTAATCCTGTCAGCAACACTCCGGCTCCAGAACAATGGACAATTGTGCACTCAGAGAGGACAAGAAGCTTCTATCCCCCCCCCCCCCCCCCCCAGTGGCGTACTGAACAACCTGCCAACTCTGGAAGGAACTGCAGACAGTATTTCAGAGAGAGCCATTCTGTGTAAACAGACTCATTCTCACCGAGCTCATGATTCATCAGAGCAAGTGTCCGGACTAATGGACCGGGAAGATTTATGTGGAATGTGTTTTTGTGACACGCACATTTCACATAACTTCCACTCGCAGTGAGACAAAGTGTCAGAAGGCTGCACACTGACATGTATTCCAGAGCCAGAATCAGAGATGCGCAACAGACGCCAGATCAGACAATTACCCTCGGACAAGTTAACCAGCCGAAAACAGGAAGGAGCCCGGTCGAATACAATGGAGCTGTCACGCGCCGCTACTGAAGGCTTATCTTCATTTTCAACAAGAGCACGAACATGCGCTTCTTTCCCTCCAGAACAAATCATAAAAGCCAAATAAAAAGAATGTACGAAGTGTGGAGTATTTCATACGTGAGTCACAGTTAAGTATAGCTAAGCTGAGATTTCATGTACACATTGTGTGCTTTCAAACGATGCTTTATTATCAAAGTTAAACCCATAAACACAGTGGCAGTAAAGTATTATGCGAACG
Organism: Cebidichthys violaceus; assembly: GCF_023349555.1. NCBI lineage: Eukaryota > Metazoa > Chordata > Actinopteri > Perciformes > Stichaeidae > Cebidichthys > Cebidichthys violaceus. Next base: position 172,562 of record NW_027176277.1, on the reverse strand, counting down.
TCATTTAGCATTAAACGGGCAAAACGTGAACGTCGTCGTCGCACACACAAAATAAATGTCTACTCAAAGCCACTTGTGCCACGACCAAACGGAGCGGGTGAATTTAAGTGGCTGCTGTTTATTTATTTCTTCATTTTATGTTCATTAGGGCACATTTAAAAGCATGACATCGGTGTGGATGGTTTCTCCAAATAAAAAAAAGGGTGTGATGTGTTTCCAACTGTGCACAGGAAGTGGAAAATTGCTTGAGCAGTGAGAGAGTATTATTGCCACCCGAAAACACACACACACACACACACACACACACACACACACACACACACACAAGTGTATTACTTAGGAGGACATAGCCTTGAAATACATTCATACCCTTAACCATAACCAGTATGTGCCCAACCACGACCCCTCACCCAAACTAAGCCTACCTCTAAGAGAAGCCTTAACCAAACAGTAATACTATTAGGTTACCTCGTGGGGACCAGATGTGAGATCTGAGATCAATGCAAATATACAGTATATATACACAAACACACACGCGCTTGTTTTGGTCTCTTGCCTTGACTGAAGCTTGATTTCTAGTTGTACATTAAAGGGTTATGGCATGGAGCCGCCAAAGCCACGCTGAAGGCGATGCTGAATCTGACACGCGCCTCCTAAAAAAATGAATGTATTAGAAAGCATTTTTGACGTCCGTCACTTCCGCTTCTTACAAAACAGGAACGCTTCTCCCGCTTTTTTTTTACGCTTCGAGTCGCCGCATTTAGTGACAAGTAATCTGCATAGACAGCTGATTATATCACCCAAATATCCGGCTCTGTATGTGTTTTTGGACGTGTTAACCGCATCTACGTTGAACGATCCCGGTCCGTCTGTGAGTTTCACTACAGGCAGTATTCGCCCGACTTAAATACATTTATCAACACATGTTATTGTTGATTTCTTCATTTCTTTTTTACGTCTATGCAAGACTGAGTCAGTGTGGATTCCGATGGGGATTCCAGTGAGATCTGCCGGTGTAGTGGTGCAGCGGGGGAAGATAACCGCGGGGGGACATGACTTCCTGATTTGAGGGTCTGGATGGCGTCAGCAGTAATAAGCGCCATGCTGCAGCACACGAAAAAATGCCTTCGATTGGCATTATTGCGTACGACGCTGAAGCGCTAAATTTATGAATTTACAAGTCGAAAGATGCACGATCATCGTACCGGTTGGTTCTGGCCCACTTTGAACCTTGTATATTCCATATGGGAACAATCCGAAATGGGATTGGTCGGTTTGGGCTTCAGTTTGGATTACTTTTATTATAATAATAAAAGTAATCCAAATAAATTACAGAAATCAACATCGTAGAAAACCCAAGAACACCCTAATCCCTAAACAAGACAGAAAAAAAATAAAAAATAAAATTATTATTATTATTAAAAATAATATATATATATATATATATATATATATATATATATATATAATTAAATAAAACAAAATAGGTGAGGATTACTCAATACTGAAATATATATATATAATAAAATATGTACACAATCTGCAAACAGATAACGACAAGAAAAATAACCAATAAACTAAGATTAATCAGAATAACAGCATTAAAATGACATTTGTAAGACGATAACCGTACCATGTTAATTTTCCACTCAAATAGAAATAGTGTTCAAGTAAATGAGTCCTTTAAATTCATCCTTCCGCTGTGCCGTCACCACATCCAATCATGACGGTCTCACCAAAGAGCTGTATGCACTACAGAGAAAATGTCTGCGTGTTTTCAAATGCACGTTGTAACCAATAAAAAGGCACACCCGTGTGTGTTTTATGAACCCAGCACTTAACAAAATCGCTTCACCTAATGCTCAGAGAGGTAATGCTCACTGGTTCCCCCTGTTAACGAGTGAAACCGCAGAAACATCACACACCATTTCATTATTGTGGTTTTTCGGGATATTGTCTCAAAAAGCCGCCATCTTGCCCAGTTCTGAGATCCCTTCCTGGAATAACGAGAGAGCAGACAGTGAAGACAACAAGTTGAAGAGGTTGAGGAAAGACTCCGTAGTCAAACATCTGGAAGAGAAGTCTCCACCGCAGACCTTCTGCTCACCGAGAGCCCCTCTCTGCACCACGGCGAGCGAAGGAACGTGAAACGGCCCGTTTAACCTGGATGTAGCTCCGGTTCTGCTGGGTAAATATTTGCTTAGCCCGCCGACACTCTACACCGCGAAGGGAATGAAAGCGTGTAAACAACAGCGACTGTGTCTGGTGTTCCAGCGGTGCCGAAAACAGGCAATATCCATCGCTAAATTATGAATCAAAGCCTTTTTGCCGGAGGCGTGTGCGGCGGGGCTCCGGTTAACCCCCTGGCGTCACGCGTACGTGTGGCGTGACGTGACTTCTCTGGAGACTCGTCCTGACCGTAACCACTACATGCCGACCCCTTACCATCACCTCGACCCGTCAGGTATTTTTGCTACGACTTAATACAAACACACACATGCAGGTATTCCATCAGGATTATAGAATAAAACAAAACGTATGAATCCCTCCTAAGCATCTTATACGTCTTAGAATTGTATCCACCGGCAGGAGGATGATGTTCGACCGGCCGACGCAACACCCACATGGTTTCGCTTCCCAAAGACCCGAGTACATTTACTGGCAAATATCCCTTTTGTTTGCCCTTCGACCCCCAGGTAGAGTGCCTGACAGCTCTATGCATACTCTGCTGATAAATGGCATGCTATTGATCCGCTTAGCCTCGTCGAGGGGCCACATGCGAGCGCTCAAACACTGATAAGGCAGTTAAAAAACACTATATCCTGTCAGCGGCAGCTCCCGCACGCTCGTCAATTGTAGTTCAAGCAACCCATTCTGAGGAGGAAGAGCTTCACTAAATTGATAAAAACGTCAGCGGTGATTGAGGTCTTTCCCCCAAATCAATGTCACACGCAGGCGTTTTCAGAGAGCACTTGAAATCCCACAGGATTTGCATCTGAAAACAGTTACCCCCCCCCCGCGTCGACTAATTTTCTCATGTATGCTGCGGCACAGTACACTTTTATTTTTAAGCTCAAAAAGGAGCAGAGCCACATGGATTTGTTCAAACAGAACTAACACACCGCTGCACAGCCAGAGTAAAAAGAAAAAGGGAAAAAACATCATCTCGAGGGAAATACAGACAAAGTGAAATCGGAGCTAATGAAACACCAAAGTTCCACTCTTCACATTCAAAATCAACAGGTATTTTAGCATAACTACCCGAAGGCCCATGCTGCACTCTAATAATTTAGCCTCCCTTTAAAGGTCCGCGCTGTGCCGGCTGATGTAACGGCTGTATATTACTGTGTGTTGTTAGCTGATGGCCCCTCAGGCCCTGCTGTAATAACACCACTGAAGGACAAGAAATGAATCCCGATGACAGTTTGTTGTGTATACTGTGAGAGAGCATCGACATCCCTGAGATCCAACCGTATACACACACACACACACACACACACACACACACACACACACACACACACACACACACACACACAAATATGTAGTGAAACACATACGCATATATAAACATATGTTAACTTTACCATATTTTTAATGGATCGCTTCACTTACATCCAGCCGTGAAGACAGGTTTGACCTAATTTTGCCAGGTTTTAAAATAATAAAAAAAAACAACACTACTAGTATTGTATTTAAGTATTCAAGCTTAGAGCAACACCTTCATTTCATGCTACTTAATAATTCAGCTTCACAATATTTAAGAGGGAAATATTGCACTTTTTACTTCACTACATACAGTATATCTGACAGTTGTAGTTACCAGTGGCTTGGCTAATAAAGATTTTACACACAAAACAATAGAATCAGCTTCCAGAATATGATTTATTTTGTCGTAGTATAATATGGAGTAGTAAATATTATCTTGACTAGTTAAAATAGTGTAATATAAATCTTATGGACCAGTATATGATCAGTTTTTCTGCATTATGAGTACTATACGCATGATTACTTTTGTCAATTTCAGTACATGTTGCTGTAATTCTCTTCTTTTACTGATGTAAGGTTTTGAACGCAGTCATTTTGCTTGAATTGCCTTGTTGAAATGTGCTATACCAATAAACGTGCCTCGCCTCGTAATGGATTTCATTGTGTTGTTGCTGCTTTTATTTTGGTAAAGGATATCAATAATTCTTCAATCAATCCCTTCTTTAAAACAATCAACAACAAAGAAGGAACAATGTTGTAAACCGGGGCGCGTAAATGTAAAACGATCGCAATAAATGCATCTGCATGACTCGACGCCACCAGAGGTAACTGAGAAAAGATAGATAGAAACACTGCAGATGAAGGGCCGTTGTGTTTTATCCTCCCTCTCTTGCAGCTCGAGTTTGCGTGTGGCGACTCCCTGCCTGCTTCTCGCTGCTCTTCAGTGGCATGCCCGTCTACATTAGAGCCCTCGCACGGGCATGCAGTCCAAACAAAGCCTCGTGCCGGCAGCCTCCCGGGACAGAGAGACAGCCATGTGAGCGCTGCGCCTCCTGTCCCTTTCAAGTTGGCAGCACGTTGCACAAAGTTTATTGTGTTTCAAGTGTATTGTCGCAGTAGTCCTATCGCGAGCATGTGGCTGCTACCCTCGACTGTGTGATTGAGACACTGACGGTGTGCGCATTCCTTGTGCAGAGCTTGAATATGAAGCTGCTGTTTATAAGCCATGCTAGAGGCAATGCAAAGTACATATTTCCTTATATTTTTTAATCTGCATCCCAGCTGATTTATCTCTTGTTATATGCCAAATACATGTCAATAAAATATATTTTTACATCAAAATCCCCATATGTACAATAGTATAAAATGTTTGAGGATAGAAATAGAATGAAGTAGGAGTTCTGTGGTCATTTGACAAAAGAAAATGAATTGTTGTTGTAGTGACAGCACACATTTGTGGGGCAGTAAAGTGTTGTTGCAGCTATTGCAGCTACGTGTGGGTCTAGGGTGGCTAGCTAGTTAGCTAGATAGCTTGTCCTTCTCTGGAGTGGTCCATTAGACGCAGTGTCGCCGTTTGACACCAGCCCACTGTTCGGCTCATTTTCTGTAACCAGTGAAGCCGTAAGCTCGGCGGAATTAGTAAGCTAGTTAACGAGGCAGCTGTCTGCTAGTTAGCTAGCTAGCTAGCTAGCTTGTTAATTCCACCATGCTTAATGCTACACTAGTTACATAAAATGAGGCAAACAGAGTTGCCACTTAATGTGCTTTCCTACACTGTGAGATGAAGTGTGTGGATGAAGCGTTAAGTTGTTAAATTTTACTAATTTACTCTGGTTCTTTACACTTCATTGGGTCAAATTCTTTTTATTTTGTCAAAGACTTTGCTTTATTACTAAATACCTGCAAGACTAAAGACATTACCACCCGTCTCAGTTGTACTTTGTATTTAGCACTAATTAGCACATGTTAGCATGCTAACACACTAAACTAAGATGGCGACTATTAACATTATACCTTGTAAACATCAGCATGTTAACATTGCCATTGCCAGCACGTTAGCATGCTGATGTTAGCATGCCGATGTTAGCATTTAGCTCAAAGTATCTCGGTGCCGAAAGTACAGCCTCACAGAGCTGCTGGCACGACTGTGGACTCTTTGTCTCGTTACCTTCCGTTTAATTCTTCTTTTCTTAAAATGCAACATCTTTCATATAAAGCGAGGGGATTCTCCCCGACAAGTAGATCCCCGGGATTAGCCTGCAATATCATTTCTAAGGTGCAATGCGATTTCAGGAGCCGGGGCGGGAAAGTGTTTAGAATAATGAGATAAAAACGGAGAACAAAGCACAGATCCCAAGTCTAAGAAGAACCACAACAAAAAAAATCCTCCTTTTGAAGAGGGAGACACTCAGGCAGGCAGCGCTCACAGGAGGCCTTTTAACAAATTCACTTAGCTCATTTAGCAGGATTTGAGGATCTGTGAGGAGAGGAATTAGCCTAGTGAAAACAGATCATATTTAAAAAGGCAAATTTCTTCTTGATCTTTGCAGACACTTTGCAAACAGCCTTGAACGTTATTTAGAAGTCTGCTACGGCTGAAGGACTTTGTAATTCAGGTTCTGCCCAGAATGTTGCATGGATCACAGATCAGTGCGTTGAAACAACTACAAAAACAACAATTAGCCCTCTGATAATGCCTTTCAGCCCACACCGGATTCTTTTTTTGCTAAAGCAACAGCGACACATTTTTTGGAAGAGGATCCTGAGTGAGAGGCCGACCGGCAGCCAGCAGAGACCTCCTCATGCTTCTCCACTCATCCCCGTAAGAGGATTGGACGTAATGGGGTTTTCGTCTTCTCTGGCTCCTTCTGCTCACCAGATAAAGTGCAGAAAAACTTCCAATGAAGTCTAAGAGCGCTATTCTCGTCGCATTTTACAGTCATACCGACAATAAGTTTTGAAGGAACGCTGGTGTGACCTCAATGTGAGCAGAGCTAAGCTTTTAAGCAGGTGCCCTCCTCCTCCTCCCTACCTCCTCCTACCATGCAGTGGGAGAAAATGAGGGGTAATAATGTGACTGGTGGAGTCAAGCTGCTGCAATAGTCAAGCCGACCCCGATGCCAGTGCACAAATGACGGATGGCACCTCATTAAAGATACCGAAACAACGCCAGCTATGAGTGAACGCGTAACCATGAACTAGAATACGTCTGAAAACGAATGAAGAATGGCACAAGAACGCACCAGCTGTGTTTTCATTGAAAAACATTTATTCATATAGCACGCCATTATGTCGCTGAATAATAAAGTGCACCATCCCCCAAAGGCCTGTGGGAATATAGCCGAGGCCTTAATATCAGGCGCGGATGGTTTCTCATATTCTCCCCGTGGCAGGCTGCTGACCTAATGACCCCACGTCAGCCGCAATGACAACTTGTTTGACACAGGGATATTTTATTCATTCTATTAATATTGCATCAGTTGCTCACGCTGCGTCGTGTTTGTGTGCGAATATACACCTGCTTCACTGAACATGAGAGCAACGGCACTCCCTCACAACGCCGCTTCTCCACAAAGAGGGACAAAAGGTTGGGAATCTGGCTGTCTGGGCAACATTTCTCTGTTTTAATTATCGCCTTAGCGGGTTTCGGGATTTTTTCCTGGAGTACAGTTCACGCTCCGAAAACAATTAACAGTCACCGGCTCTCCCTTTTGCAAACTCCGAATACAAAAATAAACGGCTGTTTGTTTTCTTTTCTTTCTGTATTTAATCAAAATCCAGGCATGTCATCTCTTCGCCCCGGCGCTCAGACTCAGAGCTCTGCTGCCGATCTGTCCGAGCGGATCGCTTCACTTTCACGCATTCGTCCGCGTCCCGGTTTTCGGGACATTTCGTGGGCAGAACGCATTTCCTACCTCGTCACGGTATCGATCTCGCAGAGTTCAACCAGATTGACCCTCTGAACCCGCGAGATAGCCGAGACTCGCCGGCAGGCAGCCAATTTGAGAGAGCAGGTGGGATTGACCGCTCCTTAAGCACATATTGATTGTTTGCATCCTTGTTTCTATTACCCGCATACTTAAAGAACACAAGCAGCAGGTTTAATGTCCATTAGTGCGAGGACAGAGATAGTGGAAAAAAAGAAAAAAAATACAAGAGTATAAAATAATCAATGACAACAATGTGTATTTCTCAACTTGCAGAACGCTGTTCTTAGCCCGTCAGCCACGCTACGCTAACCGGCACGGCTTACGCTCGGTAACCCGGTCCATAGTACCGGTCCCTGTCCCATCTGCTTTCTGCCACAGCGTGCGAGTACATTACACCTCGCCAATTCTGGTCTGATCCGGCCATAAGTCAGCGTCTGATTAAACGGCTGGAATGAAAAGCAGCAGGGCTCTCAGTCCCAAGGACCACAAGAGAGAATCACTGGACTGTAGAGAATGTCTGCAGTATATCAAGAGGAATAATAAAAGTCCATTGTGTTCATTAAAAGTTCCTTAATACTCTCTACTTCTACTGCTGTCATTTGTTTAGCTGTGTTTACTTACTTTTGCCAATATAGTAGACACAACATTAACCCTTTACATTATTTAGACAATAACACCTCACCCACCCAATGGAGACAACAGCACCCACGCTATAAGCCCTATTAGCAAGTATCACCCGGGGACCTCTAGTAATTTGTAATAATTGACCCTTGGCTAGGCTCCGCCCCTCTGCTACTCCGTCAAGCTGTCAGAGCTATGTTGTCATGGAGCCCACACTGCCACTAACTGCACTCCCTGCTGAAATATTATGTCATTTTTGGAAGGTGATTTCAGAGAGAAGCAGACAGAAGGGCGTACGATATCGGTTCGGAGGATCTATCCAGGGTGCCAAACTGATTCAGCAGCGGAAACGGGTCACAAAGATAAAGATAGAAGCTAAAGCCGACTTCCATCAGCTGCATGTGCGATGTTGATCCACTGAGATCAATCTCCAAAAAACAGCACAAACATGTTGACTGATGGCTCATCAATCATTTATAAAAAGGTCTGTCAGGCATTTATGTTCCAATAAAAGTCTTTATTTTGAAGGCAAATGTGTTCATTGTTTTGAGAAAGCGGGTTTTCTTTTGGCGACTTTCGAGTTTAATATTTTGTTTGTGTGTTTTGCATGAAAACAGTGACACAGAAAACACCCGCTATGTGCCATCTTGTTACCAGCTCTTTCTTTTGTCGTCGAGCCCTCCCTCGGGGCCTCAGGTGCTGTGCTTTTAATGCAACGCTGACGCGGTCCTCGCAGCGATACGCCGCAATTGTTCCTCGTAAAACTCAATAATTGGCCCCCTTTCGTTCCTCACGCGTGTTGGGAATAATTGGTAACAGGATGGAAGTGTGCGGGTATTTTTCCGTCCAATTGTTGTCACCCAGCTGCTGAAGTTAGTCTCCCATTTGTGTACTGGGACAAAATTAAGCTTAAATCAAAACCCCTTAGACTCACTTTAGTAATTCCCATCTTCTATTGTGAATATTTCACAACTCTGATTGTGGAGGTTTGACGGTTTAATAACACCGTCCATATTCAGCAAAGTTTCGCTTACTAGGTAAATCCCACTGAGCCTCTCTCAGCCATCTTTCTCTGTTCTTGTACATATTTCTGATCAGCTTTTAGCCTCCCTGACTTCTCTGTTAGCTACATACCGCAGTCCCGTTGGGTGATCTAACTAACCGCTCACGTGCAATAACAAAATCTTAACAAGCGCCAAGTTGCGAAACACAACTAGAAACATAACATTCAGTGATTTTAATCACGCGTTAACTAAAAAAGGCTGAGCCTTCATTTTGGGTAGAAGTGTTCCAAGTTTGGCGAGAAAGCGGGAATTACAGTCTTAGCTCTCCACGTTTTACACACTTGTAAAGTCACATTGCACTGAGGCGGATCTTGTGCGTAACGCTCTGAATGAAAGCCAATTACCAAGTGATGGAGAGAAGAGCCAAAACCACTGGTGTGGATCATTAAACATCCATGAGACAGTTGTGTTTTCACTCCTTCAGCAATGGTAATGGAGCTCTTGGTGTGCATACATATGTAAATATATATATATGTGTGTGTGTGTGTGTGTGTGTGTGTGTGTGTGTGTGTGTGTGTGTGTGTGTGCGTGCATCTAATCATATGGCGCATACTTGACATACCATCCGTGTCTCCTGTGATGGGGCTGAAAACAGTGCTAGAGATGTGATTAATTGACCCGCGCTACCGCGTGCATCGATGGTACAAATGGCAACGGTGTTAAGAAAAAGACGGAATTAACCTCTGCCATTGTGTGTCACTTGGAGAGCTCGTTACGTAACACACACACACACACACACACACACACACACACACACACACACACACACACACACACACACACACACAGAGCCTTCACATTCCTTTGGTGTCTATCTTTTACCACAGTCGGCTGAATAGATCACACTGCAAGGCTTCAATCTCCTTCAAATCAATCACGGTGATGATTCTGTGTGGGGGGAAAAAAAAAAAAAGAAGAAAGGAGAGATAAAAAGGCGAGCGAAGCCTGTCAGGGCTGTGAGAGCAGAGGATGTCAATGCCTCACTTAAGACAGCTAGTCTGAAGGGAGGGGGGGGGGGGGGGGACAAGATGGAGTTCACCTGCATTCAATACAAAGTTTTTTTTCCGCCTCGGCCTTTGAGAGAAGAGCCGCATTCCCCCGATGTAAAGACGTCATCTGGATAAAAATCAATTTCGACGATTCATTCCGAGAGGCCGGGACTCACAAAGTTGTCCGGTCATTCCGGCTGCAGCGAGAGTGACCGGGGCGCTGCTGAGCCAGGCAGGCGGGGAGGATTGGATGATTCTTCAAAAACATCATAGCTCCTGGTAACGTTTCAAAAGTCGGGCTGATTGATTCTTGTTTTTGCTTTTTGTACCCCCCCCATCTCCTGTGGCATTGTTGCTTCTCATTTCCAACACAGCATGAAAGGCAGTGAAATAAAAACATCTTAGCAGCAAATCGGCCTCACCATGGCAACAGTATTGATCAACCCCCCTGGGTCCCCTCAGAAAGAGGGAAAAAAAAAAAATCCATCCCTCATGTCAATTTCCCAGCATTAACAGTTCAGCAGCTCCTCGCGTCCCGAAACAGGCAGCCGTGATGTTTTAGCGCGCGGCAATAACGTCCACGATCACTATTTAGCTGCTCTGATGAGTCATTTATCACAGAGGTGAGTCACAAGAAGACCCGATGATACTCACCGGGAACAAAGGAGTGAGGGGGGGGGGAGTAGGCCAGCGGGACGGCTCAGGGACAGGTCATTGACCGAAAACTATGTGTTTTGACTTCAAAGTCCATTAAGATTGCTTGGTGGGCCACATCCCATAATCAAATGTAATTAAAATCGACGGCAAATTGAGCGCTTTCTCCCGGAGCGCTCGTTTTGATCTGAGCAAAAACAATCTGCTTCGCTTCATTTGTCATAACTGAACAGGTGTTTTCCTTACGCTTTCCTGCGTGGAAACCGTTTTGATACTTGATGGACCGCCGGGTTGCAAAAACGATCTCGGTAACGTGTAATGGCTGCCACGCGCTCCTCAAAACGCTGTGAAGACTAATGAGGGCGGATGGGCTGGGAGCTCCCATTTCTGTTAAGCATTGATTATACGGCATCGTTTAATTCATCGTCGTTTATTATCCCCACCGCTGGTACCATAGAAGAAGAAGAAAAGAAATAAAAAAGTTTGCTGTGGGGCAAAAAAAAACGGGTTCAGGCCGAAGTCATGGCGCGATGGATTTGACCGAAGGTGTTTGAATCCACCTTTTCTGGCAACACTTTAGGGAAACGAGAAGAAACGCTGAGCTCTCTCTCTCTCTCTCTCTCTCTCTCTCTCTCTCTCTCTCTCTCTCTCTCTCTCTCTCTCTCTCTCTCTCTCTCTCTCTCTCTCTCTCTCTCTCTCTACCCTGTGAATTCCCCAAATGCAGACACAATATTATGAAGCTCTGCATGAAACAAGAAAGAAGAAGGGAAGTCTAACAACCCCTCGAACTCTGCAATAAATCAGTGCATTGAGGATGCTTCTAAGTATCACTGGAGGGTTGTTTTTTTTTTTAACCAACTTGAATGATGAAAAATTAATATATTAACTCAGCCTACATAGAGTGAATAAGAATCAAAGTCAGGGTGGAGGTTGCGGTTTGGGACCATCAGTCTAAATGTCTAAATGTCCAACCAATGGAGCCAGAAACCCCCCCAAGAGGATGACCACGGTAGAAACACACAAGAGTGTTGCATTGGTGAGTGTGTGTGAAACGAAAAAAAAAAAGAAAAGAAAGGAAGGAAGAGGGGGGCTAAAAGCATGTTAAGTGCTTTGATGGTCTTACGGTTAGACAGCTACTTACAGCCGGGCCCCACGGTTTTTCTGTCTAATTGAACCGAAACAAAACACGACAAGACCGGGACTTCCACTCTGCAAACCGCAGATCATTAGCGCGAGCGCTGCGGCTCCGACGAGCCTCGGCCCGCCTCGTCCTCGCGCCAAAACAAAACTGCACAGAAGTCTGCGCATTCGCATCCACATGGCATTTCAAGTAATTAGATATTTTGCTATGGAGATGCGTTTTAAATAATTAATCTGCTGTATTGGTGCCCTGCTGTGTGTGTGCCCCCCCCCCCCCCCCATCGTTTCCACTGCAGCACCAGCAGTGGGGTGAAAACACAGAAGAGTCTGGAATAGAGATGTTCTGCCACAAAAACCCAAAGCTAACTCGTTGTGAAATGAGTGCTGCAGATCCATTTGGTTTACTCGCAGCCCGCGAGCTCAATTAGGGCGCAAAGTGTTTGAAACAAGTTCATTTCAAAGAAAGAAGAGGGAGGGGGGGGGCACCCCTTGTTGATAAAAGCAAGTCAACTGCTCCATAAATCAAAGGCTTTCAGCTTCACAACGATTCATAAAACAGAGAAAATGCCTGCAGTCTCTCCGCGCGACGGGCTCATGTAATCATGCGCGATCGCATGAAGCAGGCCTGTTAAACTCTCGAGGGGGGGGGGGGGGGGGGGGCGTTGTTGAGTTTGGGGTGTGATTGTGTCAGGCTGTCAGTGCCCACTCATCCAGACTCCGGAGTGAGACTGGAACAGACGGGAGCTGTTCTTTCAGCACCACCGGGGACAAGCAACAGCACACTCAGCTGTCTCATCCACACAGTGTGTAGTGGGTGGGGGTGGGGGGGGTGGGGGGGGGAACCACCCAAATTCACTTCACTTCATTCTGTTATTTGAAGATGGAGAGAAGTCTAGATGGATATTAGTCATAACAGGCATCAAATTGAGACATACAACGAACAGAGAGGCTGAAAAAGCATAAATATGTGTGTTTTGTTATTAACAGCTGATTTGTCTCTGTGACATGATGCCTTTAGAGTTACTACTACTGCATCCCTGTTCTCTACTTCCTGTTACTGGGCGCACACACACTGTTAAAAACACACTATTTTAAAGCAACACAACTATCGCACACGCTCAGGAGACTTGCCTGAAAGAGGCGTAGGATGTTGGCAACCATGATCGACACCGAGCTGGCCGAGGCTCCGACGACTCCCACCACTTTTTCCGGCTTGACGAACACCGGCGCCTCCCCGTTCGTGCACCTCACGTCGGAGGTGTCCTTCGTGATCAACGCCTGGACGAAAGTTAAGGACTGCTCCAGCGCGTAGGTATCCCTCGAGCAAGTGTCCAGCACCCGCGCGCCCAACGTGATGTTGGGCAAGAGTTGCTCGTCCAGGTTGATCTGGTCCAGCGCGTACATCATGGCCTCGAGCCGCTGGATGCCGTTCTCCTTCTTGAGGTCTCCGCACGGCGCGCCGTCGGCCCCTCTGGAGTGCACCGGGAAGAGCCCGCCGAGGGTCAGGAGGCCCTCGGTCCGTATCGAGTGGGGCGCGTAAGTCTCCTGAGGCAGCGCGAAATCCACCGCGGTCCTCACGAGCCACAGCGCTCTCCACACGGCGCTCAGCTTCACGCGCGAACCGGGACGAGCCATGATCAACTTTTTTTTTTTGAGGAGGAGGAGGGGGGGGGGGGGTGGTGGAAAAGATTGGGAGTCTGAGAATCCGCAGGAAGATATATAGAAAAACCAGAGAGGGCGAGGAAGTTTTGTTTTTTGTTTAAAACGAGCCCATAGTCGTCAGCGCGGAGGAGATTCAACAAGCGGGGCTGGAGAACCGAGACGCAGTGGAGGGCTCAGACGAACTGCGCCCATCGTGAGCGGCGCAGCTTGTTGAATAGCGAGGGCTCCTCGCGGTAATCCGGAGACGAGAGGCTATACATCCATCAGTCAGAAAACATCACTATTAGAAGAGGACAGAAGACGAGCTGGCCCTGATTTAGTCCATCAATACTGGATCCAGAGGAGCACAGTGAAGCCGCTGCTGAAGGATCTCCACAACATTAACACAAAAAAAACACCAAAATGACACGCAGAGGAACTGGGAGCGATTCTCTCTCAGTAATACTTAGATGTTAGGGCCGGCAGAAGTGGGTGACATTCTTCCTCGTCTCGGACGAACTCCACGGGAGCGCAGAGGGGAGGAGGAGGAGGGGAGGTGGGGGGGCGGGCGGCTCGGTCCGCTGTGGTGTCTGTCTCCCATAGGGTGCATATCATCATCTCCACATCTCCCAATAAAAATAAAAAAAGAAAGAAAGAAAGATAACGAGCAGTATGCGCGCAAGAAAAAATAAATACTAAAAAAAATTACCCCCGCGCACACATACACACACACACACACACACACACACACACCGCTAATTAAAGCCGCGTCTCTCCTTCTCGGTGTCCGCAACCGCTCGCATTTTTATACAAAATGAATGAGTCACAGCGAGGGATCCACTGTGCGCGCGGAGTTTTCAGCCCCCTCTTCCTCACGAGACGTCACTCGGCTGGAGAGGGAGGGAAAAAAAAGAAAAAAAAAAAAAAGAAGAGTGGCATCAGTTCATGGCAAAAGGTTTTCACGAAGTTGTGATCTGACCAGGAGGTAAACAAAGCGAACACACGCACTTATAGTTCTGCATGGTATAAAACGACGGTTCCTCTGAGTGCGCAATCATAATCTCTCTCTCGCTCTCTCTCCCTCTCTCTCTCTCTACCTCCCCTCCCTCCTTTATCACCATCAAACATACGCGCGCGCGCAAAAGTGAGTATTTTCCAGACAATGAGGCAGAGATCTGTGGTATATATGAAGACCTTCACGCGCCAGGCTAATAAACTGCCCCCTTTTTTTTCCACAAATAGTTTTGGATTCATTACCGGTGCACCTTTAAAACGGGGGGGAGGAGGAGGAGGGGGGGGGGGGGGGGGGGGGACGTATACCCGTTTGGAAGGGTCCAGGCTGGTCTCCCAGGCAACCCTTCTTCAGAAGACGACTCCTGATTCATCCTGTGCACGCACACAGACTGGTGAGAATTAACCACACCTTTTTTTTAGGAGTGAGGAAACCCTCAAATCTTCCTTATACCAAAGCACTGTCATCACCAAACTGTAATTGCACAGATGGTGTTTGTTTTATACAAACAGGCAGATTAGGATCATTTGCTTGCAGTGGGCGTGCTCTATAGCCGGGGACTCACTTGGCAATTTGTGGTATTAATTACAAAAAAATAAAAAGGTGTGTAATTTAAATCTGGTATCAAACAATAAAACAAAAGTGTTGCTAATGACTGCTTTATTCACTCAGCCAGTTACTCAGATACATAATTCATGCGGTAAGCCGTCGTTTTTTTCCAAGTAACCCGGAACTGACCTCTTCTAAACATGGCCGCCGCCACACATCCGACAACAGCCCCCCCCCCCAAAAAAAAAAAAAAAAAAATCACAGGAGCACCCTGGGAAAACAGTCGAGCTAGAAATGGATTATGGGAGTCAGTTAAGTTGCTTGATGGTGGAGTAATAAACAGCCTCTGAGAGTTGCTTTATCGTGAAAATGATTATGAGGCGGAGCAATCCCATTTTATGAACATGCTCGTTCCATTCGCTTCTGTTCAATTAAAAGATTAGAAAAGGCGATGTGGCTCTAATTGAAACATGTCCTATTGACATTACAGGCTTGGACGGACACATTTCTAATTAATTAAGCTGAATAGAGTATTAATTCCAGCCTAATCCCGCCATGTAGTGTATTTATTTCCATTAGCCGCGACGATTTTCGCAGGAACTCCAGGGCACGTCGACGTGGGTGCACAAACCGCACGTCGAGGCCAAAAATTCATGAGCTGCAGCAAAAAAAAAAAAAAAAAATATGTATTTTAGGACAGTGTGTGGGAACTGCTGGGAAGAGACCGCCGAGGAGAGAAATGAGGAAATGCCAGACGGGGAGGGAGGCAGATGGCCTCCTCCACTGTGAGCACGCAGAGACAGGCGGGTCTGGAAGAAAATGCAGCAACACCCGCGACCAAAAAAAAAAGAAAAGAAGAGATGACAACCTGAGAGACTGGTGTCGCCTCAGCGCAACACCGATTCCACCGCTAGGACTTCTGAGCCTGACTCCACTTACACTGTCAGTGGAAAAGGTTACTTTTGAAAAATGGGGGCCCTCATTGTGGTTTAATTCACTGACTGACCCCCAGGAAGAACCCCCCCCCCCCCCCCCCCGGGAGGGAGGCTGTTAGATTTAGACTGAGATTACACTTTGGTTTGGATCTTCTCTCTTTCTCCTTCCACACAACCACACACACACACACACACACACACACACACACTCAGATGAATTCCATTTTACTTCCATCATGGGAGGAAGTAGGAAGCGACAGGCAAGGGGGAATGTGAGTGTCTAATCTGGAGGAGGTTTATGTTCAGTGTGTAGCTGACCAAACAAACAGACACAGCCATGGTGTCCATACGCCGGGGAGGAGATGGGGGGGGGGGGGGGGGGGGGTTTGGGGGGGGATGCATCCCACTAGATGAATAACAAGCTCCTATGAGAGACACCGGAGCTTTTGTTTAAGGCATTCAATAACACGTCTGCCTCGATGCAGTCTACTTCAAGTCAATTACAGCGCCGGGCACTGTGTGCTCTTCTCGAAGAAGGAAGAATCAGGGAACAATAAAAAAAAAAAAAAAAAAAATCAACCTCCAGGACAAGAGGCAATGCGGTTTCCCTTTTTTTTTCGGGAGCCGACACAGTGCACAATGGGGTCCGTCCGTCAAACTAATTAACCCTGGAAACCCGCTTAATTCCCCAGACTGGGATGAAAAAGGGGGGGAGGGGGAGGGGGGGCGTCGTATCCACAGGAAGGAAATACCTCCAGAGCAGGGAGGTAATTGCATGTCGGGGTGATTTGTTCCAACTCAAGCAGGCCACCGAGCCCCGTTTGGAGTCATGCATATTCTGCGAGGGGGTCGGGGTGTTAATGTTGGATCAATGTAGGGGCAATGTTAGATCAGCGACACGAAGGTCACTGAGCTGCCAGCCAGCCAGCCCCCCCACCACCACCACCACCACCCACCCCGTGTCTCATTTTGCACCATCTGCTTTGGAATAATAAATTCCCAGCTATCTACACTTTTCTCCGTCACTGTTGAGCTGATCCACGAGGAGGGGAAAACATATTGTAATTCTAGCGGCGCGCCGTATGTGAAGACGAATTCTTACCTCTTCCGGCTGTTTGTGTGCCAAAGACAAAGCAGGTGCTCTGCAGCTACAGGACGACAGGCTCGCCACGCTCTCAATTATGATCGTAATCCATCTGTCATACCGGCTCCCTTCTAATTACGTCTCTGTAAAGTTGTTGCTGTGAGCTCAGGACCCGTTCGCACTCTGAAATGTGAAAGATAGACAGATAAGGCACAAGTGGCCACCAGAATACATAACTGCTGGCGTGGGGGGGGGGGGGTTATTTCTCCCCTTTGAAACTCGTGTTGTATGACAATGTGTCCGCTCAGACGAATTACCCCGAATGTTTCAAGTACTCTGATTGGGAGCCCGTCTGGACAACAATCAGAGGTCTTGTAAGTGGCATTAATGGACCCTTAGGTGCTGACCTCCCCCACCCACGCAGTCCTGGAACCTTCCAGAGGCCCTATTAGTGGATGACTGGGCCGTTGTTTTGATAGGTAACCTCACGGTCCGCTGGACTGCATGCGATAAGTGGGTGCAGCTGTGTGTTAGTTAGCCGGGAGGACTTCAGCCGCAGATTTTGATTGCGACGGCGAACGCCTCTCGCCTCGTGTCCGTTAATTAGCCGACCTCCCGAGCAGCTCTGGAACCTGTGCGAATGCTTTTAGCGCCAGAGTCTTCGTGGTGCATTGCGATGGAGGAGGTTTCATCCACAGTCTGTGTGTGAATGACTCATAACAAGCCCTCCCCATGTGTGTGTGTGGGTGGGAGGGGGGTGGGTGGTGATGTGACATGCCTGCTTGACGATTGACAGATGACCAGAGTACCTTTCACCACCATTCATCTGCCAAAACCAAAAGAAACCAATGTAAGAAATAGTGTTTTAGTTCCTATAAATAATGTATGTATGGCAACATTTCACAATACAATAGAGCGGGCTGGTCTCTCCCAGCATTCGTAGCAATACCTACGAAAAATTATGTTTTTGCACGTTATCCACGTAGTCTCGATCGAGGACATCTAGAGACCGCCTTTCATCCAGGAGACCGCGGTTCGTTCCCCGTGTGAAACAAACCTAACTGTTGCTTCCTGTGAGGACGGAAGTTTATTTTGAAAAGGGCGCATTGCATGAAACGCGTTGCATGTACGATCCGTCGTAGGAGGAAACGTTGACTAGAGCGCTGCAGGGATGACGGATTTTTGTAGGCCAACCCGGACGTTAGCATCGCGCAGTTTTTCGCGACAAAGAGCCGATGGGATCTCTTCAAATCGATTTTGGATAGCTGCAAAAAAAGGTACACGTTTTGTTCAGCGAGATAATCTTCACAAATGAACACCACTCTTATGATTTTTAAGCGTGAATGCAATCACCAAAGTAAAAAGCTAATGTTAACTATAAAGAGACGACGACGCGGTCACGTGAAGTCGGCGGGAAGTCGGCGTGACGACGCTTTGACGTTTCTTTTAGCCTCATTTTAAGACACGTAAACGCTTTACGGACGCATTTTATATACCGTAGAACAAAACATTAAAATCTCTTATTTCAGGTGATCTAACCAGAAACCCATTAAAAAAAAAAAACCCATTGACTTCAACACCGGAAGAGCAAAAAAATGCTGACTCATTATTTAACACTGCAGAACTCTTAGTTCCCAAGAAACAACAAATGGGATGAATCAGGAGCTCAATGATTAGAAGTATAAATAGATGTAGTGACTTACATTACAGTCACTATGTTAGTGGTGAATCACACTGTGTAGTTACATGTTTCTCTGCGTCATGATGTTTTTTAGTAAAGTCGTTTTTTTTCCCTGGAAATTTACAGTGAGTTTGTTCACAAACAACACAGACAGAATTCAGCGGAAAAGAGATGAAAAACCTGCACTGTGATAAACATCGGGACATTTTCTACAGTACAATGTGCGCCGCTGAAGTGTTTTGATCTACGATTACCATTTTTATTCATCCGTGGGTTTGCTCTGGTTTTTTTGAATACGATATCCGTCATCGAAGGTAAACAGTGAGCGGCGATACGAGTGCAGACGCTCAGTTGCGAGGATGAGGAGGCTCTGCTCTCGCGACGCGACTCGGAGGAGAGAAACGGACGACTGGACAGAGCGGTCCTCACGTCGATGAGCGCATGTACCGCAGATGGACCCTCACAACCTCATCGAACCCTTTCAGGTCGGCCGGCCAGCTTCCTCCTTTCATTTCTATTTACGGTTCAGGCAGCTACAATTGGGCAAATCTCCCACCACGATACGGGTCATTTCATATCTCGATCACGATACATATATCACAATATAGCGCGTCTAAATGAAATACTCACATGGTAAAGCCCTTTCTGTACTCCTGTGTGGATTAAATACTTGAACATAAACAGTTTCAAGTGAAGTTACAGAGAAAAAAAATGTAATATTCCAGCTAAACACGGATTATGTTCACATGCATGCACAGAAATACAGAATGATCTGAGTGAGACAATAGTTTGAGTTAGCGTAATATTAGAGGACTTAAATGTGTATCACGAATCATGATATCTCGATATACGATTTAATCACGATATGATTCCATTAACAGACGATAAATAATGGTATCGATGTACACACATACTGAGTAGTGTGTGCCTTTAATTATCAATTTAGAGGACTTAAATGTGTGATCTGGTCTCACAGTGACGTATTTTGCGCGAGCCTTCCTTCAAAAAAAGTACTGCGAAACGAGCTCGTTCCTCCATTCGCTCACGTGGACGTCAGCGCTGGTGAAAAGTGTTGAGAGTGTGCGAGTGGATTACGCCCGTGCTGCTTGAATTAACCGCAGTGCTGTTTGTGTTGCAAAGAACATATTTTCTTCATCTTACACAGCTCATTACCATACGGAGCTGCTAGCGAGGACTGCGGTGGAGGGCAGGCCTACTTATTTCAGATAAGTGCCCTGCAGTCTTCACCGGAGTTTGAAAAGCATTCTCACACACACACACACACACACACACACACACAAAAGGTACACACACACACAAACATAAAAAAGCTACACACACACACACACACACACACACACACACACACACACACACACACACACACACACACACACACACACACACACACACACACACACTTTTGAACAAGAATTTGCTTTGCCTGACTGCTTGCCGCTGCGCACTTCATCATGCACATGAATTAATCTCTCGCTTATTAGGTGGAAATTTACAAATTACGGCACATGGCTATCGGATAAATAACGATAAATCAAATGTGTGGGAGACACCCACTAGAGTCCGACGCTTATGGCCTTGGTCCGCCTCACCTCCTTTGGCTAAAAAAGAGCCCTAACTCAATTAAAAAAAAAAAAAAGGAGGTTCAAGTTTAAACCCGCTGCTCATTTCGACCATGTGTGAGCCATGAGGAGCGCGCACGGTCCGACAGTAATCCCCCTGGGTTTATCCGTTCACTGAGCTCTGCGCTTCCATCGGGCCCCCGCTGTCTCTCGGGCCACGGTCTGTCTCCCTTTTGGGGCTCCCAATGGCCCAGTGGTCCCAGAGGAGCACCTTGGCTGGAACTGTGGGTCACAAAAGTTGCCTCCCCCCCCCCCCCGGGGCCGCCTCGCTGTCTGCACACTGAGAGCCTTTTTTTTTTTGAGTCATCCCCAGCTGATCTCCCTCACACACACACACACACACACACACACACACACAACACACACACACACACACACACACACACACACACACACACACACACACACACACACACAGAGAGAGAGAGAGAGAGAGAGAGAGAGAGAGGAGGAGAGGAGAGAGAGAGAGGAGAGAGGAGAGAGAGAGAGAGAGAGAGAGAGAGAGAGAGAGAGAGAGAGAGAGAGAGAAGGTGTGGAAATGCATTTATTCATACCAACTGGGTTAGAATAGTCACGGCTTGTTTCGGCCGCCCCTCGGAGTCACGGTCAAATCAGGCGCCGATCCCTAAGCGACACCTCCTGCTGAGGAGTCACTGCTCAAAGTGGAAGAGAGCAACAGGGAGCACTGTGTGTTTACAGAGTTCAGAGGGAGTGAATGATTGCGTATTGTAGAAGTTAATGGGTGCCCGGCAAGAATCCCGTCGACACACACAGGGCCCGGCACAATACAGACGGAGCAGAACGGGCCTCCTCATGGCTGCTCGGGGATTGAATAAAGCCCAGTTCATTTGCTACATATCACGTTTTTTGTTACATGGTTTTCCCGACAATTTGTCATATTTCATCCGCGGAGCCTGCAACGGGCGTTTTTATATCCTTCCCATTTCCTCCACCTTTCAGCTCGCTTTAAGCTCCTCCGTGTCATGATGGTGTTTTTTTTTTTTCCCACTCTCCCTCCTTTTGGAGTTCCTCCCCCCTTTTTTTTTTTTTTTTTGCTTTCAAGCTGAAAATCAAATCTATAAATCAAAGGCAAAAGGGAGAAAGACACGGCGACTGAAGGACGTTTTAAATCCTTTCAGAGTTCCTGAAGCTCCAGAGAGCGAAATTAAACAGGAAATCATAATGGAGCTGGAAATGGCTTCAATCCCTCCTTTTCAGGGGATTGAAGCCAGGTGTATTTCTTAATGCTTTCTCCTGCTTTATATTCCGCTCTGCTGGGAACGGATCCTCATCTCCCTCATTAATTTCCTTGAAAAGGAAACGAATGATGGTCTTTGAGGTACGCTAGAAATGCCAAATATTCACACCCGATTCTTTTTGCTGAATTGTTTTTGAGATTTTTTTTTTTTTTTTTTGTGGTATATTGAGTCACTAAAAGAAGTGCTTACTGTGCAGAAACCTTCCAGCGCCACGGTGCCTTTTTTTAAAGGTGTCGTTCTACTGCAAGTCATCGGGTGGAACGTGCGCCGCTCTGCTCACCTGGCTGTGTGTTTTACCCCAAAATATTGCTGCTGAACAAAAATTGTTGACCTTCAGACTGAACTTAATTTGCATAAAATCATACGGTTAGACGATGGGCAGCCATCAGAGGGAAGTCATTTGGTCACACTTGACAGGCACTGACCACGACTAACCATTGATAGGTCAAACCTGTCACGGTCTACATCTCGGGTTGGACGTTGTTAAATACATCTCGGGTTGGACGTTGTTAAATGGCCCGCTGTTAATTTTTCAAAATAAAACTAGAATATGGCTGTAGCACTGTAACATTTCCCATCCTACATGTGGACTACATTTAGTGTCTGTTCTGTTTGTTACATCTCTAGACAGATTTACATCTTGCATTTTCATTTGCATCGTAACCTTTTAAGTAGGCGCTTAGGTCACGCACAGTATTAAGAGTTTAAAAAGTGCCTGATTAATCAAAATTAAATTTAAGAGGAGCAGATGCATTATTATGTTTTGTATTATGTGGGAACATGAAACGACCGTAATGTCAAACATTAAACACTTTAGTACTGTAATTATATTGACAGAAAATATATTTTCCATGGCACAGTGTAGTTAAAGACATTTGGACCAACTAGAACTAAACACAACGTACAGCTGAGGATAATAGAATATCAGTTACTTGGGTATTTTGTCATAAACCAAGTATTAGACAACTTAGTGATGGTGCTAGATGAAACGTCAGGGCTTCACCGGCGTCATTAAAAATCATCCCGAACAATATCTCAGTATTTTCATAGATTCACGCTTAGAAAAAAGGGTTCCAGACGGGTTCTTCTGAAGGGCAGAGGTTCTACCCAGAACCATTTGCTTCAGAAGAACTCTTTTTTTGGCGCCGTTTTTTGGAAGAAAGAGTTCTTCAAGCACCGATGAAAGCAAGCAACGCCCACAATGTAGTCCACACCTCGCTAAAAAAGAAACGATTGGGAACCACGATTGTTTTGAGCTACGCTGCACCACATCATCCCCAGATAAAACACCTTGGAACCTAAAAGGGTTCTTGGCTAAACTCTCTGTGTGGGTTCAAGATGAAACCCGTGGAATAAAAAAGGGTTCTGGGAAGAACGCTCTGGGTAGGTTCTTGTTAGCAAGAACCTAAAAAAAAAAAGGTCACATATGGTTCTAGGTATGACCCTTTATGTTGGCTTTTAGGTAGAAACCTTTGAAAGTGCTCCAAGTGGAACCCTATCAAGGTTCTACCAGGAACAAAAGAAAGAGTTCTCCTGCAAGGACAATCCAAAGAACCCTATATGGTTCTAGTTAGCACCTTCAATTTCATGACATTCCATCCAATAGATGTTGAGATATTTCAGTCTGGACCAAAGCGGCTGATCAGACTTCCTCGGTGACTCTAGGAAGTCTGGATACCTTTAGACTTCTACCCAACATTCTGGATCGTACGAGTTCGATGAGTAATGTTTCCCTCTCAAAGGAAATTCACTGAGACATTTAGTTGAACGACACATTCGGATGAAATATACCCGCTTCCATATTTGTTTAGAAGAAGCTATTAAAGCAAAAAAATAGGTATTATGAAGCATGTAATTCTTGACAGCCTCCTCAGAATGTTAATGAAAGCTGATCACACGTTCTCTGATCGCCTACGTGACCCTATGGTTTAACGTCCTGTAGATCTTTTCCCATAATGTCACGACCAGTCTCTCTAGTGGTGTTGAACATTCATTTCAGGCACAGTTTCTTAATCAAAGACGAGACCCGGGAGCCCGGCGCAGCACAAATACAAATAGATTTACTGCTCGGGGTGCATAGATCAATACTTTCGTTTTTTTTCCCCTCCACTGTCTCGAGTTGATGTGTGAAGGAGAAATCCGAAACTCAAATGTAATCACATCAAAATGGCTGTTGTATGAAAAATGATACGTCTGGTTCTTTTTTCCTCAACAGAGTCTCGCACAATAAATTGCACGCCGTCAAACTGAAGTTATAAATCACAGCACTCTGAGGCAGAGGCAGCAATGAGAGGCATGCTTTCTTTTTAAGTGGAGGCTTACAATTGAACCTCAGGCACTGGAGTCCATAAATCGCAGCATCAATTATTAACCCAAATCTGTTTTAATGTGCCAAAAGAAACCCCAGCGGCGGGCTAATGCAACTAGCAGGAAACGAGGAGAACAGATAAAATGACCAGTGTGGCCAGAGTCGGCACCCTTTTGACGTCGAGGCGGGTCTAAAGTGCAGGAAAGCATCAAACTCGAGCCCATCCTGTCAGACTTGAGGCCATCAGGAGCCATATTAGCAGCTAAATAATAGAGAATTCCATTCGTTTGAGAGTGGAAATATGCTGGAACCTTGAGGACATAATTGATGAAGGCCTCAGAGACGCGACGGTGCACCAGGGAGATGCCGGGTAGAGCAAAAGCATCCCAAACCCCTCCCCCCCCCCCCCCCCCCCCCATCCCATCCCATCCCGTTCACTCTCCGGATGCTTTTAGAAAACGGTGTGTCTAAAGTTCGTGAGGTGATACAAGCGATTTGGAAAGTGCAGCGAAAGTAAACAGCAAACCATTAGGAGACGACCTCAGCAATCACAACGTAGCTGCAGGGATGCGGGTACATCATGATCACAGGCTGAGACCGAAAGCAAATAGAAATCCATTCCCTTCAGGGTCAGTCATTTTCTACGCGGTTCATTTTTGCAGTAAGCGGTTTTTTTTTTTTTCAGGGTTTTATTAACCTGTTTGGCGTGGACCGAATGCAAAACATCTGTTTGTGGTTGTGAGGAGAATCCAGGTATTATCTTTTATTGGTCTTGCTTATGAAACTCCAATCGCAAACACATGATAACAAAAAGAAACCGGTTAGTGAGGGATCTTTACGCTTCAAAGCGAACAAATTGTACAAACTGAATACTGGAAGATGGGTTTTTTTTATTTCCTCTCCTTTATCACTTCAGGAAAAATCAAGTTGAGGCACTGATGACATTTTCCTTGCTTCCAGCTATTTATTATTTAATAATTCATCATGTTTTCTGAAGGGGAAAAAAAAAAAAAAAAAGGCATGCCGATACGGGAGCAAGTCTTAATTTTGAGAAGTGGGTGTGTGCCAGCATACAGCAGCAGCAGCAACCGCTCTGTGTACACGATCAAAAAAAACATTACCGTTTTTTTTTATTTTCACACATTCAAACATTGATGGGGCAAAATCTACCGCTGCAACGCATCCAGCCAGCCAGCCAGTCAGTCAGTCAGTCAGTGGCGGTGGTTCTTATTTATTTAAGCAATCGGCTTTATTTCTACCCAATGATCACTGGGGGAGGCTCTCCAGGATCTCTCCCCTTCATCTGACAGAGAGAGGAGAGATGAACACCGAGGCTGTCTTATTAGCGCTTAACTCTCCGGCTCAGGCCTTCAGATTGACAAGAAAGAAAAAAACAAAAAGAAAAAAAAAAAGAAGTGTTCATGCACTATAAACAGTGGCAGTGATAAATATCTGCTGTCACTTCCAACATGACTCACTTGTCTGAGTCTGGGCTTTACTGCACACAAAGGAGGCTGCAGCAGAGCACCCATTCACTGCTGCTAAATCTCTATCAGATTACAGGTAATAGATGCACTCTATAAAATAGCTTCTATTACCAGGGAGTGAGTTGAAGCGGAACACACTTCAGCACCAAATAGTGAATAATGAGCATAATTCCATAAAAGCACACACAGGCATCGATACAGGTAAAAAGCCATACGAGCCCTCATTACTCTTGGATTTATTTTTTTTAATGTCGGCTTCAGTTCCTTACTGCTGCCCTCGTTTTAAAGTGGCCACTCCAGACCACCGGTGAAAGCAGACCGGCCCGTGAGTCAGATGAGGACATTTGGTTTGCAGAGAAGGAGAGTGTGTGTGTGTGTGGTGTGTGTGTGGGGGGGGGGGGGGGGGGGGGATTAATCTACAGAACCCCATGTAGACATATCTTCTGTGAGGAAACTGGCTTAGTTGCCTCTGCCATAGCAGTTACAGTGGATAATATAGAAAGCTGCATCTTTTCAGCACCAGTATCTGTGTGTTCGGCGATCCTGCCGTCGCCGTGTGGATTTTTCGCAAACTAATGAACAGAAGTCACCATATTTGAAATGCGGAGGAGTGACGCAGCGGCAGCAACCTGTCAATCATCACCTGTCTTATGCTAATTGGTAGCGCTAGTTCGTTAAAATCGCTAGCATACACATATACCCCAGCCTAAACCAGGCGGCAACCTCCGGTTCTGAAAAGTGAAAGCCAAAGCTTCATGTGTTAAAGCTGCATTCTCTCTAATGGCCATCAGGGGGCGACTCCTCTGGTTGTATAGAAGTCTATGAGAAAATTACTCTACTTCTCTCTTGATTTATTCCCTCAGTAAACATTTTTCCTCCAGTCAAAATATGCTAACTTCCGTTCACTGGTTGCAAAAAAGTCAAGATGGCGACGGACGTAATCCAAGATGGCGAATTCGAGGCTTTTACGGCAAACCAATGGGTGACATAGCGACGACTATATGTCCACTTCTTAAAAACAGTCTATGATGTAACCTCTAATTTACAGATGTTTATGAGTTTGTACTGCATTTTGAAGAGCTGGACCCGAATAGGCGACTATTTGTTCGTTGGGTAGATTTTTGGTTTTTCAATTTTGGTGATTGGATATTCGTTTTTGTATTTAAACCCGTCGGGTTTATAAACATGCATAAAACACACCAAACCTTTTGGAAAATGCTTCTTATCAAATAACACATACAATACTGTCGAATGCCTTTAACCCAGCAGACATGTACTATGATACAGTATTATTGGATTATTATTACTGATGCATTAAGGAGCTAATCTCTTCTATTGTGTTGAGTAATTAAATCTATAGAAACGCATCATATTTCATAGACTTGGACGTCGTGTTTGTAACCATTAACTATAAGCTGTATATAAAGGGAGTGGAGTAAAAATGATGGTGTTTATATCACGTCTGTCTATGAGCTGATCCACACCTGACATTGCTGATAACCGATGCGTCCCTTTTAATCCATTAAACGTTCGTCCCGTGGTCCCTTGTGTATGTTCCTCCCACGCTCTAAACACAGGAGGATTAATGACGTAAATCACCCACAGGTGAAAGTGTGACTTATTATGTGAATGTGTGATTGCTCTGTGACAAGCTAGCAGCCCGTAGGTTGTTTTCCTGCCTTTATATTCAGTGCATGCTGTGAAAGACTCTCCAGGCTCCCAAATAAAGGCCTTCACACGCTCACACGCTCGGGGGGGGGGGGGGGGGGGGGTTTTGTATGTGCGATTAATTCGCACATCAATTTATTTTTTTTCTCCAAACTGTTGTTTTTGTCATGAAGACATTCGCACAGAATGCAAATATAACGGGGTGATAAAGCACATTGTTTATTTTTCAGAGCTTTCCGCGCGAATAAACCAAGACGGCAAACGGTTCAACCTTGACAAAAAGGCGTACCTTTCACAATAAAGTCCTAAACATATACACTACGTAAGAAGGACTCAAATTCATGCAGAGCTAAAAAGGAAAACTCAATAAAATCTCTTACAGTGTCTCGGCTGCACAGGTCTATTCAACGTTTTATTAAAAAAAAAAAAAAAAAAAAAAAAAGTGCTACAACTGTCGCAAGTTCACATCACTGCCAGTTTGCATAATTTTGATGCAAAATACTGGCATGAGATTATGTTGTGTCGTTCAAGTCAGTGACAGTGAGTGAATTCTGTGCATCTAGTTTCCCCATTAATGCAGCAGCAGAATAAAAGCCAGCGTTCCCTGCTGCTGCAAATTACTGCCGAGCTAAGATCGTTACAATAAAGTCTCGGAGCCTTTGTGTTACATTAGTTACCATTCATTTAGCAGACCGGGGGAGGGGGGGGGGGGTTCAAACTCAAAAAAGGAACAATGCATTCCTTTCAAAAGACTTTGCATAAACTGAACTGCTAGGAGTACTAAAGACTTTCTAATACGGCATATTTAATAAGGATAATATGCACAAAAATAAGAGTAAAAAGAAAGACCACTTTAAGGATGTGTTTGGCTGATACGCAGCCTTGCTTTGTTATTTTAGCTCTCTTTTAAAGGAACTAGCAGGAGCCCTTCAATGGACCACTTACAGTCAGGAAGAAGAAGAAAAAAGAACTGCATAATGCAAAATCAATTTATGACCAATGTATTAACATTTACAACTCCGGACTTGATTTCTTATAATAGGGGACATTTAGCTGCAGACATGTGGTGACATTTACATTGAGAGACTCGTGACCACGTGTGGTATTAACGACTCATTCGCTGCAGGGGACTTCAACAGGGCAACACCTCGGCCACAATCTGCCAAAATCCAGTAAAGTGTCCCACCAGGGATAATAACACAGTGGACCGTTGCTCCACATTATTGGTTCATCTTACTGTACAGACAGGAAGTCAAATCTGCTACGCCCGTGGTCCAGACTGTGAGGAGATGGAGCAACAAGGCAAAGCTGGAGCTACAGTGGGGTTTTTTTTTTGAGACTGCAGATACAGACCCGGATGAACTCTCTGATACTGTGAAGTCTCACATTGGTTGTTGTGAGGACGTGTGTGCCGACTAAAATCTCCATCACACACACACACACACACACACACACACACACACACACAAGTACAATGAACCCTATTTCACAGTTAAATTCTGAAAGCTTCCTTAGGACAAGGAGCGGGTCTACAACCGGACCAGAGACCCACTGACACAGAAGATCAGAGAAGAAGAGAAGTGGAGCGAGTATGAAAAGCAGAAAAAAAACAACTGTTCTTTTTCAGCCAAGGATCCTGAGAGTGTGTGTGTGTGTGTGTGTGTGTGTGTGTGTGTGTGTGTGTGTGTGTGTGTGTGTGGAGAGAGAGGCCTGCAGGACATCAGCAGCTACAGGAAAACATCCCCTCACACTGTGGAGACCCACCAACGGGTCAACAACCTGAATGTTTTATTTCTCTGCACGTTTGATTCACCCACTTTCACATCCCTCACCCGCACTGACATCAAACAACCACCTACACCCCCCCCACCCCCCATCCCTCCCCACTGACCCCTAGAGGTGTGAGTCTTGACTGGCCTCAAGATTCGATTACGATTCACCCGTCAACAGTTCTCAGTGCATCCCGGACTTTCTATACCGCTGCACATGGCACTACTTTCTCGAGAATTAATACAAAGCAGAACTGACAGTCAGTAATCTGAACTCCCTTAGTATTTCAAAAAAAAAAAACACAGACTAAAATAGTGTAGAGTATAAAAAGCTGCATCTTTTCAATAGCAGTGTCTGTGTGAGCCACCTTAGTGCACTAGCATGAAAAAAACCATCAATCCTTCTGCGGTTCATCCACAGACTGTATGTAAGACGTAGACGCAGACATCGGGAGTTCGGCGCTTAGAGATCGAGAAACTCATGTTTACAATGTATACTGAGGGAATAAATCCAGAGAGAAGTAGAGTCATTTTAGACTAGACTTCTATACAACCAGAGGAGTCGCCCCCTGGTGGACACTAGAGAGAATGCAGGTTTTAAGACACTTCGGCATCGGCTTATTATATTCAGTTTATGGTCAAAACCCACCTACCTGGTGTACTGTACATAAAGCAACATGTTACATTAATGATTGTGTATTGATGTATTACCGTTTAGAAATGCAGTCGTGTCGTCTTTAATTGAACATGTAGTGTGAAAGCGTCAAACATTCCCACCGTTTAAAACAACAATTCATTCAATTATTATCTGCGTTATCTTCTCCAGAGATTATTATATTTATCTGTTGACCTCATACACAATGATTCTGTTCCCATAAGCGGCCACAAACAAAACATTGTGTTAGTATATTTCTTTATACCTCATAGTCTGTTTAGCGTGACGACAGGATGTCGTGCCGGTCAATGATTCAGATTCAGACGTATTGATTGACATAGATAACAAAAGTTGAGAAGTGATTCTATTTTTTTTGAACCCGCTGAGTCCAGCCATATGTTTGTTCTCAGAAACCCGAGGATTAGCTGATGCTTTCTGGCAATATGAGAACTTGAATTACAATCAATGTGATTTAATTAAAACTTGTTTACTCGCAGCCATAGGCCTGATTAATCTATATTTTGTGCGTTTAGTTCCAGGGGATACGTCGGCTTAAGTCTACCTCTGGGTAAATTAGATTGACTACCTCTCATAAACGCCAGAAGCGGGAGATGCAGCTCTTCAGAATCTTTATTTCCCAGCACAGCAACATGCAGAGCCCATATGCTGCCAAACAGCCTTCGCAACAACAACAACAACAACAACAACACAAAAAAATCTCCAGAATCCCCCAACCTGCATGCAAACGTTTCCTCCCTTTGAATGCATCAAGCGGCAGTGGGAACCGCACAATAGTCCCATAATCTTACCCCTTTTAAAAAAGCTAATGTGAGCAACACTCTCCCGAATGCAATAAGCCACTTTGTTTGTTGAAAACTCGCCAAGTGGCAAAAAAAAAAAAGCAGCTGCTATCTCTGCAGTCTCAAGGGGCTAGTTAATTTTAGAAAGATAATCTCCCGCAATATGCAGGGGGATTAAGACGTTAAAAGTCCCAGCATGGGGAGACGATAAGCCCGCATAGCCGTGGACTACATGAAGCATCCAGTGCATTTCAGGAACAGAGACACATGTTACTGATCATGCTAATCAGCATGCAGATCAGGAAAGACAAACACCGGTTGTTCAATGGCGCGTCTATGCGATCTGCCGCCGCCGCCGCCGCCCCCCCTCGGCCTGTGAGCCGCGAAATGACGCTCGCGATGACTGCGGTTCATCTTTGGCTATTAGCATTGTCTCCCAGGGCTGAATTGCAGTACTCTCTCCAGAGATTACCTGCAGGAGAGGAATGCCACACTGAAGCAGGGGAAGTCTACGGCTTAATCAATGTCATTTGCATATGCAGGATAAAAACTAATCCTCATCAGGGGGAGGTTCTCCACCTGAGGCCCTTTCTTGTCCTTTCCAAGCGATCCTTCTCTTATTAAACGGTCCCTCGACGATATTCACCTTGCCAGAAAAAAAGAACAAAAGCGCACTATCGCACGGTGTGCAGAGGGAGGGAACTCTACGGGGATGTTTGGATTCGGTGTGAAAGTGCGACGTGACGCAGAGAATAAAGAGCTAAGCCAGGAGCTGAGCTGAATTGTCGGGGAATAATTCTGTTTTTTTTTGGGTCTGGAAGTCAACCAAACAGCAGGTTCCAGGTGAATAACAATGTGTGGATTTTGCAGGAATCAGGTTCAAAGACTGCGGGGAGCGCAGCGAGCTCGGCCCGGTCCGCCCGCTCGCTTCTTGGGCAGCTGCCAAGGTTTTAAAAAACACCCAGCCAGGGGTAACAGCCAGGGGGGGGGGGGTCCCCTCCCCTCCCCTGCTGCTTCGAACGCAACACATAGCATGCGGGGGCCAAAAAAAATAAAATAAAATACCTGAAGCAACCTGAGAGTGGAGAAGCCGTTCTTCTGTTGGAGGGATTTGTGTCACATTAGAGGGATGCTGAGCAGAAAAGAACTGGGTTGTTTTTTTTAAACCCTTCTGCGGAGACGACCCCTTCCCACTCGCCCCGGCTCCGTTCGGCATAAGATAAGCAAATTTACACTGGCACTCAAACGCGACATCTTTGCTTGTGCGGGAGCCGCTTAAGAGGCGGCTTCATAGGTGGGCAAGGCCGATAAGATGACAGCCGGGGATCGGAGGGAGACTGGAAAAACCAGCGTGAAAAGGAGATGACAGAACATCGTTGAAAAGGTGGGGGGGGGGATTCCTCCCACCATTTCATTTTCAAACCGGTCCCTTGTGCAGAGATCCACCAAACGTGGAGAGGTTTGACCTCCACCGGTGCTCCTCTTCATGCTCATTTCTTTATGGTAATGTCTACCTCAGGGGGCTGTTTGGCTGCCTTTTCCTTGGCTGGGGCTCATAAGAGCCTCACCCTGTTTAGAGGCTATCGAATGGATTACAGACTCATTATCAACAGTGCTGTGTGGCCACAGAAGCCGGTCGTTTACGCCACATTTCTACGGCGTCAGCCGCATCAACAAATCCCACGGCTGGAGAGAGTCGGTGTGTTTTTTTTTGTGTGTGTTGTGTGTGAGAGGAAAGTGCCTGCGCTACCAGGCAAGGCTGATCCGTTTCTACACGGTGCCTCAGCTCTGTAGTTGGAGCAAAGTGATTGGCCACCGGGTTTACCGACAGACTTAAAACTTCATGACCGCGGCAGGGAGTTGCTCTCAAATACACAGCAGCAGTATATTCACCGGTGTGTATAAAAAAATAAATAAAAAAGGAACAGATGTCGCTACTTTCTTTTTCTGCTCCATTTTTCGCCTTTTTTTTTTTTTTTTTTTACTGCCAGCGTTGCGCTCGGATAGCCGCCGCGGCGGCGGCTGCAGAGCGCTGTGCGTCACGCCAGGTGTGATGTAATGCGACGTGAAGCTCTCCGAAGGTCCGCGCTCACGAGGCAGCGCTAACGTCACGAGCCATCTCGAATTCACCTGCGAGAGGAAAAAAAAGGCGACGGGGAGATGTAACTAGTATTATTCAGCGCTGGGAATGGCAGCACTGGCCAGAGTCTCCCTAAATCAGATTGATGATCCATTTTCCCTGCCCCGGGGGCCACGGTAATGTAAGGGCCCGGGATCCACCGAGGCTGCACGGAGACAGATGGGACCTTGTCTGCTGTGACCTTGCCGAGCTAATATTTCTCCCAGGCCTTGTCCGTTGCCTCATCATTAAAAAGTGCCTTGGCTATTAACAAGAGGGGGGGGATACTTCAAAGACACCGTTTACTTGGACAGGACGCAATCCGGGGCGGAGACAAGTCCCAGCAGCAGAGCAAAGAGGCAAAGAGTGATTGTCTGGCAAATGGAGAGTGTTGTGTTGTGCGATGCGTCTCACGGATGTGTGGTCTTTGAAAGCCACACAAACCGCTTGTTAAAAAGATAAAGTGATTCCAGTTTTTAGCATTTCTTCCATATTTGAAAGTAAACTGTATTAACAGTGGTGCTGAACTGTGTGGAGATTTTATGCTGCTGGATGGTTTTTTTTTTTCTGAAACGCGTTCTGTTTTCTTAGCCGTTGCTCAGGCGGCCATGTTTTTTCCAAGAACAAGGCGGCTTCGCGCGACCGATAAACGTACACGTCTATCAGATCAAAGCCATAGTCAAAGTCTAACAGTGGTAACAGGCGCCGGAGCGTTGTTTCAATTATTCATTTTCATCATCACACCGTTCACATTTAGCCTTCTCGCGGCTGCGTTGTTTTAGCTACACGTTCAACATGGCAGCTTACTCGATTCTTCATACTTTTGCCGCTTTGTGAGAATTTCTTAAGGCCTCAGAATAAATCCACTGACATTCAGAATGGATTGCGATGCAGCAGACAGACCAGGAAAATACGGGCTCGCAAGCAATCCAGTGGGTCAGAGAGAGAGAGAGAGAGAGAGATAAGGAAATAATCAAAACAGAGAGGCGTGGGCAACTTCAGCCAGACTGCACTGACAGATGGGCTACTTTTATTCTATGGTACCCCCCCTCCTCTCTTATTTTATCCAAACCAACCAAGATATCTGTTGATATCTGCCGGCTTTTGCAGACTATTTAGCTTTTTTTTTTTCTCTTTATAACCTTTCTGCACAATAAAGCAAAAGAACACCCCGCAAGCCCAAACTCCCTTATCTCCAGTTTCTTATCTCTCATTAGCGTTGGCCTGTGATGAGCGTTGGGGCTTTGCAAGGAGAGAGGAGGAGGGGGGGGGGGGGGGGGAATTATCTATTGAAATATGCTTTCATTTTGGATAGACTTTATCAGCAAAGCAATTTCAAATTTTGATAATGAAGAACACTATGAATCCCCCAAGTGCCCTGGTACCGCCGCGTACATGCAGCACAACACAGCACAGAGGGAGGTAATCATTATGTAATCGCTAAAAAAAAACAACAGCGCACACCCAAACACCACCCTCTCCCGGGCAGCCCGTTCGCCCCTCAATATTTGCCGGGCTTATGATTTGTTCTGGGATCCGAGCAATAAGCAAAGCCTCCGGTCCTCGTGGCCTCGTAGCCAGATTGAATTGCGACCAACATGTTGCACCTGGTGCGGCTGGAGCAAGACGGAGGATCGGCAACACCGTCTGCGTTCGCTATCTGATGGCTGCAACCTTATTGAAAAGCTGATAATGATATTTGGTGAGCTTAATGGTTGCCCTCTGCAGGCTACAATCAGTCTCACTCAATCCTGTTTTCTTACCCTCCCCCCCCTCCCTCCCTCCCTCCAGTCTCTTTTTCATCTTCCGCCTCTCTTTCACAGCATGCGCATGACAGCGTGAGACAAGACGTACGGCTGCTTCTCTCGGTTTTAGAACCGGCGGTGCCGCATCATTTTTCCCTTTTTTGTTTTCCCAAATAGAATTGGTGAATAATCAATGAGAGTCACTGCGGGTGACTGGCCTCTTATTGTGTTTACTCTACTCCATTATCCTCCGGGGAGGGGGGGGGGGGTTCAGCTGCAGGACAGCATTCTCCGGAGCCGCCGGTCGGTCGGAGACCCCTGCTCAAGGACACTTCGGCAGGGAGAGATGCTAATGTGACAGAGGCTTGAACCTGGACTCCATCGTTAAAAGCCAAAGTCGTCTGCCTCATTAGGAGCTCCCCCCTCGCTCCTTTATAGTAAACGCAGGATGCCAGAACATGGTATATGTTCAGAGCTTCTCTCTAACATGAAGGTGTAATGATCCAATTTGCCCACAGGGAACATTAAAGTTTCATCCGACGTGTTCTAATGGAGTCATAGAGAATTTACTGAGAGACGGTGTACGTCTGCAGTCATCTCTGCTTCTAGCTGACTTCAACGTTCATGACGAGTTCTTCAGCGCAAACAATGCAAACCTTTGAAAACACCCAGAGGCTTTCAAGCTACATTGGCATTTTCATTGTTAACACATTTGCAATAATTAACAGAATCACATTTTTTTTTATTTTTATTATGATTAATAATGGAGTACGAGATAGCATTATTGAGCCGCGCATTAAAACCGCACTCATTAATTCACTTTCCCCGAATGCACCAACTCAGACTACTGAGCGGGACTGTGGAAAGGTCAACGTGATCATTATGTAATTTAGCTGGAGAACAATTATGAAACGGTCTAATAAGAGTCATTTATAATGCTCCTTCTGAGCACACCTCCTTCTCAGTGAGCCAACTGTCCAAATATGAAGATCCATTTCACAGTTTAAATTAACCTTTTCTGGTTCCTGAAGTCAATGCTGCCGACGATACTTCAGTGCAATTTTATGTTATTATTTTTTCAATAAAAAAAGTAGGGATCGGGTGCAAAACTGTAAGCGCACATTCCAAGAGGAAATGGCGCCACACAGCGAAGCTTAACGCAGGGCGGACATAGCCGATGGGCCGGCTTTGACCGCTGTCAGGGGGCGTGGCACTCCTGGTGCCGTTGAGCCGAGGAGGAGGGGCCAACTATGACAATTCCGTTAACAGACCGCAACCGACAGATCCCATTCATTCCGCCTTTAAATAAAGAAGACGAGTTCTTCTTCCACCACTGGGGCGACCAGTAAAACTGACAGTCACATACTGTACAGTACTCTTCTTTTAAGACGTCCTTAAGCAAATCCATTCATTTGTATGTGTTAAGCACAGCGTGGAATTGAAAAATATATTTTTTCAAGTTTTGGCACCTTATCCGCTTCCTTCCTGTGCAGGCAAATGCCTTTTGTCACGGGGGGGGGGGGGGGGCAACGTTGGGAATGGTTCCAGAAGACCAACTCTCCATTTTGCCAGCTTCAGCACTCAATAGCTCCATGATTAAAGCCAGTCCATTTTATTGATTGAAAATGAAGGAAAGAAAAACCCAGAGCCTTTCTGCTCCTCAGTCTGCGCTCCTCCATCTGTAAAAGCGGTGGAAAAGCCTCCCTTGACCATGTCCAGGCAATTAAAGGTGGAGCGGGCCCTCTCCTGTTGCACTCAGTGACTCCGGCCATGCTCTGTTACCTCATCTCATCAGCTGGGGAAAGTATTGCTGCTTGTAGCTCCGGAGAAGGCGGCCACGAGTTAAATTGAGTTACCTGTTCAGAGATGGTTTCATTTTCTCCGGATGGCCCCGGAGATCCTTGATGGAACCGCTAACTGCTCATCGCCCCTCGTGTCCCACGGTGTCTGTCTGAGCCGAGAGCGGGGGGTGGGGTGGGGTGGGGGGGGGGGGGGGGGGTGGTGACATGGCGACGCGTGGCTCAGGTGGTGAAGACAGCAGCTGGCTGCAGGAGCCATCACACCGTCTCGGTGAGATATCTCGAGTGTAGTCGGATAAAAACTGATGCATAAGATGAAAAAAAAATCTCATCTTTGTGCTCCGTTTCTCTGCCCTGCCTTCTCTTTTTTTTTAAGACATGCATAGATCATGAAACTAGCACCAGCTACTTTCTGTCAAATCCGCTCTTTTCAACGTCATTCTTTAAAAAGAGTGTAATGTCGGCATTCGTAGGCACAGGGACACTCACACAAGCAATCAGGCACATCAGAGGATATGTAGGCAATGAAGTCTCTGAGTAATAAGATAATGATCAATTTTATGGCTGTTATTTATATGGCATCACTACATTATGTACATTAATCGTTATTGATTCGGACATAATGGATTTTTCCAAGATACGTCGATGTACCGGTGATCTGGAACGGGAAGAGGCAAGAGGCTCGGCTCACGTCCTGTCTGTCTTCATTGATAACCACAGGGTAGGAGATGAAAGGTGTAAGGAGAGGTGTAAAAGAGATAGAGATAGATAGATAGATAGATAGATAGATAGATAGATAGATAGATAGATAGATAGATAGATATTTATATTTAAGTGATGCGGGGAGATAACAGTTGAGAAGATAAACAAAAGGAGAGGAAGAGAGGATGAGAAGACAAGAAGGAAAGGAACGAGGGGAGGAGATTTAGTGGATGAGCAAAGAGAAGAAAAAAAAAAAAAAAGATATGAGGGCAGGGGAGAGAAAACAAGAGATGACAAAAAAAGAAAATGGGGAAAAAGAAGAGGAAGGAGATGAGAGGATAACATAAAAGAGCAGGGGGAAGAGCAGACAGCCTGCCACCCCACAGTCACGTCACACAATTTACTATGTTCTGGCCCATAATGTTTTACAGCACAATCGCTGATAGCACACAAGTCAGTAGTGATCTCATTTCACAACCCATATCCTTCGGTAATGTGAACACAAAGGGAGAGGCGCGGCCATTAGCGGTGTCCAGTTCTCGTCGACTGCTGCTCATGCGTTAATTGGCTTCCACGGTAGGAAGCGAGAAAAGGGTAAACAGCAAGCAATCATATTAACTCATGTGAGTCCTAATTGAAATCCGTTAACAATCAGCGCAGATGATGGGGAGGCCGAGGAGAAGCGGAGGCCCGTTCATACCCGGAGTCCTCTTTCCGGCACGCCGCGCTCTGTGTGTACGGACACGCGTGAGGACGTGGGCTTGCATTATAATCAAGAGTTATGCCTGAGCTCTGTGCTCACGGGGAGCGTAAACACAGCAGCTTATCATCTGCACATGTGAGCACTTCAGTCGGAGTTTTGCTTCACAATAAATTAGATTCTGGTCCCCCCCCCCCCTCCTTACTCAGTGTAAAGCAGGTGGTTTTGAATATCCAGGAGCATCAAAGTTCATTGTGCTACAATCAATGAAATAAGGAAGGAATAATTCTATGGGGTGACATTTTTGAGAAATACTTTTATCCGCCTTCTTGCCGAGACTGAGATGAGAAGATTGATACCGCTGTCATATTTGTGCGGGTAAATATGCCGATTAGCTTAGCTTAGCATAATGATTGGAAGCAGGTGTAAACAGCTAGCCTGGCCGTGTTTAAATGTAAAAAAAAGAAACACCTCTATAGCTCACAAATTAATATATTATATCAAAATGTTAAAACGTCTCTTCGAAGCACTCAACTCCCCAGTTAAATCAACCAGAGCTAGGCTAGCTGTTACCCACTTAATGTCCTTTTTAAGCTAATATAAGCTATGCTGGCTGTAGCTTAATATATCTCCACACATATTTGCACGCAATTTCTTTTTTTAAAAGATTATTTTTGCATCATTGTTTGGGGACACTCAATACACAGGGAGGTTGGAAGGAGATATACTAAAACAAAAACTTGTGGAGCTAACATGAGCAGAGTACGTTAGCACATCATTAACTAGCTTTAGCACTTCTATGCTACGTTAGCTTTTACTTCTTAATGATCGCAACAGTGAATAAAGAGGAACGGTGTTGTTCCTTAGTTTCACTGTCTTCTGTCTGGATCTCCAGGTGATGCGGTGGTTCACTTTCACTCTGATCTGTAGCATTAGCTTCTGTCTTTATCTTTTTAACGTGTTTTCACTGATGAATCAGTTTGACATCCTGGATATTTCCTCCAAACACATATTGTACACCCTTTAAATCTTTCTACAAAGATCATATTTCTTCCGGGAGTGCAGTTAGTGACAGTGTGGGCCCGGTGGTAGCTCCGACAGCTTGAATTATTCAAGTAGTATACGTCTACTAGAGTGTTTTTTTTCCATCATTACCTTGTATAACATGTATTATTAATTATTAGCGCTATGTATCTATGTTTTAGTATTTCTTAAAATGTATTTGTATGATATTCCTTCTCCCTTCATGTAGCACTAGTAATAGTGATCGGGGAGAGGAAAGAGTGCACTGGATGCTTCACCATTCCAGTTGAGTCTCACACCACTAGATGGTGTACTCGTCTCTTCACGCTGTCATCACACTACATCCACTAGATGGGTTGAGTGGAGCTCTAACTGGAAAAAAAAAAAAGAGATAGACTCATATTGCCTTTGAGCATTATGCAACATATAAAAACCGCTATCTCACCAGGCGTTGGGGGGGGTTTTGGAGTGAGACGATCACCGTGAAGACGCAGCATACGGAGCAGCCGAGCGGCTCCTCCAGACAAGCAAACAATCCCGCGCCGTCTGAAACTCCTTTTTCAACAGAGGGCTCAACCAGACCGCAGATTCCCCCCGCGGAGAGAGAGCAGAGAAATAAAACTCAAATCCTCCGAATCTTTATACAGGCACTGACTCATTCATATCTGAGAGTCTTGGCTGTCATGCCATGCTAACACAAAGCTGTTGGAAGGCAGAATAAACAGTGAACTGAAGGGGGTGGGTGTATGCTCAGGTTCAGGGGTTCACAATTGGCAGACAAAGGCTACGGAAGCTCTTCGGTTGCAGTGTTTACAGAGTTGAATTGAGTAACGTTGGAGAGTTCAGTGCATGCCCTGT
The DNA here is from genome assembly GCF_023349555.1 of Cebidichthys violaceus. NCBI lineage: Eukaryota > Metazoa > Chordata > Actinopteri > Perciformes > Stichaeidae > Cebidichthys > Cebidichthys violaceus. The sequence goes on along the minus strand of NW_027176277.1, from coordinate 133,242 downwards.
CACTTTGACAAATATGTGCTCAATAATTAACACGGAGCTTGTTTGTATCCCTTTCTTCTGTTTCAGTGTGTCTGTAAAAGCACGTCGCACTACGTTACTGAAGGAAGATGTAAAGCTAGTTGGTATTCAGCTAATATGCATATTATTAATATCATTTCCAGACTTGGTCTATATGAGCCGATTATTTAAGTGGAGAGGAGGAAAAACAGATTCAATCTTAAAAGTCTGCATTCATCCATTCCAGCGGTATAACTTTCAACATTCTTCTTCTTCCATCTGAGAATATAAAGCTTTATATTATCGACTCAAAGCGAGCTCCGCTGCTTCTCAAGGGCAAGATAAGAGCAGACGTTTCCCTTTGCTGTTGTCTGTTTTCTGGCTTCTTCTTTCTGCCCCCCCCCCCTCTCTGCAGCAGATGGGAAAGAGAAAATCACGCCGGGGGCGGGATGCATCGGGGTCAGGGTTTAAGCTTCGAGGTCCACTCTGAAACCCGGCCGATTGGACGGGACTAGTTTTGCATATATACGCCGAGTCTAATCAAATATATGCAGAAGAAGGAGGCGGGATTTGCAAAAGCAGCTTGATACAGAGATACTGATTAGATTAGGGATTTTGCAGAACAGCAGGCTGGAGCCTGACAGTCCAGTCGGACAGCAGGAACAAGTAGAGACTCAGAGGTTTATAGTCCACAACGACTGGAACAAAAAAAAAAGGGGGGGAAAAGATGAAGAAAGTGTTAAAATTTCATTTCAAAAATTGTCATTTTGTTGAAACTGCATAGCCTAATACTGAGTGAAGAGAGGCAATCGGCAGTAAAATAGTCTTGCGGATTAAAATGAATTGAATTCAGCACAGAAACGCCACCATCTCTGCGTCTTGCTCACCTGTTCACGCTTTGGTTCCATTGATCTCGAGAGAATGAAAGTCAATGGTAAAAATAATGAGGCACTAGAAATGTTCAAGTATGTCACCGTTGTGTCAACAGCGGCACGACAAGAGCCGACTGAGAAAAAAACAAAACAACAACATGTTCCCCGCGCAATTATACCGCAGCTAAAAAAAAACAACAAAAAAACCACCACAAAATGACATCACGCTGGCACGACGATGCGCGTTATTCAAATGTTTCTCCGATTCTTCTGAGCGAACACCGAGCCATGAATCATTAGCAGCTTATGCAGATGAAGCCACTGGTGTATAGCTCTTATGTGATCCATTTACAATTAAGGACTTACAGGGAGAAAAAAAAAAAAAAAAAAACACACCACATACATGATTGGAGCAGATCATTGAACAAACAGGGGTGTTACATAACACCTTCAAAAAAAAATCAATGAAACGTGTTTATTTAAAAAGGTTTGCTTTACAGCAGGACAAAGTTCAATCTGCAGGGAAGGAGGCAAATTACTTCGAGGGGCATTTGAGCCCACGAAGAAACACAACACCTGGAGGAGGGCCTGTTCGGAATTCCTCTCCGACACATCTCCAATGCACACGTGTGGGCGTTTACATTTCCTACACGCTGCAGCCAAGCTGGATGACTAGCCTTGGGACAAGATTGTGCGTGATGCCACAATGCTGAAGACGACGGTGATGCCTTGTTCCACACAAATGCATCCAAAATGTGTTTTTCCTCACTTAAACCTGTCCTTAAAAACACTTGAGGGGGGGGGGGATCTCAGACTGAAGCCTTTCCACCTTACATTCTAGCTTCCTGCATCCATCCGCATGAGGACTTCTGCCCCCCCCCCCATCAGCCCACCCTTGGAGACGTGACCCCCATCCGGAGAGCACGACTCCACGGGAGGAATCGTCTCTGCGCCCCTGCAGAGTGAGCGAGTGGGAGTCAGTCAAAGCCTCGAGCACTTATAGGAAGGTGGTGGAGGGTTGGGGGGGGGGGGGGGGGGGGGGGGGGGGGGGGGGGTAGCAGCGGCGAGGAGGTGGCTGCTGGGAGGCAGAGCTAATTCGCTGTGACAGAAATCAGAGCTGTCAGGGCCACCATGACCAAGCAGCATGGACAGCGTAGATCCAGTCAAACCCAATGGAGAGGAGGGATGTCGGGGGGCTCAGAAAGAAAAGGGGGGTGTACTGATTAAGGCACTTAGAGAGAGAGTCTCTGTGTGTGTTGGGCGAACATCATCCATCCACTCAAAAAAAAAAAAAAAAAAAAAAAAAAAAAAAAACCTCTACTAAAATAGAAACGACACACAGGTAAGAGGAGACCTTCACAGTCGAGAAGACTTTCAGCACAGGAGCTGAATAAATAGAGCCGGAGATGAAGAGGAATGGACCGGAAATTCAAGAAAAGGAAAGAAAAAAAACAGGTGTGTTTACAACGATAAGCACAGCCGACATCTGGACGGAGTGGCACATAATAAAGAAGAATAACATGCATAGCTAAGTTTCAGCCCCCTGCATCGGGATGATTGGTGAAAGGCCACATGTAGTATTCACGAGTAAAGCTCCTTGGTTCTACTAATCTGGCATTAAGCGAAACACTGAAAGTTTAATAAAAATAGAATATTAATACGATAAAAAAAACGATATTGTTTGAAAGAGAGAGAAAGAGAGAGATAGCATCATTACTTAATGATGAGAGCGGGAGACACAAGGGCTGGTCTCTAAATGACACGGAGGAGGAGGAGGAGGAGGAGGAGGAGGAGGAGGAGGAGGGGATTGTGGGAGATTAAGTGAGCTCCGTGTGCCGTTTGCTATACGCGGGCAAAGCACTGCGGGATGTTTGTTGAGCGGCACTCTCACTTGGGATTGAAGGAGAAAGCCGGTAGGGGAACCCTTAAAGTTGGCGAAGGCATTGTTGCCGGAGGAGGAGATAAGGATCGTTCTGGTTACTCGCTGACGGGACACAACTTTGAGAGAAGAAGACGAAGAGCGAAAGGAAAGTTGGGAGTCTCATGTTGTTGCTAAAGCGGTCTACTTTGTGTGGTTTGAAGTGAGGATTTTTCTTTTTTTTCCTGCATGGGATTAAGTAAGTGAGCCAAATTGCTCACTCATCTGGAAGTGGTATGAACTTTTCCCCTTTTTCTGCTTTCAAATTCACACAGACTTACAAGTCTGCCGGCGGAAAATCTCTAATAATGTTCATCTTCACGTCAGTTGATAGCAGCTGAGAAGACATCTTTTTTTTTTTTTTTCCTTTTTAAAAAGGTGAAGTATTTCTCTCTCGTAATGTTTTAAGTTTCCTATTCAGTGGACGGTGATTTAGAACCGAGACGAAATCGTCCATCGACAAGAAATTGAGCAACTATTTTACTGTCGGCAACTATTTTGATCATCAAATTATTGATTCTGAATCCTCTGGTTTCACGCTTCTCGTGTGTAAATATTGGTGAAGTAAACGTCTGAAGGACTGTCAGATAAAACAAGATATTGGGATAATTTGAGCAGCACTTTTCACTATTTTCTGACACTTTAGTAGACCGATAATGAAATGTATGATTTCTTGCAGCCCTACAATGATTACTGCACCGGAAAAAAATAAAAAATATTATATCTGTAGAAACATCTCTAGTCTGAGGTGAGTATTTGTGATTCAAAAGCTGAAAAGAATTCCCTGGGAGGACATTGGAAGCGTCCTTCACCTTCTGCCCTGCACGGCTTTAACCTCGTACTCATATTATGTTCAGCTCAGAGCAGCAGGTGGGTTGAAAAGAAGAGCCTTTCAATACATCACGCTGTTTCTCATTTGCTTCTTATCTAACCAGGGGAGAGAGCCAGAGGGATTAGAAACCTTGAAAGGATCCGACTTCCAGAAACATGACCTCCGGACTGCGCCCGGGCCCTCTGCTCCTCCTCCTCCTCGTCCTCGTCCTGCCCGGCTCTGAGGAGGCGTGTCCCTCCATGTGCATCTGTGTATCGGACACCGTGAGCTGTAGCTCCAGCGGTCTGACCAAGCTGCCTCTGTCCCTGCCCTCCTCCTCCATCACCCTCGACCTCAGCCACAACTACCTGTCCTGGCTGTTTCCGGGCAGTTTCAAACGAATGCCCAGATTGGAAAACCTCCGGATGGCCCACAACCAGTTCGGCTCCCTGGGCCTCGGGGTGTTTCGCAACGCCTCGGGCCTCCGGCACCTCGACCTGTCCTCCAACAAGCTGCACGTGGTGGAGCAGCACTACTTCCAGGGGCTGTGGCGGCTGGAGGAGCTGCTGCTCTTCAACAATAAGATCACGCAGGTGGAGGGCGGCACGCTGAGCGGCCTGAGCAGCTTGAAAAAGGCCTACTTCAGCATCAACCAGATCACGGACTTCCCGTTCTTCTCCATCCGGGACCACAGTCACCCTTTCCTGTCCATGCTGGATCTCTCGTCCAACCGCATGAGTCGCCTGCCATGGGAGGACGTGAAGGCTTTGCCCGGGCTGGTGCAGCGGGGGCTGTACCTCCACAACAACTCCCTGATCTGCGACTGCTCCATGTACAGCGTGTTCTGGCACTGGGACCTGAGGGGCTACGAGTCGCTGAGGGACTTCGCGGACGAGCACACCTGCTCCATCTACGGGAACCCGAGGGCCTCCATCCGGTTCCTGCGGCACTCCCGCTTCTTCCGAAACTGCACCGTGGAGAAGCCCGTCTCGCTGCCGGTGACCGTGCTCCTCTCGCACGTGGTGGTGACCGAGGGAGAGAGAGTGCGTCTGGACTGCCAGACGTCCTTAAGCGGCACGGAGCTCTCGTTTGCGTGGCTCTCGCCCAGCAAGGGCCACATCACCAACGCCAGCGCCAACGACACCCTCATTAGCCTGTTTGCTAACGGCACCTTGGAGATCCGAGGAACCAAAGTCAACGACACGGGTTTGTACGTGTGCACGGCGGCGGATATCAAACAGGCGCTGAACGCCACCCGGGAGGTGAACGTGACGGTGCTGCTGCCGGCACCGGAGTCCTTCAACACCGGCTACACCACGTTGCTGGGCTGCGCCGTGACCACCATCGGCGTGCTCGTGTACCTCTACATGACGCCGTGCCGCTGCCGCTACTGCAAGCAGCCAAGACCTCAGGCGATCCCGGTCGCGACCTACGACCCCAGCGGCCTGACGTCCGTTTTCTCCACCTCCATGAGAGACCGTCACAAAATACAGACTAACAAGCACGTGGCATTCATGGAGCCCATGAGTGAAGAAGGAACAGAATGGGTCCTTGAGAGTTGATGGTTTATCACCAGTCTTATTTTCCACTTTTTTTTTTTTTTTTTTTTTAGGTGAACGGTAAAGAACATCGTGTCTCTTTTCCGACTGCCAGCTGCAGTTAAAAAGTCTCCTGAATTAAAAAAAAAAAGAGGAAAAAAAAGCAATATCTCCTGTTCTGCTCCTCTCCGTCATCCGGCCCAGTAGTCGAAATGAAAGTTTCAACTTTGGTTTATTACCCTCAGTGTACTGACAATACTAAATCACAGCAGAGCCATTATCGGCCCTAAAAATCAGCTAATAACTTCTCTGTGTGCTCAGGTACGGCACTAAGGGAGGGGGGGGGGGGATATTTCTCCTGGGGCCAGAGAGTGAATCCGGCTCGCTTTCCACAAAAAAAGTGTTTAACTAGGATTAAAAGCCCCGAATAAAAATAAATAAAAAGGCTGAAAGTTGAGGACTGTGACGGACTGCAGGAGGGAAGTTCAGCCTGTGTATCTTGGCTGAGTTGAAGGGATCCATAATTAGCAGAGATAGGCACACTGTTCTATTATACAGCCCATATTGCTATAATATACAGCTTAAACACGGAGCACCTAAAACTCCTGCTCCGTGTTCCTAATAAAGGATTTCATTCCCTTTAGATCAGCTGCCTGCTCTGATATAGTTTTGCTTTTGAAGGCAATTTTAGCAAATCTATTACTACCATATATTAAAAAAGAGGAAGTAAGATACAGCAAGCAATAAACGCTTCTGTGCACAGGTCCATAGCTTTCAGCAAACATTAAATTAATTAAAAGAATCTTATCTAGCAGAGAACAGAGAGGTGTCCTGCTGTGATCCATCACACATACTGTACACACACACACACACACACACACACACACACACACACACACACACACACACACACACACACACACACACACACACACACACACACACACACACACACACACACACACACACACACACACACACACACACACACACACACACACACCTGTTGCATTAAATCTGGCAGCCAAAAACAATGCCGCTTATCTGGCAAACAGCGAAGTACAGAAAATCAGGAGCGTCAACACGCCGGAAAACAAACAGGGATTGGACTGCTCTTCAAAGACAGCATCTCCGTGATCAAACACAGCGGAGCACTTTGAACGCTGCGGAACTAACGGAGTGACAAATACTTCCACCGGCTCTGACACGAAACCCCCCCCCCTCAAGGGAGCATCAGTTTATCTGTTTTTATTTTTAATTCAGTGCAACATGCTTCGAATGACAAGAATTACACGCCGCTACACCGGAGATGAAAGACGCAGAAGAAGGACTTGCATTCTCTGCCACGGAAGAACATGGAACGTGTGTGTGTGTGTGTGTGTGTGTGTGTGTGTGTGTGTGTGTGTGTGTGGGATGAGAACATTAAGTCCATGACATGTAAGACCAGAGACAGCATCCGGGTGGTCGGGATGAAGGGATGTTTAAAACCAGATGGGACAAACAGTAGCCTCTAAAGAGACATAAATCGATTTCTTTAAATCCACCAATGTTTGGAGATTGTAGTTTAATCTTAATGCACACAACGGATGGGACTAAGGATTGCACCGGGGATTGAATTGGGATTAGATGTAATCCTTGGTATAATATCAAAAGAGAAGTTGTCAGCGACGGTGCGTCTCACAAAAAGGAGAGCACGTCGTCAAGAGGACGGGCCTTTTCATTCCCTCTAAACCCTTCATTAAAACTCCTTTCAGGCCCGAGACGATCGATATTGTCGCGCAACTCGATTGTAAATTCACAGACAAAACAAAAAAGGTGGAAATCTTAAAAAAAAAAGAAAGAAAAAAGAATCCAACGTGTAGCCGTGCACGAAACAGGGGACGAACTCGCTCTTTGACGACCAACACCATTAAACTCTCAGAGGATTGAGCGACAAACAAACAGTTTGTATTGTGATGTAACCGCTGCCGTTTAATCGCACTGAATTGTTAAGTTTTCGCAGCGGTCAAATCGCTGAACAGAGCTTATGTAACACGCCAGCGTGTGCGTGATGTTACATCTTGTATCAGAGACGTGACCCGGTGGGTTTCCAGAGACAGTGTATCACAGACATTACATGGTGTGCTGACTTGGGGTTAGGTTTTAGGAGATTACCACGAGGATAAAGACCAGGTGCTCTATCAATTTTAGTGTTTTTCTTTTTAATCCCTGTAATCTGTGCTCCGTCGCAGCTGGGTTTAGGATTTATTGTTTCTGATATGATTAGCAGGCAGGTTTTAAAAACATGGAGGACGCGATGTGAGCACTTCTATTACGCGGGGGCGACCCCGGTTACGTAACCGCCGCTGACGATTTAGGGAATCAACCGTCAGAGCCGGAGTGAGTCAAGTTCGTATCCTGATGCCACTCGGTGCCCAGCATGTGATTTAAACCTCGTGACAGCAAGTACTTTATGATAATGGTAGGCCTCGGCGGTGCATTGTGGGAAAAGAACAAACAAACAGGAGGTATAAAAACACCATCAATTAGAATTAAATTGTTACAAAATTTGAAAACACAAGGAGGCGGTATGCAGACATTTGCTGAAATGTTCTGTATTCAGATTTTCTTCATGATAACACTTCATAATAACATCAGAAAAAAAAGGCTGCAAGTCTGCATTACTCAGTCTGTCTGCAAATGATCCAGAACCACTCCAACAAATTAGCCAGATGTGAAGGGAAAGACCCGTCGACGCTTTGAAAGCGAAACGCAAAACACTCCATCAGGCTTCAATTAAAGCACAAGCTCCCCTTTCCAGAGTGATTGTTCTCCCCGGTTCTTCTGGGCTCCGAGGGATTTCAAAATCATCGTATTCACAGATCTAATTACTTGAAGGGGAAAAAAGGGGGTGTTTACCAGAAGTTGAATCGCTTCCACTGGCGGGGGGGCCGCCTTGACTCTCAACGGGTTACTGAACTGTCAAAACAGTCATCAAGCAGGAGTGGAGGCATCCAGCTGTGACACACACACACACACACACACACACACACACACACACACACACACACACACACGTCAGACGCTGTGACACCCACATACACAACCTCAGTGGAGGCCCGATGCCACCAGAACCCACTCAAAACCCTTATTTCATTCTAATTGGACACTTTGTTTTGGAATAGGTGCTCGAGAGAAACACACACACACACACACACACACACACACACACACACACACACACACACACACACACACACACACACTTCAGGTATACTTAACTGAGGGTCTGTTTTATTTAGGAGGTGAGCTGGTCGCCTCCCAAAAAAAAAAAAAAAAAAAAATAAGAGACTTAAATAAATGGGCCGCTGCACAGCAGACACCGGGCTGTTTATCATACCTCTGCACTCGGATGTGAACGCAGGCCGGTTTTTTCCCCCCCTTTTGTTTTCCGAAAGCAGGACGAAGCAGCCGACGCTGAACAGGGTTCTGGTCTCGGTCCGATTACCGTGGAGCACGTTGCACCTGAATAATCAAACGTGTGGATCAATCACAGCACGCAAGCGATGCATCCTTATCTGAGCCGCGCAGCGTGATGGAAGCGTCTTTCCGAGGCCGTTATGTGCTTCGGCGCCCAGAGTTTAGCTGGACGTTATGAGATCTGACAAGCACGATGACTCAAAGAGTCGTAACTTTTATGTTGTTGCTCGCGACCGCTTTTCTTCAAACATCCGCTCGTGGTTTTATTCTCCCTCTGTGCTCGGCTTGGGCCGTTTCTCCCACCAGCTTTATTGTATCGTGTGAGTAACGGTGGCTCCTTTGTTATTACCCGTCACACTTGTCCACTCAAAGACAACACATCTGATGGAATATGGTTTTATCATTTCCATTAAAAAAAAAAAAGAAAAAAGACGTGTACTGTGAGAGACGGTATAGAAGACTTATCTGCAACGTCTTAGAGTGACAGTGATACTCAATAATGTCATTTCTGGTGAGGTTTGTCTTATCTTGGTCCACCACTTTGAGATTGTAGATCACATCCAGTCATGCTGTGCACATATTTAACAATATATGCAAAAAAAAACTATTTTTATATCAACGTGACGTGTTCTTACACAAGCTACCAACCAGTTATAACCACTAATATAATGACTCCATCCTTCTATCAAGAGGTGTGTGTGGAGCTAAGAATCCTCTGTAAGCCCCGCCCTCTTTTTAGTGCTCCAATCAAATGCAACGGACTTGATAACGGGTTTCCATGCTAACTCGCTAAGCTAAAACATGTTCTTAACATCGGCATGTTAGCATGTTTAGCTCAAAGCACTGCTGCGTTACAAAAATAATTGCGATTAACGATATTCTCCAGGTAATAAACAAAATATGCTTAAAACCGAAACGTGCATCATTCTCTTTACTTTACATTTTTGTAGAAAACGAGCCTGATAGGACGCATCTTTTTGTAGAGAGCGTCCTTTTTTAGTCACAAACAAACAATATTTTCTAAGGTTATTACATAATTAAGTGTCCATGCATAAATAAAGGATAAATTAAATGAAATATAGTGTGAGTCTGTTCTTTCTTACATCATATTTCCTGTATTTTATAATATGCAGCATTTTCCTATAACACTGTATACACTCATACTAAAATAGTCCCTCTCAATCATCATAACCCACTACAAGTGTGTGTCTGTATGACGAGGTGCGATTGCATTTTAAAACTGGAATAGAATGACTGTTTGTGAAAAGCTAAGTAGTTCAATCCTTTATTAGAGTAAAGGTATCAATGTAACAATGTACAAAAATACTCTATTACAAGTTAAAGTTCCTTCATTCAAAATCCTAACTTAGTAAAAGTACAGAAGTAATATCAGTAAAATACTTTGAGTTCTGGTTGCGTATCCACGACTGATATCAGATTAATAATACAGACGCATCTATTCATAAGCAGCCAACATGCTGTTTATAAACTGAGGCAGTTGTCTGTCTAATATGAACAGCTTCATATTCAGTGAAGTCGTCCAGTGGTTCCAAACCTGAGGGTAGGGGTCCCACCGAGGGTCACCGGATAAATGTGTCACGAGATGATGAACGAGGTAGTTCAAAAGGAAAAACACGATTGTGCTACACGAGTTCACGTAAACTTTTAGGACTTTTCCCAGAAGCTTTCTCTGCAGTTTACGTGAATTATTGGACAAGTCTACCTCTTTGTGCCTTGAGCGTCTATTTAAATGAAACCATGTTAGCCGCGTAGAGGGGTAATGTCCCTTTGGTGGAAGAGCTCATTACTCTCTCTCTCTCTCTCTCTCTCTCTCTCTCTCTCTCTCTCTCTCTCTCTCTCTCTCTCTCTCTCTCTCCCACACTCACACACACACACGATAAAGGTCAGCACTGCTGTTTCGTGAGTGGTCATAAGCCGACGTAGTACTTTTTATAAGCTCATCATGTTGTTTAAGGCTACACACTACGGGCAAAATACATCGTTATTCAAGCACTGGACAATGATGAGAGATTGGGCTTAACTTCATAAACACGACTTCTTTCAGACTAGTGGAAAAAAAACTTAAAAAAAAAATACACATTTAGATGTTTATTTTACTACTTTGTCCATTTACGTCTGTAGATTTCTACTAAATTCCCCAAAAGTTATTATTAGATACCTCATTTGCATATTTAAACAAAACATTTCAGAAAACTTGTAATACAACATTTGTTTGTCTTAATGTGAGTGATGAAGTGGTGAAGTTTCATGGTGATATCTACGAGTTCATTTTTTGACCCTATTCACCTGTAGAGTCTTCTGAACGTCTGTCCTTTAACTAAACGTCTCTTTAAAGGACGTTTTCTTACATAGACCAACCTTTACACCAGGGGTATTCAATTCAAATTCCAAAAGGTCCAGATTGAGAAAATCTCCTCGTGCAAAGGTCCGGAACGTTACAATAATATCTAACTTGCGCTATTTAGTGTGAGTGAGTGAGTGAGTGAGTGAGTGAGTGAGTGAGTGAGTGAGTGAGAGAGAGAGAGAGAGAGATAGATATAATGTAACTAGTTACTACAGCTGTAAGAGACATGCAGTAGAGTACAAACACAACATGCCTCTGAAATGTAGTGTAAGATAGATACAAGTTCTGATAAACCTGCCGTATGCTACCTGCCGTATGCTATGCTACCTGCCGTATGCTATGCTACCTGCCGTATGCTATGCTACCTGTATAGCACCTGACGGTAATGCAAATATGAGTAAAATGTTGGACTTACCTGCACCAGGTGGCCAGAAACATGACTCCCAATAACCGTTGCTCCGTATCTGCTGAATGTGAAAACGGTTAGCTTTGTGCTAACAGCTCATCTGTCAATTAACCGTCAACAGGTGAGTGTTATGTTCATGGCCTGTGAAAAAATCCGTTCCTACAGGTGTTAATTGTATATTCATGCAATGTATCATTTGATTACATTCTTTACAAAATCTACACAATACACTAATATTTGTAAAAATGACTTGCTTATATTATTATAGGTTTCACTTGTCTGAATATCTATTGTATATTCGCTTTATTTTTCATTGTATTGTTAATATTTCCATGTACATCCTCCAGATACGTGCAGTTTATTGACTGTGTACTTTCCCTCCATCATCAACACCTGCAAATCCCGTGGACATTGAACACAACTCCCCAAAAAACGCAGCTCAGTGCTGCGTTTGAGGTTAAGCATTCCAGGTATAAATGAAACGGTGAATAGTAGGATGCAGCAAAGTACAAAATAAAGTACCTTGCTTCGTGTTTGTGTGATATGTTTAAAGGGCAACTGATTTAATAGAGGGGGGGAGGGGGGGGGTTCTTAGTTTCCAGAGTTACTGTGGCACATCTAATGCACCACTGGCTCAGCAGGCTCTGGAGATAAAGTGGTAACCTATTTTTCCACATTAAGAGGAAATGGCGCCCCCTGGTGTTTTTATTGAGCCAGCTCCTCCACCGGGTTATAAGAACACAACAGTAAACCCACACAGAGGGCCCTCATCATGATCCCTTCAGTGGTGGTTTGAGTCGAGGGGCCGACGGCACTCAGCATGGAGCCTCAAGGGGCTTTTAAGAGCTGCATTTTCCTCCAAACTGCTCTCCACATGCAGCTCACCCCGCCGGAGCAAATAGATTTCACTGATTTCCACCCGCAGTGCCCGGCTCCTCCTCACACTCACCAACGATTCCAGTATTTAAAAGCTCTTTTTAATACTCTCGTTTTATGAAGAGCGACACACCTTCTCTCTGAGAAATGTGAGCCACGTTTAAGTTTCAGCGTTCTGCTTTTTATGACACTATTTTGAAGCTCATCCACCTTCATTCTGCACACATCAAATGTAGGTTGATGAATAAAAAGGAGGAGAGTTTTGAGTGAAAGGACAGTAAGACAGCTGTGATTTATATTTTTAATAGTTTGCTTGACACCGTCATCAAACTGGTCACACAAATAAGATTTGAAATGTTGTATTTTTTTAATAGAATTTAGGACAACCAAATATGTAAAAGAAAAAAAAAAAAAAAAAAAAAAAGAGAAAACCAACAGCAAAAGCGAAATTGAATTCACTTGATTTTTTTCTTCTTTTCGTTTTCCTTAAAAAAATATCAGCCTTTCCCCCTGGTTCACGAACCGGTTCAAAACCTGGACGAACAGAAATAACACGATCAATTCCGAGAAGCTGGAAGGCCATTACCATTTGTTGGCAAATATAAATATAGTGGTTTTGAACAGGGGAAGAGTGTACGTACAGTTCACACCACGGTAGGACACTCGGCACTGCCTGTATCGATTATTTCATTAATGTAGAAAACCAGGATTCCTTATTTTCTGATTCAAATCAATGCGTTTATGACAAGGAAATATTTACATTCAGCCAGCTTTAATAGTCTCTGGAGTTTGGCGTTTGTGTTGCCCTTCGCTCATGTTGATTGTCTATTCGGGAGCATAATTGTGAGTGTATGTGTAGTCCGAGTAGTGATCCTGGGCCCCGCCCCTGCCTGCCGGGTAACCCCAAGAGCAGGGTCCACCTCCCCCCCCGCCCCCCCGATCGTGTCCTCGTCCTGGCCGGGGCCAAAGTGCTACCGGTGGAGGTCCTCTACCTCGATAGCTCCCTAAAGAACCGAGACCCATACCCCCCCGCATAGGCCCATGGTCCATCTGTCCAGGGATGCCACCTATACTGCCGTACCCGATGCCACACATTGGATGTGGAGGCATCTTAGGCCTGAGTATAGAGCCCCCCCTGGTGGGCACTGTGGGAATACCCACAGAAGCTCCGAGGTTGTTAATGCAATTCACCTGAGTCCTGCCCCCCTGACTACCAGGGGCGCTGCCTCCGAGGGTTTCCCCAGTCTTAGGAAGCCCGCTGGGGTCCAGAGGTCCGCTAGCAGTCCGACAGGAGCTGGTCCCCCATAGACCGTCCCCGGGCCGAGTGAGTGTCCTGTCGTGTTGCGTGGGGGTCCCGCTAGCATTTTGATGAATGCCAGCCATGTACGCAGAGTCATTGTGGTCTGTGTAAGGGAGGGAGGTGGTGAGCGGGGAGCTCCCAGCAGCCCCGGCTCCGCCGGCGTCCGAGCCGTACGTGTGGCCCAGCATCATGAGGTGAGGCGGAGGGGGAGGTCTGACCTCCAAGGGGAGGGACGCCAGGTTGGCTAGAGGTCCCGCCGCGGCCATGACGCCCGGGGGCGGGATCATGGCAGGGGACGGGGCCACTGGGACCGGCGGCCGGTAGTCCTGTTCCTGGGTGCTGCTGCAGGGTGACGCGGGGTAGGCCGGGGAGGCCGCGTAGCTAGAGGAGCCGGTGTAGGACGACCACGAGGCGGAGGGGCACAGGAAGCTCTGGTGGGGGTTCACGGGGAAACCCCCCGGGGACAAGCCCCCGATGTCCGAAGAGCCCATCCCCATCTGGTTGGTGGCCTTGAACTGAGAGATGGCCGTTTTGAGAGCGCTGTAGTCGGACAGCGTGGGAGTTCTGTCGGGGGTGGCCTGCTGGTCCGGGAGCGGAGGCCGAAACTCCTCCGTCTCTGGGGGGGGCGGCAGCGGAGGCTTCCCCTTCTCCACGGCCTGGCTCCGCTCTGGGGGATCCGACGCAGCGGTCGGCTCGCCGCCGTCCTTATTATCCTCATCATCATCCTCATCGTCCTCAGAGTCTAACGACATGTCCTCCTCTTCCACACACTCGTCATTCACTACTAGGAGAGCAGGAAAGAGGCAGAAAGAGAGAAGTGGAAAAGAAGATATTATCAAACAAATGTGTTATAGATGCATTAACAGCATCAAAAGTGTATTAAAATACCTTAATGGAGATATTTAACTGGTAGGAAAGCTGCACAGAACTAAAGTTACACTGCACGACATGAAAATCCTCAATATTGTTGGCGGTTAGTCCTGCTGTTGACGCTACCCACCTGTAGAGGGCGGTGTTGGAAGCTCATTTTGATTGATGGAGCCGATCAGACTGTGGAAACCGCTCATGATGTCGTCGATGCTCCCGATCACAATCCCGTTTCTGGAGTACTGGAGGAACATCTCAAACGGCCTCTCTGTAAAAAAAACATCACAAATAAGCTGTTAAAACAACGGCAAATCATTTTAGATCACTCCACTAATGTATATACTTTTGAAGGTATAACACTTTAAACAGAGTTATCATTACTGTAACGTGAAGCTTAGTTTATACTCTGTGGTGAAGCCGACTCGAGCGCTAAAAAATGACATAATCGCGTCGTGCGATCACACGACTGTTACGAATTCACTGATAAAGGCACCAGCTACGTGTTATTTAATGCTTTTAATACTTGAATTCTTTACAGATCTTGTACAAAGACAATAAAGTAGTCCATGAATATGAGATACGAGTCGCACTCGTTGTCTTTTTGATTTCTCTCAGTTCATTTTGTTTGTACGCCCTCTGGCCTCCGTTAATGCTCGTCTGGAGGCTCCTTCTACGCCGCCAAAAAAGCTTTACGGCTGTCATGAAGCACGCATCCTCCGTTTGGTGCTCAAGGCTAAAAAAAAACACCCAACGTCAAATAAAACAAAAAGTAGCCCAAACGGATAACACGAGGCAAAGCAGCGATGCTAGTCCGCCACACGACAGCGACCCTGCGGCTGCTATTTCTGGTGTGAAGGACGATACCTGTGAGGAAGATAAGGTGGCGCTGCTGCGTGTGCTGAGCTTGGAGCTTGATCAGGCAGTCCAGGTCCGGAGCCTGACGCGACTGGGTGTCGCACTCGTGATAGGGCAGGAACTCCACCAGGTGCTTCTTCTGATAGGACGTGAGGAGGTTCAGCAGGCCCATGGCGTTGGTGTTCAGCCTTTAAGGGAAGCAGATTCATAGCGTGTCACGGTATTGCTTCACAGCTCAAGGTCTGGGTGAAGCTCCTCCTCAAGATACTGACCTCCCCAGCTCTTTCAGCTTCTTCTGGGACTTGCAGTGCACCTTCCACTGCCACGGGTGCTCGGGGGTGCTCTGCTCCTCCAGGAACTTCAGCAGCCCCTGCAAACGATCTGCACAAACAAAAAAAACAAATAAAACGAAAGCTCCTGAATTATCGCCCGACCGATCGGTGAATCCGCAACAGCTCCCCTCGAAGAACGGCCAAACCGCACCCTGTGTGATGAGGTCGGGGTTGAGGACGAACTCGTCGGACACCATGAAGCCGCCGGACACAAAGAGCTCATTGTAGGTGTGGTTCTTCACGTCGTCCAGAGTGTCCACTCCGGCGAAGCTCACCGAGGGCAACTTCTTCAGAGACACCAGCGCCGGGATCTGCAGGGCCAGAAGAGCAACATCTCGATACAGTGAATAACCCCCCGACAACGCAAACGGTTAAACGCAACAGATGTTTCCGATCAGCTGGCGGCGGGGAGGCGAGGTCGTACCTTGTGCACGTGCGCGGCGATGTCCTCGTTCGGGATGATGATGAGGAGCTTATCTAAACTGCCGCTGTTCTCCAGAAACGTCTGCGGGCTGCACTCGCTGTTGCCGAGACTCTTCAAGTACTCCTTTGTGACAAGACAAGAGAGGGAGACGGGAGTCGTTCAGAGACACGAGACGGAGGAATGTGTCCTCCTCGCTTACGCTTACAAAACAGCGACTTGACTGACGGCTGCAGAGAGAGCCGAGCGCCGAGGCGAGGAACGCATAGTGACAAAAGAGGAGCCGGTGTAGCATTTCACATTCCCACCGTCGGTATATATGCAGCTCCTCTCCTGTGAGAGAGTGTGTGTGTGTGTGTGTGTGTGTGTGTGTGTGTGTGTGTGTGTGTGTGTGTGTGTGTGTGCGTGTGTGTGTGTGTGTGTGTGCAATTTACTGCTGCAGAAACTGATAAAAAAAAGAGATCTAAATTAAATCTACAGATGAAAAATATGAAAGAAAATGGAGGCGCATGTACATAAAATCTAACTTTTGGTACTTAGTGGAGACAGAATCGTATGAACACTAGAGGACTAAGAGATCCCAACAGTAACAAATAACACCTTGAATTTGCCCTGAAACGATTTGATCAAACGATTCACAGAAAACGATTAGACAAAAGATTTTGATAATCCCGTTAAAGTGGAGGCAGCCCGTCAAACGAATCAGCTGTTCGCCTTCTCAAGTGTGAGGAGTTTATTTTTAGAACAAAAAAATCTTTGCGTTGTGAATGGATCTAGTTGAAGATGTCACGGAGGATTCTGGGAGCCCGCGAGGGACATTCTTCACTATTTTTGTGACCCACTTATTGACGGAACCGTCTCGCAGATGAATGAAGCGACTGCGACCGCGCGCCGTACCTTGATCTCCTTGCAGACTGTGCTCTCCTCCCCCTCGTCCCCGGAGTAGATGTAGAACTTGACGGTGTTCTTGGTGACGTCCTTGAAGATCTCGACCAGGCTGCTGAAAACCTCGGGCTTCAGCTGACCGATGAGGCTGCCGGCCAGCAGGCTCGACCCGCCGCCGGAAGCCGCTTTCTGGGCCTTGGTCTCTGGAGACTCCGGCGTGACGTGAGAGGGGGAGTAGATCTCTCCCTCCGGCTCCGCCGACGAGCCTTCCGCTTTGGACTTCGTGGACGCCGTGCCTTTAGCGGTGCCCATTTTACTGCTGTGAGAGGAGGCAGAGCTCTTTGGCAGGGAGGGGTCCGCTTTAGGCTTGGCAGTCTGTACCGGGGTGGGGGGCGGCGTGGCGAGATTAGACGTGGTCACCGGGGGCGGCGGGGAGGTGACCTGGGAGGGAGCGGGCGGGGCCGGGATCAACTTGTCCATCTTCTCGCACAGCGCTCTGACGTGGCCCTGAACGGGGACGGGGGACACGAAGGGCACCACAAAGTCCGAGAAGCAGCTGTTGGGCAGCCAGCAGTAGCGGGGGGGCAGCCGCGGGGACAGCCGCGAAGAATAGCAGATGTGGTGAGTCTGCATGATGTTCTTAATGTCAGACGTGAGGCTGTGAATCTCCTGGTTCAGTATGGTGTCCAGGCTGATGGAGGGCCGGAAGGGAAGTTCCTCCGCGGCCGGCAACGACGGCGGCGGCGCGGCCGCCTTTTTTGTTTCCGCGTTGACGGGCGTCTTCGGCTCTGCGTAGGCGTCCGCCGCCGTCACCGTCGCCATCGCGACCTCGGCCTCCGGCTCGGGCTCCGGCTCAGGAAAAGGCTGCGCTTGGTCTGGAAGGAAAAAGAAGACGAAGAAGATGGGAAACATGTCACACAGGAGGCCTCGTGAACCAGATCTAAATATGCCCACAAGGGAGAGAGGCCTCTGTGTAAAGACTGCTTTGCGGTACCTTCACTGGCCGGGTTCACCCAGGCGGCGGTGTCTGAGGTGTGAGCTTGTTCTGCTGGGGAGCCCGGGCTGAGCGGACTACCAGGGCTACAGTCCATGTCCTCCTAAGCGGAATAAGAAAAACAGCAATTATCTTTAGATCTACAAACACGTTTAAGGCCTCGATCGCACCGAGACGAGTCGGTGGTGTTCTGTGGTACGTGGCGCCCGGTGTGCACTTCTCTCTGGTGCTTTACATCGTGGTTTTCTAGCGGGTTTTTTAGACGTATAAAGAGACATTTTAATAACAGAAAGAGAGAGAGAGACCGCACGAGGCACGTTGTTTGCTTTTGATCTCGACTGAACAT
>NW_027176277.1:0-110000 GCF_023349555.1 Cebidichthys violaceus | reverse complement strand
CTCACAAACTCTCAACAAACAAACATGCCACCGTGTACTTATATACACACACACACACACACACACACACACACACACACACGTTATGTGGTGAAATACATGCTGTCACACATGTGCTCTTTCCTGCAAAATACACAGTCCCATCAAATACAAAAAAAAAAAGGGAACAAACTGGAAGAACATTCCACTGGGGGGGGGGGGGGGGCATTGGGACGAGGACAGACGGCGACGGCCCACCTCCTTCTCCAGCAGCTCGTTGTGGATGAGCCGGGCCTTGCAGTACGAGAAGGTCCCTCGCGACGACGAGTCCAGGTAGAACGAGGAGACGATCTTCACGAGGTCCTCGAACTCCCGGCTGTCAGGGGGCAGGAACTGGTACAAGCCTGAGCACCAGAAGAGGGGAAAAGAGGGGAAACCAGCCGGGTCAGCGTGGAGCGGAAGGTTACAAGAAAAAAAGTAAAGCGAAACTTTTGAGTGGGAGCACATCAAACTGACTATCCTCTACTCTCATTTATAGGGTGATGTATGGAAATACATGCATTTCTTGCACGAAAAGAGGAAGCAAACAATCTGCGTTAACGACTCCCGCTCCTAATATTAACATATGTCAATATTAGGAGCGGGAGGAAGTGATGTGCTTGCAGACCGGGTGCTCTTTGTGCACCGAGGGGTCCTAAAGAAAAAGAGTCGGAACACTGATGGACGACAGTAACCGGGAACTCCTTCACATCAACGGAAAACGAAAAACCTCTGGAACAGGTGACACCGAAACTTACTGTGTCAACCCCAAGCGCATGCAAATGAGTGAAACCACCACCACACTGACTGGGTGGAGCATCACAAGACAAGCATGGAGGTGTAACAGGTAGTAAACATCTCTCATGTGACGCACAAAGTAGTGCAGCCAAGTCCATCTCACAAGAGTTTCACACTCTGTGCATGAAGACTTTTTGTCGGCAACTTCAGCTGAACTTTGCGTACATGCAAATAACTTTTGGGACACGATGGTGGGGGCAGTGTCATTGTATTGTACTCTTGTCGGAGTGTTTAGGGTGATGTGTGTAAGAGGGATGCTGCAGCTGGGGACAAGGTGTTGGGGGGGGGGGGGGGGGGGGGGGGCAGCCCTTGGTGTCCTGGTACTGTGAGAACATCCACATAAGACAGGTGGAGGTGGATCATTTCACGCCCTTCACTGAGGTCAGTGAGACATCCCCCCCCACATGTCAGGTGAGGGCAGCAAAAAAACACACTCCATGACACCAGCTGCATCAGACTCTGGTTCCGTGGAAAAAGGTGATGGTGGGCTTTTTTATATTTAAGAAAATGGACAGAATGGACAGTGCTGTGTGTCTGTCTGTCTGTCTGTCTCTGGACTTTGGGGACAACCAGAAGCTGTGTCTGCTTAATACCACTCGCGCTACATTTGTCAACGGCTATCCCCCCCCCCCCCCTCCTCGTGTTTAAATAATAGGACCGTTGGTTTAATCAGAATTTCAGTGAAAAGCCAGCTAGACCAGCGTGACCAGCAGGTAACGCTGGTTAGCGTAACGGTTGACGTTAGCAGGGGCTAGCAACATGCAGCAGAATTATGAAAAAGACAGACAGGCTGTGTTTTCAAAATAGCAGCACCACCTTTTATCTTCCTTGGAATTTGAAAATTCCTCCGCGGCTGCTCTTCGCCGGGTCTCGCCTGCGAGCTCCTCCGCCGTTCGGGGGCTTCTTGTTCGGGCATTACGCCGTCTCCACATCCAGGCTGATCGCCATTTTGTTGGTTGACTGTGGCCGAGGTGGCGGCTGAATTCTTCGGGTGCTCGCCACCACCCTCCTCCGGCTGGAGATAGTCCGTCTCGGTACATTCTGCGTCCCTTCTACCGTTGGGGTTCAGGGCCATTTTACCGAGGCACACCGTGCGCAGGAATAACGGGCAATGTTAGCTGTGAAACGATTACGGCACCGCTTCACTCACACTCACACACACACATATACACTCTCTCTCCTCCTCACCCTGCCTCCGCCATTGTGAAAATGACGTACACGTTCTTCTCCACCACTGCAAAACGCTGCCGTCACTATGTTTACATACAAGAACATCCGCGCCGCCCAGCGGCGGATGGATATACTGCGAGGCTTCATGTAACGTTGGTGATGGATGTGGCGATGAGTGATGCAGCCAAAATATGTGAAACCCTACTATGGACGTTCTGACTGTACGTCATTAATATTTAGTTACATTTGTAACATCTTATTTCTTTAATCACTGTGTGTGGATGTATTTATATACTTGTGTATATCTATATACAGTATATATATATATATATATATATATATATATATATATATATATATATATACTGTATAAATAGTGTGTATATATGTATATATATATATACACTTATATATATATATATATATATATATATATATATATATATATATATATATATATATATATATATATATATATACATAAGCATACAATATACTTTATACAGTATACTGTGTTTTTAAGTGTGTATATATATGTACTTATATTTATATATGTATATATATATACACACTATATATATACACTTAGGGTTAGGGTTAGGTGTACAAGTGCAAATACATGTTTATAAGTGTATATGTATACGTGTACATAATATATATATAAGTTTATACATATATAAGTGTACAAAATATGTGTACAAAAAATAAATATATATATATATATATATATATATATATATATATATATATTATATTACTGTAAAACCTGAAGAACAAATCCCTCTTGTAATACTTCATTATACCACCAGGGGGTGACAAAGAGGCATCTATTCCTCCACTCGATCTCAGAAGAAAGACTAAAGAATCAAGCTATTTTAAATGTATTTAATTACGTTTTAATTGCATACTGGTTTTATGCTTTTATGCCACCTCATTTTAATTTCCTGTACTCACATTATAAAAGGACTCTTAGTACAATACGACTTTATAATGCTAAATATACTGTAATAATAATAATAATACATTATTTGCAGTTTTTCATATTTCTTAATGACCCATTTCAACAGAGAGTTGCTCAAACAAAGAGTGAATCTTTACGCAAAGCATTAAAACGTCACTGTAGCTTTTTAAAAGAAAGAACTCAAAAGTACATACTTACAACTTTGTGGCCTACAAATAATATTGCACGGCATAATGCAGCCAACGGACAACATGTACTTGGAAAAACTACATAATATGCAAATGCCCACAATATCAAGGTAAACAGGTAACAAAATCTTTAATGTGATGTCAGCCATATTATCTGCCCAGAGAACTGTTTTTGTTGCTGCTGTTTATATTCCTTATGATGCAAATAAAAAAAATGCACTACAGGAATGTACTACTGGTTCTGTTTTGTTTGTCATGTGTTTGTTGTGTTGCAAATGGGCTACAACTGGATTCTGTTGTGCATCCCTGTGTTGCATAATGACAGTAAATGATCCTTGAATCCTAATGCGTATACCGACTGTCTTCGTGCCTCTGTGACAGCTGTAAACGTGTTTTCAGTGCGGGTGAACGAGGCTTCCCCTGCTGTAGACATCAAACTCCTTGTAGCGTAGGTAATCTTTCAGCCTTTGAGGAAGAGGAAGGAAGTTGATGAAAATCGGGGCTCTCAAGCGCAGGCGACTGAGATGCTCTCTTATCCGCAACCGACACAGGTGCTTCAGGCCCCGGGCGTTTCCTGAGTGTAAATTAAGTCAGTTAAAGTGGCAAATCTTGAATAATTTCATTTAAATTTCACTGTCTATTACCGAAGGAGGTAACGCAATGGTGACTCAGCCTATGGCCCTCTGACGAAAGTATGGCGAAATACATATTTGCTGCATTACGAACTTGGTGTCTGTGGTGACATTCATGGAGATTACAGTTTTTCTTCATTGCATACAAACAAAACATGGAACTTTGCAGACAATTCTGAAAACTTTGTTGTGTATCAAGAAGACTCCAGACTGCAAATATAAATTGTAAATCGACCATGAACAAAATCTTAACGATTGCCCATAGAAATAGAATAAGTAAAATAGTAGCAGAACGGACATTCCCATTCAAATCAATGTTGCTGGATGGTCAGTTTGGCGGCCATTTTTATGTGTACCATTATGTGTAGTTTTGGCAGTAACGACTAAAACGAGCAGAGGTGTAGTAGCGTGAGCCAAAGTAAATGAGTACAAATTAACAACTCAATGCTTCATCCACACTCTTGTGTCACAGCGTAGTAAAGCACATTGCTATCGCCAGATAAGTGACAACTTTCTCCGTCTCATTTTTCTGTAACCAGTGTAGCATTAAAGCATGGTGGAAGTATCACGCTGGCTAGCTATTTAGCATCAGCTGGCTAGCGTTAGCTCTAACGGTAACTCCGTATCACTCACCGCCGCTCCGGAGGAGGAACAAGCTACCTAGCGGAGAGCTGGCTAGTTAGCTAGCTCGCTAATTCCACCATGTGGGACAAGCTACCTTGCTAACTAGCCAGCCATCCGTCTCTGGAGCTGTGTTTGCTCTCTAACTTGCGAGCTGCGACAAACACCTTACAGCCCCACTGACAACAATCGCCATCTTCTTTTGTACTACTGAAATGACCACAGAAAACAGTTAAATATCCACTCTATTCTATTTCTGTGGGATTGCCACTTTAAATCAATGAATGCACACAATGTCATCAAGACACTTTTTTTTGCCCTGGCGGGTGGAAAGTAACTAAAGCTGGATCAGTTCTCACTTTGAACCTGACAGATCTCCGGCCACTGTTTCTGCTCCTCCAAGGTTTCCTTAAGTTTGGTGCAGAAGGAGACGTGGTCGGTGTAGTCCAGCATGATGTTCACCACCTGAGCAGATAGGTGCTTAAGCCAGGACACCGTTATCACCTCACAGAACTAGAAGGAGACAAACAAAGACACGTGGCAGTCAAAGAAAAAACCTCAAGTTCGCTCATATTTCTTCAATTCTTTACATCCTTTTTTTCCCTCCCAGACAAGCTTCGGCTCACCACCATGTCTTTGATGACTGCAGTGGTCCAAGGAGCATAGTCGTGGGAACCGTCTCCATACGGACAGTCAAAGCAGCGCTTGACGTCGTACCCGTGGTTCAGGATCATCCTCAGCATGACCTCGTCTTTCAAGGCGTACTGCAGCGCTGAGGGGAAGTGAGTGGTGTTGACGCGGGAGTAGTAGTTGACATTTGCCCCGAACTTCAGCAACGTGTTGATCATTTCGTAGTTGCCCTGTCTGAGAGCCACCTGCAGACAGTTGATGGGATCCTGGTTCACCATTGCCCCAGCCTCCAACAGCAAGCGGGTGCACTGAAGATCGTTGTTGGTCACGGCAAAGAAGAGGGCAGACCTGCGGTCATCGTCGTAGTTGCTGCGCACCCTTGGGTGCAGCATGAAGTTGGGATCGTAGCCAGCTTTGAGGAGCATCTCCACGCAATGGGCATGCCCCCCCGCGGCGGCAGAGTGGAGTGGACTCATCCCACTTTCCTTCACGGCGTCCAGCTTAGTGACCGGGATGAGGTGCTCCAGTGCCCTGCCAAGACAACACAACAGTGTGGTTCAGACTCTATTTGAAGAGTGTGAGGGCTAGATGTTGTGACACAGATGTTCCTCACAATATGTGACCATGGTAGGCCACGCGGTGAAGCGGCAGGTGCCCGCTGTACAGAGGCCGGTTGGGATCGGCTCCGTGGTCCAGCAGCATGGAGATTATGTCGGGGTTTCCTGATGCTGCTGCATCGAACAAGACACTGCCGGACTCTGACTCACAACACACATGGGCTCCTGCAAAATCAATACATATAGGCTTACTATAAGAATATGCATGGGAGATTTCCAGACCAGGGAAAATGCATAAGTAATCAAATCCAGATACCTTTGATATCCACAGCGGAGGTTAAATCTCCGTATCTATACATACCTTTTTCTAACAGGACCTCCACCACGTTCAGATGTCCATTCTGCGCAGCCAGAGCCAGTGGAGTTTTCTTTTTGATGTCACTTGCGTTTGGGTCGGCACCAGAAACCAGCAGCAGATAAACAAAGTTCTCCAGGCCTAAAAAGGCTGACTCGTGTAGAGCCGTCCTGTTCAGTGGTCCCGTTTGGTCCACTCCGGCACCGTAACGCAGCAACAGCGTGGCCAAGTCGTACTGGTCGTTCAGAATAGCTGAGAAATAAGAAATGAGCAAATATCTCTGGGTACCTGTAAAGAAAAAAAACAAAGAGGTGCATTCAGACCTGCCACTAATGGAGAATCCTGCTCATCGTTCTGGAGATCCGGACTACAAGCGTTCTGTAACAGGAATGTAGCGTTCTCTCTGAGTCCATGTACCACAGCCAGAAACAGCGGCGTCTCCCCCTTTAGGGTGCGACACTGGGCTGCACCCGGAGCCGATGCTGGAACACAAGACAACCACATCAACATCCTAGAATAAAAAACAAACAAAAAAGAGTCTTGGATCACAGTCATGACCTCATATACCTGAGAAGATGATCTCTAGTATCCTCTTGTTCTCGTGCGCTGAGGCCTCGTGCAGCGGGATCCATCCTCGTTCATCGACTCTGGACAGGGTCTCTGTCTGCACCACCAGTCTGTTCAGCGCGTCTTCATCCCCTAAACATGAGGACAGGACAATATATCAGAATTTATGGCGAGATTAATCGCTAATCTGCGACAGGTTCAAGAATCGCACCATCTTACCCGCCTTGATTGCTTTGAAGATCTCATTAGGGTCTTCGCCGGCTATCAGATCACTATGGAAAGAAACATTCAAGTGTTCAACGAGAGATATGAGAGAAATAGAAACCCATGCTTGGTGGTTAGAGATTAACCTTGGGTTCAATCCTTTGAGCTTTCTGTATTCAATCAGACTTTGTTCAATGATGTATTGCGTCGCCTCATCTTCATCCAGGTCGTCCTCCGATTGATAAAAGTCATCTTCTGTCTCCGTGTTCATCTGTTAGTCCGGAGAGAGTCAATTCGCTCTGAGGAGACACGGTCATGAGGTAAACCACACCGTTAAATCCGGCACTTGAGAACTCGCAGTCCTCAACACTGACAGGGGGGGGGGAAAGCACAGTGCAGCTAAACACCAGTCTCATTCCTGTTGAATTAGATGTCAAAAGTGCATAAAGACACATTCAAGATTTTGAATCCCATGATTCCAATGAGCAGTCCCTATTTTGCCACGCAGCTCTTAACTTTACAGACCATGTGCCTCATGCGGAGAGTTTACAAGTGTGGCCAAAATAAGCGCATGGAGATTCCCTACTGCACAAATGAATGTGCTGTTGTATTCATTTTAGATGGAAAAGCAACAACGAATCACATCATGAAGTCCAACAGGTCGTCTATACAGAAAACTCCACAGTAATTAATCTAGCTTTTCCTCTAGAGGCATTATCTGTTTACCTTCAGTGAAATGTGCTGTGTGGCTTCGGTGGCTTTAACAACAGTAGAGTCAGCAGGCTGCAGCTATTTATACCCCTCCCACTATAAATATCAGATCACGGGGTCGTCGCAGCCAGCACCTACATGTGGCTTTGACCCACTGAGCCACCATTCAGCTCATATTCCCATTCACTCCTAACACAGAGGCCCTTATTTACATATGCATGAGTTTAAGCGTACATTTCCATTTGCTGTGCATAAAGCTTTTTTTTCTCCACTTCTTTATTTAGTGATCATTCATGAGAAATGGTTGGCCGGCACTGAGAAAAGGGACCACGGCCTCCGAATGTTTTTATTGAAAAGTAGCAGCCGACAAGCCAGATCATCAAGTTTTTATAGCAGCACTCGTTTAACATCTTTTTCCCCCCTGGTTTTCATTACAAAACATCTGTTTTTAATTTTAGAAAGCTACATTTGGCTTGTGGCCACGTCACTACACAGTAGAACTACTGCAAATGTTTTCCAGCAGTAATGTTTTACACCCTCACCCGGCTCGATGCCAGAAAATGATTCTTGTTGACTGGAGTAAAAACTCCAAAGGCATAAGTGGAGCGTTGATGTTTATGTACGTCTAGAGCCGACAGAACAAAGTACAGAAAACATGTGCGTTGTGTGCGGGGAAGAAATGAAAGGCTGCTTATTTCTAAGGTTTGTTAAATGTGATAAAAAACAATGCATTGCACTCTTGTTAGCTTGTTTCGGAATCACCTCAGAAGCTGCTTTGTTCTTATAGTTTTCTATTGAAATGTCACAGTGCGTCTGAGGCACATTTTCTTACCTCCATGTGAATTTAAAGTGTCTTTAAGTTTGTTTGTTTTTGTGAAAATTACGTCAGAAAACCGTCTAGTTTTGTTTTTTGTTGTCATTTGAACTGAAAAGCTTTGAAACACAAACTCTAGGTGGTCACACACAGTTGTCATGTTTAATTTTTTGGACAGAGAATATAAAAAAAAGGCATCACAGTGCTTAAATTATCTCGGTAAAGTGCTTCAGTCTTTCAGTCGTCCAGCTGGCAGAGCATGGCCACACCGCGCTTTATCCAGTGTTGAGGGCGCCGGCTAGTGGGCAACACCATGAAAATGACAAAGTTAGTGGAGTGGCCTGTGGTGGAGAGGGTGCCCTTCCTCTCGCTGGTCTTGTAGAGAGGGCAGACGTACAGCTTCTGAGCCTCATCCATGCTCTTCTTTTCAGCTGCACGGGAGAGAAGGAAGCAAAGAGACGAAGCGGAGAGTCAGGAAAATCAAGAGGAAACTAAAATTTTCACCCCGTGTTGGGGTGTCGTCACTTCATAATATTGTCCTATTTAGACGTTTGTGTGAGATTGTCATAATTAGCGTATGAATTCTTGAGTTTTGATCAAAAACGTGTTTTGTCACAGTGACCTTTGCGGAAGTGTCTTAAAACTTGCATTCTCTCTAATGTCCATCAGGGGGCGACTCCTCTGGTTGTATAAAAGTCTATGAGAAAATGACTCTACTTCTCTCTTGATTTATTACCTCAGTAAACATTGTAAACATGAGTTTATGGTCTTAATCTCTAGTTTTAAAATGCAAAAAAAGCCAAGATGGCGACAGTCGTATTCCAAGATGGCAACGGTGAAATCGTCGAACTTCGAGGCTTCAGAATGGCAGTCCACAAACCAATGGGTCAAAACATGAATGGCGTGCATTTCATCTGTATGGTAATTTACTTACTGGGTTTTATCCAGATGATTGGCATCACGTCAAACAGGACTTTGGGGTGCTGCTCAGCCAGAACTCCACTGATAGGGAGACAGACAATAGTTAAGGTTTATCAAGTCTTCTTGCACTTCACTATCACAATATATAATTCATTTATGAGAAATAACCCCAGTATGAACATCTACCTTCCTTTGTCCCATCGAGCTCCATCCAGAAACAGTCCGTTAACGTAAACACCGTCCTCAGGCGGTGTGTCCGACTCATCAATAGGAAGAACCTGCAAGACAAAATCATGACAACAAAACCACAGATCGGTTTACTTTTACGGACAGGAGAATATTTTTCAGGTGGAGACAGAGGGATTACAAAGTGTGCATCTTCTGACCTGGAAATCAAAGCCTAGCAGGTCAATGGGGATGTGGTACTTCCTGGCGTAGTTCTGCATAGCTCCAGTCAGGAAGGCCTGGGTGAAGAAGAAGCCAGACAGCCAGAACACGTTGGGTTTACTGGTGTCGCACCAGTCCTACGGAGCACGCAAACAAAAAGTGAAGTCAACAAAGCTCCCATGTGATCCTGTTCATCTAAATTATCTTAGATGTTTTGAGCACTCTCACCTGCAAAAACTTGAGCCTTGAGAGAAAGTCAGTGATGTAGCTGCCCAGAGGCTTGAGGCTGGGGTAAGAGCACTTGGCCCATTTCTCTGGGACCTTTCCCACAATCAAACCACCCGCGACGGCCTCCAGCTCAGCATCCATCACCACCAAACCCTTGATGGCCTTCAACAGATTCTGCAGGCTCACACGGATCGTACTGCACAACCTGAGAGAGAGAGAGAGAGAGAGAGAGAGAGAGAGAGAGAGAGAGAGCAAGAAAACAGCACTTAAGTCATACAGGTGATGATGCGCTGTGTGTCTTAAATGTCCGCACGGAGCCGCTAGTCCATACGTGTTGTAGCGCTCCATCTCTTGGACGAGCACAGTGTTCATGCTCTCCTCGTAGAGCACTGGGAACTTCAAGAGGGCTGCTTCTGTGTCGAAATGAGCTGGAAGCTGGTGGGGGGAAGTAAGGAAGTTTGTAAGTTCAGAACATACAACTGAGAAGACCAACAGAAATTGGCACTTTATTGGAAAGCCACAACCGAATTAGTTTGTACCTCATTAAGGATGTCATTCGCGATGTCGAACAGCGTGTTGTCACTCCCAGAGCTGGCCCCTCCTTTAGCCCCTCCTCCCTGGGTGAGCAGCAGCGAATCAAACAGCAGCTTTGTCTGCTGGAGATCTTTAGAAATGTCTACATTTTCATGCATCCCAAAAACCTCTGGATGCTGGCTGAACGGAAGCTCCTGGAACACAACAAAGATAGCGCCAATCAGTTGGAAGTCATAACGGAGGAGTAAGAAGACAAGCAAACACATATTTATCCTATACACGTTTGTTATCTCAGTTGGCTTTACCTTAATGAATACAACGTAGTCGTCGTAGATAGATTTTGGTGGGGCGAAGTATTCGCCGCTAGGTGAGAAAGGGTAGCGACGTTTCTCGATGATGTCCTGGTTGTAGAAGTCGGCCAAGATGGTCATCAGGAGCCGCCTATCCCAGTCGTCTGTCACGCGGCCGCCATAGTTACACTCACCTGTCAGGTAAGTTATGGCCTCGAAGGGCACCTCATCATATTCATTCACAAACAGCTAAAGAAGAAAACAAATTACAGTTTTAGATTGTTGTCATGTAGAAACGTGGCCACTGAAACTGTGAATGAATACCTGCAGCTGTCTGATGCTTATACGCAGGTCAGACTCATTGAAGCCGTAGGGAATATTCCAGCCCAGTGGACCAAACTTCTTCCTCTCCTGAACAAGAGCATGGAAGAAACACAGTCCATACAGGAGCTTCTCCCAAATCTAGTGGAGAAATCCAACGGTCAGAGGATGTCCTTCGTATAGACCAATCAAATAAATAAAAGACAATTCCTCTTCTCACCAGCTCCTTATCGGGGCAGCTAGTGAAGAAGTTTGAGTCCGAAACAGGATCTGTCAGGTAAGACTGTAGCAGGTTGAGTCGTAGTCCTGTTGGAGGCTCGTTTGTCATCTTCACCCCGTTCTGCAGGATGGTCACTGGAAACTGATATCAGAAAGGGTTTTTCTTCAGAACTATAACCAGAATAAATCTCTGTCTAATGAGTCATTTATATGCATTGAGCTTTACCTTGGGTGAAGGGTAGCTTGTGAGCCAAAGGCGAAAATCCGGGTGGCATGTCGCTGGACTGAAGTCCTCACAGATTTTCTCCAAGTTGGACATCCAGGAAACGGCCAGGTGACAATTCTGCAAACACACCCACGTCCCCTCCTGCATGGCTGTGGATATCATTTTGGCAGCGATGGGCCCCTGGCCCTGCCCCAGAGAGATGGACTGGAACTTGGCACCGTCCATGTTCTTGTCACTGGCGAACTTCAGTAAGCCTGTGGAGGGATGCTGTTATTATCTCCGTCAGGAGGATCATGCGCGTGCATGCGTCCGTGAGTGAGTGTGCACCTTTCTGTATGTCCACGACTAATTTCACATTATGCTGCAGCAAACTGTATCATATTTTGGGTGGCCAGTTTTGGCTGCGTGCTCAGGAACTCTTGTGGTTTCGGTGACTTTTATTGCCTGTTTTATACCGCCATTGACAGCCCATTTCTGTCTAGGTCCGGGGTTAGCCAGTTGTGGGTTGTATTCATTCAATCAGACAATACAGAAGTGGAAATTGCAGACACACCTGTCAGATATCTGCATCTTTCCAGTTCCTAATGCTTTTCAGAGGAAGCATTATATGGAAGTTTGACAGTTACTCATTGGAACTGTAGGTACTTACTAGCCATGGGATCAGCTCCCGGAGACAGCACAAACACGAGTGGGACGGTGGAGTTGGAGTCCAGGTAGCTCTTACTCAGGTCAAACGGAGGGGGCTGGACAAATTTCTTCCCCAGTTTGCCAGTCACGAATTTAGTCACAGCTGGAACGATCTTGTCAGGCCTGAGACAGCGAACAATGATCATCTTCTGCAGGTCATTGAGTTGTTCACACCATGGAGCGGGCAGAGGAGTGTTGCTTGGTTCTTTGCTGTCATAAATAGATTTAAAGTCTTCTGGGCTTTTGATGAAAGCCTCTCTGTGGAATGAATAATACATAGATTCACTCCATTAGTCAAAAGGAATTCATGACAACAGGATAGTGACTTTGCAGACATAAAGTCATAAAAAAAACATTATGTGAGTGATGCTTTTTTTACTTTATTCCTTGTAGGCCAGACAGTTCGCTGGCTCTGCAGGTCTCATCCCAGCTCTTGTCCTGAAGCCAGCTGGGGTCGGGGTTAGCAACGGTGTTCTGCAGTCCCACTCCTCCGGTCAGGAAGAACGTCAAGTCAGAGTATTCAATCTCCTCTTTAGCACTGAGTGGATAAAGACAAGGACAGCACACATTCACACATCTTCATCTGAGCGTGTGGTTAAAAGATGAAATCAAATTCTAATAATGCAATTCATTCGACCATCATCCCCCTCTAGCTTGAACCCTTACAGAAGTAGGTTGCAGCAGAGGACAAAGGAAAAGAGGAGTTTGTCCCTCTCAAACAGAGAGCGACAGACGTTACAGTACAGGTTGTAGGTGAAGTGATCGATCAGGTATCGGAGCCTCCTCTCCAGGATCTTCGACTTGTTACTGTAGAATAAAAGACAAAACACAGGGAGCTTCAGACCAACTCCTAAAAGTTAATTAAGCCTATGCTAAAGGTTCATGTCATATGTCAGTGTGGAGTTTGTCTGTAGGATCTTGCTGACTGAGTCTCTTGACACTATTTCTTCTCACTTTAGTCAAGTATGCTTAGAGTACAGTGACAAATATTCATTATGACCACAATTAATACTTGTGGTGTAACAGAAATGCAGATTTCACGTGTCTGCAGGGCACATCTGCAGCTTCACAAGTAAAGTAAAACAAAAAAGAAGAATATTTCTGGTTTCACTCTGACCATCATGAATAACGTGTCATGTCTTCTACCAAATATTAGGAATGAGTTGGAGAGAATGACACCAGTTCAGGCATGTGTACCATAAGCAATGACACAAATCTCTTCTCAATCTGACGGAAAAAACTGTTGCTGCATTAATCCCCCTCTGTGTTAAACGTGTGATTCCTGTGTGGTATCCAAGCTTGTGTTTATGTGCAACAGATGGAGATCATTTCTAAACAGTCATAAAGTCTTGAGTCTTTTTTGGGGACACTGCAGAATACACTTCATGTGCGTCACTCACCTGTCTTGTATGGAGTTAACGTAGAGGTTGACAAACCAGCTGAGAGAGTACTGGTACATGGGGTCTATGTTGGTCAGATCAGCAATGCTGAAGAACAGGATGGAGGAGTGCTTGGCAATGGCTCTGTAACCCTCTCTAGACTCTGCTATCTTGATCTCCGTCTTCTCCGCAATCTGGGAAATACGTAAAACAGCAGGACGTTAGAATACCACACATCGGACTCATCATATTCACAATTCGGGTCTCGAGTTATTTGTGCAATGTCCACACCTGCTGCTTCTTGCTAATCTCATTGGACATGATCTTCGCGGAGTCTAGAATCTGAATGGCGCTCTCGTCCTCCAGGATATTTCCCTCGGAGGACTGCAGTGTCTCCAGGATTTTGTCCTCGATTTCCTTCAGCTGCCTCTTATTGGCAGCTGACTGCAGGATGAGAGCGTTTCTCTCCTCTTCCAGTTCCGGCCTGTAGAGGAGACGAAGCAGAAACGATACTCTAAAGAAGTGATGGAAAGTATTGAAGTGGTATGCCGGCGTGAATGTTTTATGAGCGAATACCTCTCCTTGGCAACTACGATCCCCAGCAGCTGGTCCTCCAAGCCCTCTGGGGTGATCATGAAATTGAGCAGGGACACCTTGGTGGCCAGTTCTGGTAGGTAGTGAGGGTTCCTCAGCTTAGTGGTGATGTAGAAACGGAAATCGCACGAGTACTCGATCACACTCTCCCCAAGCCTGATGCAATCCACGCCGCCTGGGTGAAACAAATAGTTCCTTAAGTTCAAATTTTTCAGTTGTAGCTTCACATTTACATATCAATTGCTGTCATCTCACATTCACAGCACCTTGTTTGAAGGTTTGTTTGACCAGCAGTGGCTCTAGCGAGGGGTCCAGCTCCTCTCCTACGTTTTCCAGCAGCAGCGGTGATCCAAATTGAACACAGTTCTCCAGAGTTCTCATGTAGTCCCCGTCTGTTAGCTTGATTACACTCAGGTTGTTGTCTTTCTCTGAATTCTTCACCCACTTGTTGGCCTGACCCTGAGGGTCGATCATCAAGGGCCTACAACACCACAAGCATTTACTCAAGACATTTCTACGGCTGATATCTCCAAAATAACCTAGATTGATGTAGTGAATTAAACAATTCAGCAGTACAGACTCACCATCTACGTGAATTACTGACAATGACACCATTGTCGATGGAGAAAGAGTCACTAGGAAGGCCAGCGATGTTCCAAGCCCTGATCTTAATGGGATCTCCCAGAGTCTTACTGAGCGAGAAGTCGTCTGCTGATGGAATGTTCTTAGACTAGAGGTATCGAGGTCGGTGAAAAGAAAGATAATAAGCAATTAAATACTTCTCAAAGAAGGTGACTTGAAAGAAAAGTCTGAATAAAGAACCGGAGGACTTGTACTTGGCAGAGTTTGGTCCATGACTTGGTGCAGTCCTGTCTGAAGCCGGCAGTGAAGGCCCCCAAGTAGGCGATGACCCCAGCGGAGATGAGAACATCTCCAGTCAGGTTATCGTACGTGTTCTGCAGGTCATCGGCTGCCTTGGACCATCTAACAACAGAGATTCATTCAGTGAATGGCATATTGTAATTATATCATTTGTAGAAAATAATAACAGAACATTTGTGTGCTTCAATCCCGACCTGGTCTTCTCTCCGCCCAGACCACCAATGAGCTTCTCGGCCCTCTCCAACTTCCTGGCACACAAATCCACCTGGAACTCCAGCTGGGCCTTCTCCTCTGTCTTCTCCTCGAAGGTTTTCTGAAGGGCGGCCAAGCGGTCCTCGACCTCCTTTAGCTCAGCTCGCTTCTGGTCCAGCAGGACCATGGTGGCAGCCAGGGACTCCTGCGCCTCCGCGAGGTTGGCCTTCTTTGGAGCCACGACCTAAAGACCAAACAGAGATCACAGAATGAATTGAAGCACACGCGCATGTACATTCAGGACCAGTCAAGAGAAACGCGTCTACGCAGAGCCAGAAACACTGCACCTTTGCCACCCTGTCATACACCTCCATTGCTTTGATCCACTTGCACAGGCCCTCTGCTGCAGAGGAAGCTTTTGCCACAATGCTGGGGTCAAAGTCAGGATTCGTCATGTACTCACTACGGATTTTTTGCATCACGGAGGACTAAAAAAAAGGAAAAACAGAGGCGTTAGTCAGAGCAAAACACAAGTGGTATTTATTCCTTTTCAAATAATAAATTAGGAATATATCTGTCCTGACACTTACAGGAATATTGTCCTTGTCATATTCTTTAAGATCTCGTAAAAAGTTCATGTCACTCAGTAGCTTCTTGCTTGGACCCCAGTAGTCTAAAACCTAAACAAAAGAAAGACAACACGTTACTCATCGCGATATTACTACATATACTAAATGACATTAAAATCGTGATTTCTTTATATGATTTTCTTCTAACCCTTTTTCCAGTCCCAGCCGGGTCAGCTATCTTATCCGGCTTTATCTCCTTCATCACACACACGGCGGACATCACCAGCTTCACCCCCGAAGGAGGATTTTTCATCGACTTCACGATTGTGACGTCAGAGGGCTGAAATACAAACAGGCGGCTCAACTTAATCGGCCGTCTAAACTGCGGGTTTAACCGTCTAAACTGACCGCAGCTCACCTTCAACGTGTTCAAGGCCGAGAGAGCGGCCTCCAGGGCCGGGATGGCCTCGGCCAGGTCGCTCTCGCACTCGTTCTTCAGAGCCTGAGCCGCATCGGCTTTTACGGTTGCCGCCTCCTCATCAACGCGCACAACTTTACTTTTGGCTTCCACCTCTACGGACTCCACTTCAATCACCTGGAAGTCATCACATCAAACGATCACATTCAGTATATTCATATAAGCTGAGTAGGTCAGTCGTGCCCATTTATTTGTCACCAAATACATTTCTGCAGAATTTCTTCCATGGACTTTTATTTAACTGCAGTACACTTTAAGCCTGAATCTTCATATTGTTGTGATGATTGTTGCTGACTAATAACATTGAATCTAATATGAAAGGCTAACGTACATTCTGTTTGTTTTACTGATGAGAGGAAAGAAACAAGTCTGTTAAAATGCATTTATTTGGTCTCAGTTATAGTTATTTTTCAATAACAGCAAAGCTGTGGTTTATTAAACATATATCTCTTCTAAATATGTGGTTCAAGATGATATGAGGTGATGCGGAAATGGCAGTAAAAATAGTCAGGAACGTACAATTATGCACAAATTTGCTGTTATTACGATTCATAGATAAGGCCTGTTGTGAATTGGGAACATGATGGTTTATCATTTATAAAAAGTGGGTCCCCAGAAAAAAATGTTTGGGAAGCACTGCTCTAGGTCTGAAATGTATTCACCTTCATCATTTTGTGGTTGTCTATCTTTGCCTGCTCCAGTTTGGGCTGCAGGTCTACAAGTTCCTTCTTCATCTCACCGACCTGCAGGGAAACATTGTTTTAAATGACTTATAGCTATGCTAAAAAAAACAAAAAAACAATTCTGGTGGAGATAGTGCTGCATGTACCTGAGACTCAGCGAAGGCCAGTTTATCCAGACCGTTGGTATACCTCTGTTTGGCTTTCATGACGGTTTCTCTCTTCTGAGTGAGCAGCAGACGGAAGGCTGCAATCAGCTCCAGGTAGGATGTGGGCGTCACGTAGTTATGGCGACCTAGCTCAGAGAGGAACCTGTAATGGAAATCAACAGTTCTAATTAAGGACTCATAATTTACCTCTGAATATACAGGTTATAAATAAGCATGTCTTTTTTTTTTTTTACCTCTGTGAGAGCTGCTTGGCAGACGTGTGGAATGTTTTGCAGATGGGTATGACCTCCTGCCTCTCGTTCTCGCTCATCTCCAGGGAGCCCAGGAAGGAGTTGGCTACTCGCTCGAGAGCCTCCTCTGGCCACGGCTGCCAGGGCAGAGAGAAGAAAGCACAGTGAGGACAGGGACAAAGACAGACTGCCCACGCTGTTTAGTACAGCATCTATTTGCCAATCTAGAGCCCTACTCGCACAGTACCAGTATTACTGTATATGTGATCTTAATCCTGTGTGAATCTGCCATGTCTGCAATTTGTCAAGAAAGAGGTCATGTGATGATGTTAGTCACGTTCGAATCGGCATCTCTGTGATGTTTTTTTTTCTTTTTCAAGGTTTTTTTTGTTTTATCCGTTCCCTTTCTTTTTCTGGTAAAGGGTTATAGAGGCTGCGTTGTCAATTATTAATACAAGTTTTAAAAGCATTTTGGGTACAAATTCAGGAATCTTGCTACACGTCATAGAGACCCATGTGCACCAGAGCAAGAGGTATTTGTGAGTATCATTTAAACACAAATATGCCTATATGATATTAAAATATTGATGATATTAAATATAAATAATAGTTTCAATATCTAACCCAAATACTAAAGATGAAAGACACACTATAAGCGATCATATATTCCTGTACAGCACCTGGAACCAGTCAATGGTGCAGCAGTTGATTAGAGATGGAAATTGGCGCAGGCGATTTCGAAATGCATTCCCAATCGGACTGAAGGCCACGACGATGTGAAGGTTCTCTCTACAGCGTGCCACGAAGAAGGCGAACAGAGTCAAAGGACTCAACTCCAAATTCTTGTCGCCAGCCTGGGCAATGGGACGTACTGTCTGGAGAGGGAGAGAGATGAAGTACATCAAACACACATGAGTGTGGCCTTTAAACAAGGTAAAGATTGCTTACAGTTTGTGAAGACCTACCTCCATGATCTCTTGCTTCTCGTCTATGGCGAACAGGTTGGGCACCTCTCCTGTGTTCAGGACACTGTCCACGTCTTCCAGAAAAGCCTCGTCTTTGATCTGAGCGTCAGTTAGCAAGAACACCGTCTTCTGACCTTTCACCCCGGCATTTTTCAGCAGCATCTAAGAATATCATTTAAAGCACGGAGACAGGGGCATCGTTAAAGTCTTTCACGGCTGTTTTGAAAATGCGGAAGGAATCATAAGCCGAGATCAGAATGGCACGAGAAAAAAGAAGAAGTGATACATCAGAATAAACCTTAAGGCTGACCTTAAGGTCGTCTCTCCACTCAGTGATGCCATAGCTCTTAGAGATCTCCGGCTGGAACATGGTCATGTGGGCCATGGACGTGGCCAGGCGGGTGATGGACTGGCGTCCGCTGCCTCCCACTCCCACTAGCAGGGCATTGCCTCCTGGCTGCTTCAACACACGGCTGATACGGGACAGGTGCTCCAGGACATAGCTACATAGCGCAGATTAGATTCCATGCAAAGACAGAGTTATAAAAACAGAATTTTCATTAAGTTACTGCACAAAAAGTCAACTCATTTGATTGTAAGCTCATTCTAAAAGCCGAACCCTCCGTTTAATAAAGAATAGGCTAAGACTAATATTTTAACAGCGCATATATTTAGGTTGACTCTATAATGGCAAAGATGTTTACCGAAAGATGACGAGGTTCATGCGATTCTTGTGCATCTGGTTGTATTCATCGAGACACGACTGCACCACTTGAGAAAAGCTTTCCATTGAGGGCACCTCAGCGTACGAGCGCTCGTCATCCTCCAGGTCGGGGTTCATGTAGTCGCCAAACAGAAGATTCCGCATGTCTTCTTCAACCAGCTGAGAAAGGACGAAAATGTAATGGAACATATTAAAAAATATAGATTTTACTCATCGTTTCATTCTCACTAGTGACCATCAGGGGGCGACTCCTCTGGTTGTATAGAAGTCTAGTCTAAAATGACTCTACTTCTCTCTTGATTTATTCCCTCAGTAAACATTGTAAACATGAGTTTATGGTCTCAATCTCTAGTTTACAGTCTTCTTCAATACAGCATGATGTTCATTTAGTACATTATGGTCCATTTAGAGTCAAACAGACCATAAAGCAGGGGATGTGTTAGGGCAGGGCTACACAGTGATTGACAGGTGGCTACCATGGCGTTGTCCATGTTTTCGTCTTTCAACTTTAACCCTTGAATAGTGGCTTTTCAGTTAATGAACGTTAATTGTAACATTTAGGTTGCCTTCAAATTTCAGCTTTCTGTTACTTAGCTCCTCCCTCTTATGTCAGTTCTGGTTGCAAAAAACCAAGATGGCGACGGCCAAAAAGCTGAAGTTCGTAGTTCACAAACAAATGTGTGACGTCACGGCGACTACGTCCACTTCTACGGTAATAACAGGCCAGAGCAGATCCTCTTCTTTCCTGCATTTCCTGACATACTGTGAAAAATACTTGACACTACAGCAAATGTAACTGAATCTCAACTTACTCTGCTGCTTTGCTTCAGGTGATCAAACACCTGGTCAAAGGACTCTTTGAAGTGATCTTTGAGGATGCTGTTCATCAGCTTGTAGAGCCATGCCCGATCTTTGTCATCCACCAGGCGGTCATAGTAGACGCGGAATACCTCATGGACAAACAGGCGTATCATCGTGTGTTTGTTCGCCAGTGAAGCCTTCTTCAGCAGCAGGCAGCCTTGGATAACGCGGGAGAAGTCCCGCAGGTTGAAGGTGTAGTGGGACTTGGCTGGAGTTGGAAGCAGGTTCTCCACGGCTTTCTTATACACCTTTGGGAATCAAAACGCATACAAGTAAAGTATTAAAGCATTGTAAAACACAACATATGACTCACTAAAACTGACTATTTTAGTGATATCAGTGTGTGTTTTTGGGGCGACTCACTTCCATTGTAGCAGTCACTATTTGGTTGCCAACGGTGAAATATTCCGGCGGGAATTCACTGTTTTTGAGGTAGAAGGCCACCACGCTGGAGAAGATGCGAACCATGGTATCGTCACTGAAGGCGTTGATGCTAAAAATGTTGAAGTGCCGCAGGAAGCGTTGCGTCACGGCATTCCTCCCACCGCCGGGGGGGCCCATAGCTGAGATGAGCTGCAGGTCGACGAGCGAGATCCTGGAGGTATCCTTCAGGTCATACCTGCCAGAGAAAAACTGTTCTATTAGTTACTACTAACGCAGTAATTGGCATCTAATATTGGATGGGTTCATACCAGTTTCCATGGTCTATATACTGTCGAAGAAGCTCCACAGGAGGCTGTGCTCCGAACTGTTCCAGTGCAGGCATGTTCATGTCGTCTACAAAGATGACACACTTCTTTCCCATGGGCGGCCCGAACACGCCCTTCCTTCTCTTATCTAACCTGGACATGATGATACTCTGGAGGACGCAATACATACAGAATCAACACATTTATTGAAAATGAAACGTGTGTCCTGTCTTTCCTAGCAATCAAAAACTCTCTGTGCGGACATTCTTTCATCCCTGCTTCCTAAACGCTGACCTGAGTCTGGTTGGCGCTTGTGCGAGCTGAAAAATTGATGAAGAAGGGCAGATAGCGATCTTTGTCCAGATTGTTCATCAGCTTCTCCTTCACATACACTGACTTTCCGGTTCCAGTCGGACCAACAAACAGCAGAGGCCTAAGGAGAGAAAAAAATCTATTTTGTCAGATGAAATGTATACCAGGGTAAAATAAATCAGAAACACTCTGTAGAATATATGGCAAAGGATTTGTGTGTGTATCAGGGCCACTGTGACCTAGAATACTAACACTCCGTATCTGATGCAGAGGTCCATGACGTAGGTGTAGCGAACCGTGTCTATCGTGGGAACAATGATCTCCTGCACTTTGGTGTCTTTGTCCCCCAGGTTGACATTCTTGATGGCATCATTCCAGTGAACCCAGCTGCCTTTTCCTTTGAACTATTCAAGAGATTACGGTGTGATTTACTGATTTCAAACAGAAATAAAAGAATCCTCTGAGCGTCATTACACCACACCTCGTAGAAGTAGTCATACACCAGCCCTTTCTCATCCATTGGACACTCCCATTTCCCCACAGTGGCGGGGACAGGGTGTTTGTCCGTCTTTCCAGACAGGGTCAGCCTGCAGAACTCACTAAACTTCTCTCTGCTGTCTGCATCACAGCTGCCACCCGTAGACCACACCAGGGAGAAGGCAAAAGCCGCCTGCAGTCACAAAAGAATAAGAGGGGAGGTGCCATGCAAAAATATGACTTCGCTGAAATGGAAAGTGCAAATACAAACATGGAGCTTTGTAAACAGCAGTTCCAAAGCACGATTTTTGAATAAATAAGGTTCTAATAGAATGCCAAAATGACAAATGATTAGTCCTTTTACCATGATCCAGGTGCGAATATTTTTATCATCGGGACTGTTTTGTACAGGTTCAGTGAGCAGCATCTCAAACAGCCGACACAAGGAAACCACGGTGTTACTGTTGCTAGTGGAAACAACTTCCTGTGAACAAAACCATAATGCGGCATGACAACACGTCTGTACTTTATATATAAATAAAGGTGCACGTCTGGATGTTCCACAGATATATTTGTTGTTGATGTTAGGTTGTTCCCGGGACCCCCGGGGGTTCCCTTACTCTGCAGTGTTTACGCAGCACCCTGAGGGCAGGCGGCACGAGCCAGTGGAAGAGCTCCAGCAGCAGGGAGCGGTTGTCGGTGCTCTTCAGAGCATCGGGAAGATTGTTCATCCAGGAAACCACTAAGGGCTCCCAGCCCAACTGAGACGGCTCCATGTAGATCATACCACATCGGCTGACTGTGGCGGGCTGCAGAGGAAGAAAGCAACCGAACGAAACCAAAAGAAGAGCTTTTGATACAACATCCAATTACATCCTGTCCATCAGGCTAGACAGATTAACTAAATACATAGTTCATTAAACTCCAAACCTCCGACTCACCGAGGCCTGTGATAGATCCATTGCTTCAAAGATCAGACTCATCTGATTGGACATTTGGATGATCTCACCACTCATCAGGCACAACTGTGGAGAAAGAGAAAAACATAAAAAAAAGGTGTGTGAAAAACAAATGAATACAACTTATTTTAACTCATTATGTACCTTTTTGTTGTCATCCAGCACAGTGTTCATGCTCTCAATCCACAGCGTGTCTATGGGACCGTCAAACACCACCCATTTGCGGTCTGGCGTCTCGGCCGATGCGAACTCACGAAATGTGTTGGCCACAATCCCATCCGTCCACTAATAATGAGGAAAAGGAAGAAGCAAAAAGACCAAGATGAAGAGAGGGCCACCTGCTGTGTCCCAGATCTACACCGATACTGTGAATACACAGTATTTATCTGTGATGCAGAATGAACACAAGAGGCACAGGTTTACCTCATGGGAAACTAGGTCAAACTGTCCAAAGAGCTGTCCCATGGTGATGGACTTTGGGTTCAACGTCCTGAAGATGATCCTCTCCTCCTCACCGTACCCTCTCTCATTCATGAGAGTCAGTGTGTCAGCGAGAACGTGTAGCACTTTGGTCTTACCAGCAAAAGGCTCCCCCACCAGCATGAACCTGATACAAAAAAAACCCCTATATTTTCATACAATATCAGATATTCCTCTGAGCCGTATACTTCATAACTGTATGGCTGGAAACACACTAAACAGGGTAAACAGTGACATTGAAATACAACATACCCATGCCTGACTATCATCATCTCATATGTCTGGATCATCTTCTCTAAGAAGACCTGTGTTGGCTGTACATTGTGATTTCTACAGCACTCTTCAGCAGCCTCCAGAAACAGCTGCCAAGGATGTGAGACATTGATTACAATTTACATGACAATATTAATAAATGCTCAGGTAATTGTTAGACTTAGGACAAAAGAATAAGAAACGGATTCAATATATCTGACCTTATAGTCAGCCTCAGGAAGGGAGATGCCCGGGAACAAATCGCTGGTGATTCCATTGAACAGCGGAATATCATGGGAGAGAAACTTGGGCTCGTTGACATCTTTTATGGACCTCAGGAGCTGAACATTATAGCATGTGGAGAAAAGTGAGAGGGTCTAGACACCTAGAAAAGTTTATAATTAGGGCATACAGCGGAGACTATTT
This sequence comes from Cebidichthys violaceus, assembly GCF_023349555.1. Lineage (NCBI taxonomy): Eukaryota > Metazoa > Chordata > Actinopteri > Perciformes > Stichaeidae > Cebidichthys > Cebidichthys violaceus. The sequence continues at coordinate 86,642 of NW_027176277.1, read as the reverse complement.
GTCATTGTTATTTCCGCCAGGAGGATAATGCAATTCTGTCACATGTGTGCCTGCGTGCGTCCGTGAGTGAGTGAGTGTGCACCTCTGTGTCTGTCCACAGCTAATCTCACATTCTGCTGCAGCAAACCACATTATTTTTTGAGAGGCCAGTTATGGCTGGATGATGAAAGACCTCTTGTGGTTGCGGTGACTCACACTTTCTATTTTTTTCTTCTTTTATTACCTGATTTATACTGCCATTGACTGCCTGTTATGAGGTGTCCCTCATAACTCTGAACCGGCCCCCAGCTGGTAGGTGCCACTAGTGATACCACAGCTGTGTCAATACAAGAGCTAATGGAACTACCAGTATGCTAAACACAATACAGAAGCGGTCGTTGCAGACACACCTGGCGGTTGTAAAAGTGCACTCTACTGAGTGCACTTTTCTAGTTTAGCAAATACATTCGTTTCAGCACAATTACCAGTATGTCCTCATTCTCATCAGGATACTTGAGCTTGAGGTTTCCTGCAGCCACAAGTACAGCTTTGACAGCCCTCATGCCATAATCATAATGGAACTGGGAGGAGAGCTGCTCGGAGCAGAGCCTGTAGGTCATCACAATCTTTACCGACAGTGGTTTGGCATTGAGGAAGCCATACGAATACAGAGAGATCTCTGCTATCAGTGCGTAGTTGGGGACCATCATGGCCACTGTTCGGAACAACACCTGCACCAGAGAAATGAAAGACAAATTGGGTAGCTGTAAATGTTGGACAGTCACTCACTTCTTTCTATTATGTTACACTAAAATGAAGGGTTGTAAAAGCACCATTGATTCAATACAGCGTATGATTTGATGATGAGCTGAGTAATGCAGTTATTGCAGAATAGAAGAATAGAATATTTTTGAAGCTGACATTTCCAACCTACAATGCCTGATAAATGATTTGTTCACTGATGACAGACCTTGAGGTTGTCTGGGAGTTCTGAGCGTCCTGCATAGCCCGGGTTCATTGTAATGGACACAAAGCAGTTGGGATTGAGTTTGAGCATGGTCCCTTCGAAGTCAAAGTACTCCAACTTCAGCTCGACGGCCCTCTGGATGCAGAGAACCTGCTGGGCCACTACAGACAGCACCTCCAGCTCAATGCGGTTGAACTCATCAAAGCATGCCCACGCACCCGATGAGGCCAGACCTTTAAAGAACTAGAGAGAAATTGCACCAAAAGATTGGTTAGAAAAGTCTGTTTTTGCATTACATAGAATTAAAAACATTCTTGCTGGTGTTACTTTGCCCATGGCGAGGTAATCCAGTCCGTCAGAGCAGTTGAAGACCACACACTGCACAGCTAGAGCTTTGGCTAGATCCTTGGTGGTTTCTGTCTTTCCTGTTCCAGCTGGACCCTCAGGAGCACCACCCAAATTCAGGTAGAAAGCCCCAATCTAAAACAGAGGGGAAGCTTACGAATTGAATGTTGAAATTCCCGATCACTCAGCATTATTCCAATAAAAGAGCGATCCTGTTTAAGAAGGCTATTTGTCAGATATTTTACCAGGGTTCTGTAGCATCTGTCAGTGAGTGGAGTGATGACGAGACGCGGTGAGTTCCCCAGATACTCGTAGGCGTACTTAACATCACAGTTGATGATGCGAACGCGAACATCGTCATTGCTCCAGTAGTAACGAAGCTGGGCCAGCCACTGGAAGTCTGTTTCATTTGATACACCTGTTAAAAAAACATTTGCGATTTAGATTTCTCAATTATGTGCTGTTTCTAAACCAACACAAAGCTCTGTTACAGTCGACCCTGCATTCGGTGCCATGAGGTACCTTTCTCGATAAGCTCCGAGACCACATCCCTGGCATGGACGTCGATGGTGACCAGCGCTCCCAGTGTGATGCGTGTTTGTTTAGGCAGTTTCCCTCTCACCAGCTCCACGATGTCATTCAGCTGATTCTTGAGTTGTTCATAGTAGTTCTTTAAACCCTACAGAGAACAAAAGCCCAATAAGTTTGTTTGTTTGGTTTTATTGTTAAATTATGTTTTTTAACTTCACAACTGAATTTCCTCATATTCAGAATAACACTAAACTTTGTTTACATTAATTATGCTATAATTAGTAGGATTTGAAAAGCCAACAAAACAAGTAACATCTTCAAAGAAAAAGGTGTAAATCCCTACATCAGCTCCTGCTCTGATGGCTTCATGAACCTCCAGGGTCCAGAAAATCTGGGAGGTGCAGAGCACCACCTGGCCAGGCCACTCCCTGACCCACTGGCTCCGTGCACTCTCAGCGTAGGCCTGTCGGCACAACCACACTCACTGACCCATTGATGTATGTTCACGCATCATATGATACACACACACAACATGATGGTATTAGAGTCAACAAATCATTACTGTGTATTATTTGAGGTATGGGAACAGTGATCTCACCACCCTGGACCGAGCTACTACATCTCGGACACTGCGAAGCATCACGTCCTCCACCTGCACCAGCCACTTCTCAACAGCTCCTTTGGCTTCAGACGTGGAGATGTCCCGGATGAGCTGAACACGCTCACCCTCGCTGCTGTACATGGCCTGGGTGGAGAACAGTATGCGATTCAATAAAGGTCCATCAACCACGGTGTTGTGTAACAATAACAAAAAATGTGTGACAGCCTTGCCTGGATATCCAGATTGGGGAGGAAGTCCAGTTTGGAAATACCCTCAAAGCACTTCTTCAGATGGGGTTGCACTCGCAGTGGGTCCTTGGTCTCAGACAGAATCTCCAGCATTTCATCGTTGGACAAGAAGAAGAACCTGGCGGCAGCATTGGTAGTCATTATCAAAATCTGGGATAATAACAATGAATTTGGACAAAAGAAACCGCAATATGATTTGGTCTACCGTGGAAAGAAGAGACGCTTCTTCTCCAAATAGGCATTCAGTCCTTTCATGATGCTGTCCAGGAGGTTGTTAGAATCTTGCAGTTTCTCTAGTAAACCACTCAGCGAGGTTGCTGGCAGAATCTACAGTTACAAATCATCAGTTACCACAAGCTTCTTTTAGAAGTGTCCACCATCAACTTTTTTTTTTCGACGACTACCTTAGGGTCCTTAATGCAGTGCGTCATGACCTCTTTCCAGTTTTTGTCAACAGTTCTGAAAAGTCGTCCCTCTTCTGGAATCTGCTGCATGATGTCCTGAGAGGAGAAGATGGGCTCCAGATAAAGCCACTGGGCCTGCACCTTCAGCCATTCGTCTATGGTTTCCTGGATACGAAGCAGACGCTCCTCCCATTGCTGAGATCACGGAAAACAAACAGATAAATCTCTGCAGGACTGGTAAAACTGCAACCTGAGAATTCAATCATTATCATTGGGTGGATCAACTCACTTTGATCTCCTTTTCAAAAGGTTTGATGAACGGTGAGCCCCTCATAGTCTGAGTCTTCACAATCTGGTCATCGAGCATTGTCTGAATCTCGTCCAAGGCGGTCAGGATGGACACTCCGGTCTCCCTGTAAGGTTGATGGTGGAAAGAAATGCCATCCCAGACATGCACCATGGTTTGCATGGCCTTCTCCAGGGAAAACTCCTACAGAGACACATAAGCGGGGTACACATGGATTTAGTATTAAGTTTGTATCAAACGCTGTAGAAGCAAACAAGTTTCAAAGGTCTTACTTTACTAGAAGCAGCGCTGATGGACTCAAACTCTTCCAGGAAAGGGGCCAGGTTTTGTTTGAGAACTTTGCGTAGCGTCGTACCAGAGTCAGGAGTGAGGTCGTAGCCCACTATCTCTGACATCTGATCCCAGTGGCGAGCTCTGATGCCTGGATTGCACAAGATGGACACTACAGGGATATGTTCCTGTTGGTGCAAACACGTTCAACATGCTGGTTTACCGTCAACAAGCAAGACTTCACTCACTGCAAGACCTTATCATGAGCCCCTTTGAGATGACAGCTACATGCGATACCTTGAACTCTTTGATCTGCTCCATTACAGTGGAGCACAAAAGTACTGTGGGGCTTTCCTGGTTCCTTGGATCATCCTCACAAGGTTGCTGACTAGCTTTCCCAGCAATCTTCTCCATCTCTTGCTCGGCCTTATTCTGCTTCTGTTGGAAAAACTTGAGCATCTTGAAGATCTCCCTAAAGAACTCGTCCACTTTTACTTCCATGCTCTCGCCATTCAGGTCCTGGAAGGAACCGTCCATCCATCTATTCACACAGAAGATGAATATGGTTATTAGAGGAAATGTTTTCAATTGAAACACAACAGAGCATCAAGCTGATATCAGACCTGTTTTGTGTGCGCTGCCAGTTCAGCACAAGTCCGAACAGCTTCTGATACAGTGAAATACTGTCTTTGATGACCTCAACTTCTGGGTAACATGTCTGGTCCCATTTGTAAAACAACTCTTCATTGTTAATGAAGACGATCTCCTCCTCAGCCTCCTGGAGAAGTTTCTGAACCGTTCTGACATCTGTTACATACTGAACCAAAAAGTGATGACAAGAGTATTATTTTCCATTGTACTGCTAGAAAACCACGTCGCTTTAGTACAATTCTGATCACTACTTACATTTTATTGACACTGACAAGTTTCAGGTTTGTTTAAAGGAATTGTGTGACATTTTATGAAAGGCAGAGAGTAAAAAGAGAAGATCTATACCACTGAGATCTGTCTGTTTAATATGAAGCTGGAGTGTACCTGCTGCATCATCTCCATCTCAGAGCAATGTGGGAACTCCTCGATCCTGCGTCCCAACTTCTCCAGCTGTACCATCAACCTTTCTCTTTGAGCGAGCAGCTCCTGCTCCCCTTTCTGCATGGCCTTCTGCATCACCTAGAAAATGACATCGCCGTCCAGAATCAGGGCATCCTTAAAAAAAACAGCCCTGATAAACTGTGGTCCGCAGACACAGGGGCATTACCTCATCACTGAGTTCAAAGACATCAAGGATTTTCTGCGGCCAGAGAAAGAGGGTCGTGTTAAGCTCCAGATCCTCTGGCTCGATGACGTGGACATCCAGGATGTAGATCAGTCGACAGAAGGCTTCCTGTCACAACGCAATGTGATAAAATGCTGTTAGAATTCATAAAAGATAACTGAAATCAAAATGCTTTAGTGTGAGATTCAAGTTATTCACCTTTATTTTTTCATTAAGTTCTGCGATACCCTTTGTCTTAGTGAAATGAATGCAATCAATGATCTGGGTCATGTCTTCTGTACTTTCTGGTGCTTTCAGAACGTTCTCGCTGATGGTTTCGAATTCAGAGCAGACCCTTCGAACAGACACAAGAAGAATTGTGAGAAGAAAACAGCATTTTAAACGCAGACAGTCGTGTTAAAGGTGCAGTGTGTAGGATTTGGCGACATCTAGCGGTGACGCTGCAGATTGCAACCAACTGAAACTTGTGCCAACTGTGTAGAAGAAGAGTGTTTGGTTTATCATATCTGTTCTACTGTAGAAGCTGTAGGAACATGGCGGCCGGCTCCGTGAAGAGGACCGGCTCCATGTGTAGAAATAAACGAAAACACAACGATTCATATTTCCAGGTGATCATGCACGAAAGAAAACAAACTTATTAGTATTACATTCCATTTCTGCCAATACATCTCCCAAAATGCTGCACACTGCTCCTTTAAAGAATGTCACAAGAAGTGACTCACTGTAGATTTAGCTCCCGGTGGCTGGCGATCACTTTCTTCAGAAGTATTTCAGCATAGTTTCTGGCTTTGTTGGCCAGCCCCTGTTTCAGCTCTTCACAGTCCAGATGGACCATCGAGAAGTGGGCTCTTGCTGGAAGGCTGGTAATCTCCTTCGACAGAACACGAAACTCCTCCACTTGCTGTAAAAAGCAGTGAGATTACACACTGACAGTCACCCGATGGAGTCATAACAAGGCAAGAATAGATCCATAATGTATGTACTTAAAACTTCATGATGTGTTACCTTAGTGTACTCGTCAAAAGAGTGCTCCTCTTCCATGAACTTCTCCACTCTGGCCTGTGCCGTTCCATCGACTAGCCAGTCATAGTTTTCAACTGCAAAATAAAGCAATAAAAAAAAGTCAGGAATAAATGGAAATAGAATCAACGTGGGTGATGAGAGGGAATTATTGGATCATTAAACATCACCATAGCTCTGGAAGTGTTTGTCAGGCTCCTCTAGATTCTTGCACACAGCGGTCTTCACGGTGACCCGAGCCCAAGCGAGGACGTGATCAGCCATCTTGGCACCCACGAACGAAGGCACATCTTGTGCCAGCCATGACTGGATCGTCTGCACCTTCTGTGGGGGCGATGTCATCGATATCAATACCAGCTCAAAATACATATTTCTTCACATGAAAAAAAGTGTGTCGTGAAGTGGTAATTTTCCTTTAAACGACTGTCACGCACAACCTCACCTGCAGTGTGTTTGTGATGGCATTAAGAATCTCAAAGACAGCAGCTTCCAGATCTTGCAAGGTGGGATAAATTTCCATCTTTTCATCGTCGAATGTCAAGGCCAGACGAAAGAGGGGCAAACGGTGGCGATTGCTCGGATCGAACAGATTGACGAACTCCTCGACACTCGTCTGAAGCAAGGATTTCAACTGGCAATTGAAAGAAGAAAAATTGTTGACGCGTCTCTTAGTGAAACAACGTTAATTTAAATTCCTTTAAATGGTTCATTATGACTCAAGCCAGCGTCCTCTCACCTGAATGGAGATGAGGGTGGACGCACAGTCAAAGAAGGACTCCAGCTTCTCCTCTTTAACTCCCTTCAGTGTTTCTTTGCTCGTTAATAAGTGGACGACTTTGGGAAACCAGGTGTTCATGACACGATCTTCTGTCCTCTTACACTCCACGGCCATTTTGTTCCGCAGGCTCTTGCAGTCCACGGGTCCTGAAGCACTGGAGACAAAATTAAACCAAAAAAAAATCTTGTAGTCGTGCGGTAATTTCAGCAGCGCCATGATGCATTCCTGTTGTCTTTCCTTACCTGAATCCTGAAAGATCAACCAGGACCAGCGGAGAAAACGTCATGTAGCCAATATCCAAGACGGTTTGCATGACCGGATGAAGAATGTGCAAATTGGTCTTCATCATCTTGCGGCTTCTGATAAAGCTCTCATGCGATGATTGGTTGAAATCAAGAATTCTGGGAAAGATTGGAAATGTGACATACAAAAGGGCATTAAAACAAAAAAAAAAAGACCAACTATTTTGGTTATTGTGGAGAAATCCCTCACTTTGGTTGGGCATCTGTCTGTTTGTCTGAGACAGGACCTTCTGGATCCTTCAGTGTTCTCTCCACTGAAGGAAGTAAATATGGCACAATGAGACACGGTTCACCTGCAGTCTGCATGCACTCAGAGAGCGTGGACATACACACGCATGACTGCCAGTTACCCGTGTGCTTGACGATCACATCGTGGAAGTTGTCGCTGACTTCCTTGCGGAGCTCCTGCAGCAGCGTGTTTGTGTCAGGGCCCTCTTTAAGCTTGGGCGAAACTCGGGCGACGATGGAGTCCAACCACTGAGGCTGGATTGGAGCGAATGGGCGGCTCTCCACACACCGCTTCAGGAACATGTAGTTCATCTGAAAATGGGACCAAAATGTTTTTATTTATATATATATATATATATATATATATATATATATATATATATATATATATATATATAGGAAAGGCCTGACAAATTGTCTCAAATTGAAGACAAAAATTAAAAACACATCTTACCCTACGCTTCCGCTCCTCGCTGAGCATCTGTAAAGGAAGTATTGAAATTGTATTGTGCAATATTTGTACATACATTTATATTTAAATATTGTGTGCACAGGTAGAAAAGTTGTCATGCATACAGAAGGTGGGAACTCTGGTTCTGGTGACTGGCTGCGCTCTGCTCCCCTCTCTTTGCTCTGTCTGTACGCCTCCACGGCTCGAGACACCCTGTAATAATTCAGTCAACAAACATTGCAGGGAAACTCAACGGCCTATACTTAATTGTTAACTGCCTAAATGACATCCTGGGATTATTATATTATATGCATGGCTATTATTAAAGTACTGACAAAAAAAAACAAACCATACAATATCATATGGAGCTGCTTCTGCTGCACTCTGCTCCTCCTTCGGTGCCTCAGCAGTTTCTTTTGAACCGCTATCTTCTCCTCTATCTCCTCCATCGTCTGCTCCATCGCTGCGGCGGTCTGTCCCACCTCACCCCGGTCCTGCGTGCCTGCAATCGGGGGCAGGACTGGAAACTTCGACATGCTGCCCATCTCTGCTGCGGGTTGCTCTGAGGTGGCCATCTCTGGCAACGCGCCACTGAAAAGAACCAGAGGCACACCAAAATAAAATAATAATAATAATAATAATAATAATAATAACATCTTGCTACATTTGACACTGACCAAGCCAATGTAGCAGTTGTGCCCACATTTCTAAAGTTACATTTGAATTCCAGTGAATAACAAACAGGGTAGTTTTCGGTTTACCTGTTCGTTCATTCACTATCTCCTTGCTTTGAGTGACTGGTCGACAGCTAATCATTTAATTTGTACTCGATGTATCCCGTGAACGGACTTCTGGGACTCGTTTCCATAGCAGCAACGGTACACATGGTAGCCATGGGAGGGAGGCGGGGCTTTGTCGAGTAAAGTTTTTATTAAGTAAAAAGTAAAAAAGGAGAAGGGCAACATCTCTAGTATCCCTCACAGATAACAGACGTGTAATGTGTGCGAGCATTAATATATGTGTGTATATTAATATATACAAGGCAAACTTGAGAAATACACTGCTAAGGTTCTCTGTTGTCCTGTGAGGAGGGGTTCTAGTGTCGGTGCAGTTCCTCTGCTGCCTCAAGCAATCTACAGTTTGGTCTGTTGCATGTTCTCACCAGTAGAGGTCGCGTTCGTTCTAGCTGCTAGTTGTGCTGTGGTTCTAGTTTTTAAACTGAATTATTTTCTATCCCACTCACTGAATGTTCAAAAACGTTTACCCGACTAGTAAGAATAATATGAATCCATATGGAACGGTTTGAAAACACATTTTATGGCCATAATAAGCAATGTAAAATCAAAGACTACAGTACTGTTGACTTAGTGTAGGGGGCAGCAGTGCGTACCTCCCCGGGTAGTTTACCGGAAGTGGACAAGAGGAAAAAGAAGAAGAAGAATAACAGACTCTTCTTCGCTAGCAAGCTAGCAGCTGCTGGGAAGTAGCGTCAAAAATTTCAGGTATTGTGAATTTTACAATCATAATACTTGTCTAAAACTGTATATACACGTCGATAGAAGACAATAAACCACAATAGCACTCTTCCCCGATGTGTGTATTCGATATAAGTGCACCGAAAGCGGGACGTTGTCTTTGTTTTGATTCGTGTTGACGAAAGTCAGGCTTCAATGTTGTGTTTTTCACCGAAGGCCCGAACTGTTGTGATTTACTGCTAAACCGAGCGGCTGATTCCCCAAAACCGTTGTTACGTCATGTTACGTAGCTAAAAAAAAAATATGTTCTGTCTACTCCCAAGATAACATTGTTTATTTACTCGTTTAAGGATATTATCATAATGAGTTATGCGGAGAAGCCGGACGACATAACGAGGGAAGAGTGGATGGATAAACTCAACAATGTCCATATACAGAGAGCTGACATGAACAGGCTCATTATGAACTACCTGGTCACAGGTGAAGTACCGATCTATTTTTTTTCACATTACTACTTAAAGTTTGCTCTCGGTTCGTTTTGCGGTGCTTGAATGTGTAAATGTGCAGGATTTCACCACGGGTTTCTGTTCAACAGAGGGCTTCAAGGAGGCCGCGGAGAAGTTCAGGATGGAGTCTGGAATAGAGCCCAGTGTCGACTTGGACTCCCTCGATGAACGGATTAAGATCAGAGAGATGATCCTGAAGGGACAGATCCAGGACGCCATTGCACTGATCAATAGTCTGCACCCAGAACTGCTGGATACTAACCGTTACCTCTACTTCCACCTACAGGTAACACACAACACACTGCCTCCACGTTTGCAGACGTTCTAGGTTTTTTGCACTTCTAGCGACATCATTTCTACTTCTGTTATTTTCACTCGCCCGTTTTTTTTTCTTCCCCCTTTTTGCGCTTTTGCAGCAGCAGCATCTGATCGAGCTGATCCGTCTGAGGGAGACCGAAGCCGCCCTCGAATTTGCCCAGTCGCAGCTAGCGGAGCAGGGGGAGGAGAGCCGGGAATGTCTGACCGAGATGGAGAGGACACTGGCGCTGCTGGCGTTCGACAACCCAGAGGATTCGCCTTTTGGGGACCTGCTCAATATGATGCAGAGACAAAAGGTGCGCTTGGAGCCCATCAGTAAAGCTCGTCGCTGTCTTGTCTCGCTACCTGTAATGCATGATTATTCCACAACACGCTAAAAAAAGGCTTTCTGTGTCATCCGAACACATGCAGAATGTTTCAGACAAATTCCACATTTTTCTTACCCAATTTACAAATGAATTCCTTGATTTGTGTGTGTGTTTTTGGGGTGCTCTCTGCCTGCGATCCACTGAAAGTATAGGACGCGCTCACACACGTCTGTGTCTCTGTCCCTCAGGTGTGGAGTGAAGTGAACCAGTGCGTGCTAGACTATGAAAACAGAGAGTCAACACCCAAGCTGGCCAAGCTCCTGAAGCTACTGCTGTGGGCTCAAAATGAACTTGACCAAAAGAAAGTGAAGTATCCCAAGATGACAGACCTCAGCAAGGGAACCATCGAAGACCCAAAATAAGGACACCCCCCCCCCTCCCCAAGTGAAAACATGCAACATCATTACAACAAATGGACACATTTCCTTTATCTATTTATACCCCGACAAACTGACTCATATAGAGTACAACCTTTTCTTTTTTTGTAAGGGTTGCGTTTTTTGATACTTTAATAACTTAGAATGTTCAAACTGGATCGATGGCATTTTAAAATGACTTCTCACACTATAGTAACATGCAGACCACGATTGACTTGGTATTATAATTTACATATTTCTTTATGTAAAATTAGTATATTTCAGTTACACTAGTTTTTTCTGTCTGTTGGCAGGGAAAGTTGTCGGCATAGGAGGGTGTGAATAAAGCCTAAATTAGGCTGTCACTTTCTGTTTGCGACCGGCTTGATGTTCAGGAGAAATGGTTGGCTCGGTGTGCACTTCCTCAAATACACAAACTTTTACCTTTTTACACACACACACACATCCACACACACACACACACACATTTCAGCTGGTAGTTTTTCAGCTAGTACTCTTACGTGACGGCGCCACGACGAGACACTTGAGATCTTTCCAACTGCTGTGACTTTGAAAGTTGAGTTCAGCTTAAGAAACGTGCCGCATTATTGCTTGAGACATTATAAGAAGATGCAAACGGACTGGAAGGAAGAGGAGAGCGTTTCTAGCTATACGTCACGGTAGCAGTTAACAAGTGGGACAAGGCGAGATGCCTGGAATGTTTCAAAAAAAGAAGAAAAGCTTAGAGGCAGCCTCAGTTTCACACCGTTATACTACAAGATGTGAATGAATAAATCCACAGACGTGGAGACACTTATGCAGAGGGATTATTAACGCGTATGGAACAAGTAGCTCTTTTGCTAAATTTGATGTGCTTTTTTTTTTTTTTTTTTTTGCTGAGATATTGTTTTGCAATAAAAGTGACATTTTAAACAGCGCAAGTCATACAAAACTTGGGAGTGTTTTTAATTCTGGAATTCTCATAAAAAGTGGTGCATATATATATATATATACTCAAGTACTGCAGAATTAGGAAGTACTTGAGTGTCCTTTTGATGGTATTTTATATTTCTACTTCACTACGTTTGAGAGAGAAATATACAATTAACTCCACTGCAACTGTCTGACACTACAGATGACAAAGATTCACAACAAAAGTATCCATTTATTACATATGATGCAATAGATTAAACTAGTCAATTACCTAAGTGGTTAAACTAAGCTCCAGCTAACAATGCAACATGCCGCTTACATTTAATGCATCGGTAACAATAACCCAATCATATTTATTATATTGCAGACTGGTGGAGGAAGTACTAAGATTCTTCCCTGATGTAAAAAGTAATTATCCACAAATGGGCAATTTTGCTTCGAGAGTACTTGTACTTTTTGGTGTATTTTGATGCTTAATAATACTTTTACTGAGGTAACATTTTAACTGCGGGACATTCACTGTACAAAGTGCAACTTTTACTAAAATATCTGAGTACTTAATTGAGTATTTATCCTTGTGGTGCTACTACATATCTGCAATTATGCACAGTGAGTACTTTTACTTTTTGGATTTTAACTGCAGGACTTTACCTCGTTTTTACACTGCAAATATTGCAACTTTTTTCACTAAAATATCTGAGTACTAGTATTAAATGCATTCCTTATAATGGAGTATTTATCCTTGTGGTGCTGCTTTTAACTTAACACACACACACACACACACACACACACACACACACACACACACACACACACACACACACCCAGAGGATGAGTGAGCAGCTCAAAGTTGTGCAGACTGCAGAGTCTTATGTAACGGCAGCCCGCTACCTCCAGCAGCCAGAGGCGGACGGGACTGCGTATATGTCTCCACCCGGAAAGGACCGGTCAGGTGGAGCATCGGTACATCCTGGTGCTCAAACGATGCTCCCGTAGACCGCACTGTGATACAGTATTGTCTTTTTCTATTTGCACCGTCATGATTTGGAGACGGTGACCGGGCGGACTAGACAGCTGGGACCCGTTGAGAAGATCATTAACCCTACCGATCACCAGGAGAACTGCGGGAGTGAGGAGGCTGGGGAGAGAGAGAGGGGAGAGAGAGAGGAGAGAGAGAAAGAGGGGGGAGAGAGAGAGAGAGAGAGAGAGAGAGAGAGAGAGAGAGAGAGGAAAAAAAACTGACACGTGGATTACTCCTCCTCGAGAAAAAAAACACACTCCCTCCTCCAGAAGCTCAGTTCCGTGACCATCGCCTGCCTGACAGTCCGGTCGTGCTGGTTATGGATCAGAGTTTCACGTTGAGATATGGTCAGGATTACGCGAACACTCATATGAGGTCTTAACGTTGAACTTTTTACTGACTTGATCGAACCGGAAAGAGATTTAAAGTAAATCGGCCGAAGCGGTTGAAAGGAAAGGAAAGGAAGGACTGCCGTTAACTCGCGTTGAATGGCAGTTATTCAAAAATATGGCAAGAAATATAGTGCAGATTTGGTGTGTCTCAAGGAAAGCCACCCGTCCGACAAGGTCGGAGCTCCTGGGTGTCAGAAGAAGTGGCCCGAACACAACAACAACTGGTCCAGGTAACGTGTTTAACCGTCATATTGACAAACGTTCAGCTGCGCTGCTTTTTCCTGCTTATCGTTACAAATGAGCCCGGAGGAGATGAGCGATCAAGCGACATTAATAATGATACTTTCAGCAACTCTTTGTCCTATAACCCTTCGTGTGCCGCATCGGGAGTATTGACATGTTACTGTGTGAAGTACCTCTAAGTTACATGTCGTGATGGTTAAAAAAAAAAAAAAATGACACGTATCGCATTTTGCTGGGTTGGTTATGATGTAGATGTGGAGCCATAACGTGTAGATCGAGCGGCTGGTGAAGAAGGAAGTAGACTAAGCGATGCTTCCTTAATCATGGTCGATCATAAAATATCATCCACTTATTATATATATATATATATATATATATATATATATATATATATATATATATATAGTTTTGACACTCTACTATTGCATGGATCCCCCCGTAGATTCAATCAAAACCAGAACTCTTAAACTCAACACTAATGAAGATACACTTTTAGAAGTTAGGGTTCTAAACGGGTTCCTTCTTAAGGGCTGAGGCTCTGACCTTTCTTCTGAATAACCTTATTTGAAGAAAAGGTGGTTTTTCAGGGGTTCTTTTGTAAGATTAGGGGTTCCCATTAAGAACCCAATTCATCCAAAGAACCCCTTTTGGAAGAAAGAGTTAAGTAAAAGATAATCCGGCCCACTCGGACCCCAAAACTGTGTTTGTCAGCCATGATGGTTGTGGGTACATCATTTCTAAATGAAACCCATGGAATATTAAAGAGATCTCTGTAGAACCCCCTGGTTGGGTTCTAGACGAAGCCCTTGGAATATAAACAGTTCTGGGTAGAACCCTCTGGATGATTTCAAGAAGAAACCCTTGGGATTTTAAAAGGTAGAACCCCCTGGTTGGGTTCTAGATTAAACTCTTGGAATATATAAGGGTTCTGGGAGGAACTCTCTGGGTGGGTTCTAGAAGAAACACTTAGAATATTAGAGGGTTCTCTGTAGAATCCCCTGGGCGGGTTCTTATTAGCACCCTTAGAAGGTGAAAATGTTCTGGATAGAACCTCAGATAGGGTTCTGGGTGGAATCGTCACACCATAAGGTTCTCTGTAATATCCTCTCACAGATGGGTCTAGGCATATGGTTCTAGGCCTTTATGTTGTGTTCTGTAATGAGGTGGGACTTTTACAAAATGTTCTACCAGGAACCAAATCGGGTTCTCCCATGAGGACAAAGTGAATGACCCTTCATGACTTTAGTTAGCAGCTTTATTTCTGAGGGTGTAGATTCCACTTTGACTCTCGTTGAATGTACTCATTAGATACGTGATCATGTTCCTCTTATGTCAAAGGTTTGTCCCCCAAATGTCTGGTTCAGTACGTTCTCCTACCCCCCCCACAGGCCACAGGCGAGGGTATGGACGGTGGTGCTGCTGCTCGGGACGTGCCTCCTCTACTGCGCCCGCGTGGCGATGCCCATCTGTGCCGTCAGCATGGCGGAGCAGTTCAACTGGACCAAGAGGGAGTCCGGCATGGTGCTGGGCAGCTTCTTCTGGGGCTACTGCTTCACCCAAGTGTTCGGCGGCTACGTCAGCGACCGGTGGGGAAACAATAGTCCTGTTGTGACATTTGGCCTCTGTGTAAACTAAGTCTCTCGGTGTCTACAGTACACAAATGCATTACTGCTGACTGTAATGATGGAATTTACATGCACCCGTTTTAGCTTCCTGCTCATCCAGTATTATTTGCATTGCGTTGATGCAAACAGTCCGTTTGTGTTTGCTCAGGCTGGACAGATAATCCAGTTAGATGAAGCTGGATGTTTTCCTTTGTATTATCATGTCGTTAGCTCTTAAAAGGCTCGCAGTGACATCATCAACAGATAAGAGTTGCATTCGCTACAGAATCGTCACACCGTCGGTATCTTATAAAACCGTCCACAGTGCCTAATTTAACTTTGCAGATGTACTATTGTCTCCAGTGTTTGCACATGGTTGCGCCACCTCTCGCCTCCTTCAGCTGACAAAAGGCGGCAGTTAAAGCTAACGCAGACTGTGTCCGTTGATACCCTTGTGCTCCTCAGGGTTGGAGGTGAGAAGGTCCTCCTGCTGTCTGCGGCAGCCTGGGGGTCGATGACCGCCTTCACCCCGATCCTGGCCCACTTCTGCTCCCAGCCGATCCTCTCCATGACGCTGTCCCGCTTCCTCATGGGCTTGTTGCAAGGTGAGATGGGGCGAGGTCTGGACACCGGCGTAGTTATTCTACTCATTAAGTTTGTTTTGCCTGCGTTAGGAAATAAGTCAAAGGCAGACAACATAAAATAAAGAAATACCTGTTAAAGTCAGTGTCTGAGTGAGGCCTGAAATCCTGTTGCGGTTGTATTTTATCAACAGAAGAACAGAATGATTAATTAATTTATTGAGTAACCATATGCCATTCATATACCTCTGTGACAAGTATGAAGTCCAACATGTTTAGTGTGTGTCTTTGTCTTTGAGAACAATCCTTTGTATCATACATTGGTGATTAGGGCGTGTCTTTAATTTGGTTTTGGCAGCAAGATCCAAAACAGAAGCAGGAAGTTTTTTCAGCACCTGTCAAAAGTATTTGCTGTGTAATTCACACTGGCTCACCTTTTGTGTGTTGCCTTTCATTGCCTCGTTTATTCCTCTTTTGAATTTCTCTCTAAACGTTAAAACCGATTCTGTTTTTGTCGTCTTGATTTTCAGGGGTTCATTACCCTTCCCTGGCGAGCCTGTGCTCCCAAAAGGTGGTGGAGAGCGAGAGAGGCTTCCTCATGAGCACCGTGGGCAGCGGCTCTTACCTGGGGTGAGTCATAAAGAGATGTGCACTTCTTCTAAGACAATCACTGTTGCAAAAGAGGATTTGAAAAGCTGTGGTTTAGTCTGACTCACCTAATTTAGACTGCGGGTGAGAACCTTCCTCTGGCCACCTCTTTCAGCCCGTATTCTCCTCCCCTTCCACCGCCACCGCGGTGAGCACAGCCGCCAAGTCGATTGTGATTGGTTTAAAAAGATACAAACAAGCCAGAGTGGGTTTTTTTCTTCCATCTACCAGAGTGTTAATGTGTGCAGTCAGACCTCTCTTTAGTGCAGACACAGCGCTGTGGAGATGGCTATGGCTATGGCTATATGAGACTTATTGAGATCCCACAATAACAAAATGGTGAATTTAACGTCTATATGCAGGCGGCAACCTCCTGGTCTGAAAAGTGAAGAGTCTTAAAGCTGCATTCTCTCTAGTGTCCATCAGGGGGCGACTCCTCTGGTTGTATAGAAGTCTAGTCTAAAATGACTCTACTTCTCTCTTGATTTATTCCCTCAGTAAACATTGTAAACATGAGTTTATGGTCTCAATCTCTAGTTTACAGTCTTCTTCAATACAGCATGATGTTCATTTAGTACATTATGCTCCATTTAGAGTCAAACAGACCAGAAAGCAGGGGATGCTTTAGGGGCGGGGCTACCTTAGTGATTGACAGGTCGGTACCACAGCGTTGTCCGGTCTGGGAGTTGTCTTCACTTGTAGTTTTCACATCATCAAAATGAATTGTAACATTTTTGGTTGCTTGAAAATGTTTTATTAGTTCGGTTGAACTTAGCTCCGCCCTCTTGTGTCACAAAGAACAAAAAGCCGAACTTGGGGCTTCAAAATGCACTGTCCCCTTTTATACACAGTCTGTATGTGTATATGCAGATGCTTTATCTGAACATGCTGATATTTGTTTGCATTTCCAAAGTTCAGTTTTAACATCCCCTTACCAGGGTGTGTTTGTTTGACTTGTCATGTCTTGTGACCTTTTTTTCCTTCCCAGCACTCTGGTGATCGGAGGAGCCGGCTCCCTCATGCTGGACCTGTACGGCTGGCAGAGTGTCTTCTATGTGTCCGGTCTCCTCTCCGTCCTGTGGGCCTACTGCATGTGGAAATATCTGCTCAAAGGAGAAGGCAAGGGCAGCCTTTTTACATGAATCCTGTGGCTGCTTATTTGTGTTTTTTAAGGAGTCGGTGGCTCTCTTCGTATGCTCACCTGCTTGTGTTTGTGTGCGTCTTGCAGGGCCTATCATCACCCTGGAGTCCCTGGGGAGTGGTGGGTCCCAGTCCAAACTGTCCAAAAGACACTGGTTAAGGCTCCTTAAGCAACCTGCAGTCTGGTGAGATGACGGAAGTGTATGGTTTGTGCAAGCCTCTGTGTGTTTAAGAGGAAGAGTGTAGAAATGTATAAAATATACCTATCTAAATATGCCTTGAGGGATCATAACTTACTCTGTCATAGAACTGTCTATAGACTATTCTCCAGCTTTTATATGTACCAGCTTTTAGAATAGAAAGCCTCTTTTATATTCATGCATCATGTATTCTTCATGCTCTCAATCACATGCTTCTTGCCTTTAAGGGGAGACACTACAGGTGAATTGGGTAAAAACAAAAAAAAAATCACTTAATTACTTAGAAAATACTGTCAACCGCCATAAATACATTTTCGCCATTTATTTTTGAATGCAATGTTGTATGAATCAGGCTATGAATGATATATATGAAGGAACCCCTCTGTAGAAACCTTCAGAATATAGAGTTGAATGAGAGAGTCTGAAAAAAACCACTAATTTAGAGAAAACAGCCTTTAATAAAGAAATATTTTGTAAAATTACATCCATTTTCTATACATTGCTACAGGTGAATAGGGTAAAAAAAATTAATCAATAGATATCAACATGAAACTTCCCCAGTTGATTACTGTCATTAAGACAATAGCTTTTTGTATTACAAGTTTTCTGAAATGTAATGTTTGAATATGAAAATGAGGCATTATGTAATGGTGAATTTGGGGAAAATCTACAGATGCAAATAGATAAAGTAGTGAAATACACACTTAAATGTGTATTTTGGATGTTTTCTTTCCACTAGTCTGATAGAAGACGTGTTATGGAAGCAATATAGCCCAAAATCTAAATTGACCAGTGCATGAAAAACAATGTTTTTGGCCTACAGGTGTCTTCCCTGAACACAAATATAGCACCAGCTTCTGGGACATTGCCTTCGTTAACAACAGTGAACAACCTTTGGTATACCCGCAGTATGTTTACATCCAATGCACTCATTGTGTCTGTTTCTCTCTCTTCATTCAGCGCTGTGATCGTTACGCACCTTTGCACAGCGAGCACCTTCTTCACTCTTCTGTCATGGCTGCCCACATTCTTTAAAGACACGTTCCCCGATGCCAAGGTAACCAGGCTACCTGTTCGATCACGCCTCTGACCCCGAGGTGAAAGGAATGACTCGAGGAAAACAATCGCGAGGGATCAAATCAAGAAAGCTAAATGCTAACGGCTGCATGCCAACATGCTAGCAGCTAACCGTTATACCGTTAACCATCTTATTTTAGCATGCTAACTGCAATGCTAAGACTTCCGTAATTATTTTAATTTAAACCAGGATCTTTTCCGAAGTATTTCTCAATCTTTTCCTAAATCTAACTCAGGTTGTTTCCTGTGCAGACTGAAGTTTATTTTGAAAAGACTGTATCCACGTAGCGAGCACATACTGACTCGTGTCGCTGGACTTTGGGGTATCATAGGAACCACTTTACGAGGATGCGTAATATGTACACAATTGCATGACGAGAGGATGACACTGAGTGTTTCCTGCCGTTTCCGGTCAAGTTCATTCACGCTTCACAACGTGTTGTTTTTCCAGGGTTGGGTGTTCAATGTCATTCCCTGGTTGGTGGCCATTCCCTCGTCCCTGTTCAGCGGCTGCCTTTCTGACCACCTCATCAGTCAAGGTAGACCAACAGAAGAAAAGATATCAGTTTTTAATGATAAATCAGCAAAATAATTCCTGATTTCTCTCTTCATCCCCGCAGGCTACGACACGGCCTCAGTGAGGAAGTTGATGCAGGTACAATATGTGGCGGATGAGTTATTATTCCGTTATCTCTCTATTGTATGAGAGATTTTGATTGACATATTTTTCTTTCTTTTTGTGTCTTTTTCATTCCCTCTGTTAGTTTTTCTCCATGGGCGTGTCCAGTGTGTTTACCCTCCTTCTGTGTGGTAACACCACCTTCCCCTGGGCTGTGGCATTTGTGTCCGCCACCATGGGCTTCACCACCTTCAGCCACAGGTACTGGCCCCTAGAAATGTCCCTACGCTCCGAACTCTCGCCCTGAAACCAGCACACTGTTACGCCTCCACGCCGGAGATGAGGGACTTACATCTAATATGTCTCCAACTGTTCGGTCAGAACAAATGTCGATTTTATTTTGACATCTGTTGGCGCTCCAGATCCACAGTAACGCTACTTTTTTTTAATGAGCTTACTCCATAAAGAAAGAAAAATGTATTTTCATTGTAATACAATATATGCAAGAAGCAATATAGATGCAGTCGATGTTAGCATGCTGGGAGCAGAATATAGTGTGTAAACCGAGACCAAGATATGACCGAGACCAGAGTGTTTCGAGACCGAGACTTTGAGGGGTCGAGACCAAGACCAAGACCAAGACCAAGACCAAGGCAGGGCGAGACCGAGTCAAGGCCAAGACCAGTGCGAGTCCCACTCTGCATGACACTTAGAATAAAATGCAGAACAAATAACACAATTTAAAAACACCCACAGAGAACAAAAGATTCCTCTTCATTCACCTCTTTTGTTGCCATTCATACCGTACATGTGTGCCTATGACAAATGTCTTGATACAATAATCAAAAGACATTGCAGAGTTTCTATCAGACGATGCACAGGAAATTAAGCGCTGTCCTCACGGTTGTGGTCTTGAAATATGCGGTCGATTCCGAGACCTTCAGAAAGTGACCGATCTCGAGGACTACGATACCTTTCTCTGAAATTCTCTTCTGATATTTTTCTAATTTTCTTTTGTGGCAGAGGTTTGTTAGTCAGTTTAGCACCTTTTATATGGCTGAGGAAATGGCTCATGGCATGTATTTCTTTTACAGCGGTGTATCAGTAAATGTTCAAGATCTTGCTCCTTCCTGTGCTGGAGCTTTATTTGGTAAGTTTAAAAAAAAAAAACAATAATCTGAAAACTACAATTTTTTTTTTTTTTTTTAAATTAAGATGATCAAAGCACAGGAGACATTTGAATTAAATCTTGAATTTCACATGTGTGCGTCTGCGTCTCTTCCACAGGTGTCATGAATACATGTGGTGCGTTCTTAGGTGAGTTTCTGGCAGAGACACTGGGAACAAAATATCTGTGATGAATCTTTCACCAGCAGTTGCTAAATTACACCAATCTATCGAGTGGAATGACTCATCCGCTTCACACAAAATTCAAACTTTGAGCCGACGCGTCTCCTGTCAGTCAGTCGTGCTGCCTCCTATGTGCACATGCATATTTCATCAAGGGACCATAATGGAGCTTGTGTCAGAAGAATAATACAGGGAACAGAGGATGACAGTTCACCGTCCTGTGAGGGATGTGTAACGGGCCGTGACATTCTCTCTGCGGGACAAAAAAAATTTGTGTGCTTTGTTTAAATATTTGTGGTAATTTGCTATTAACGGTGATGGTGTGGCGTGTGCTTCCTGTGCAGGGGTCCTACTGGTGTATTTCTCGGGGTATCTCATCGAGACCACCGGCTCCTGGACCTTTGTGTTTGCCCTCATCACCACGGTGAACCTGCTGGGCCTCTGCACCTTCCTGGCCTTCGCCGAGGCCCGCCGGGTCGACATCGACCTGAGCAAGGTCCGCCACCACAACATCCACATCTAGATCCACATCTAGATCCAAAGGGTCGTATCTCCAAGGGAGATACGACCCTTTGGCAACCAGCAGCTTGGGCATTGTCCGAAAAACTACTTTGATCGGCTCTGTGTCCGGTTGATGAAGTACCGCAAGAGTTACTGAAAAGCACACAACAGAGCCTGCTCACTATTACTGACAAATTGTTGTGGAGCTAGAGCATCAAATCCTATAAAAACACAGCTGTGATCAAGGGTGGAATGGGAAAGTAATAAAGTCCACACTACCTCCAGGTCTCAGCTCGGGCAGCACGCGGTGGTTAAAGGTGCTAAATTTGATTATTCGGAGCGTTGATATTGGAGAAAACAGCTGTTTGCTATGTAAATGTGGGTGGAGTAATGTATCCCTGAGCAGAGAAGGAAGTCAATCTCTCTCCGTTTGTTCTAATCACAGCGTCCCCATCTTTTGTTGACAGTCGGGCCGTGCTTCTAATCCACGTTGTTTGGAAAAAAAACACTGTTAGCTCTGCCAGCACTGTTTTGCCGTGGTTTGCGCCGCTGTCAGTGCCGTTAGCTGTGAGCCGTCGCCATGTTGAGAGCCGTCGAGAGGCAACAGAAAAATGCTCCCAATCTCGCATTCAGCACCTTTTTAATAAACGGTTGCTGCTTTTTTTTACACTCGTCATTTGTTACAGAATGAGTTACTGAGAACGAGGGAAGTCATGGAAATCGCAGAGAGTGACGGATGTGGAGCTGTCTTGACAGTTGTGACTTATCAAGGTGGTGTGTGTGTGTGTGTGTGTGTGTGTGTGTGTGTGTGTGTGTGTGTGTGTGTGTGTGTGTGTGTGTGTGTGTGTGTGTGTGTGTGTGTGTGTGTGTGTGTGTGTGTGTGTGTACCCTGCGGGGGTGGGGGGGGGGGACGGTGTGGGTGACGCAGGGAAGAGTCCAGCCTCCCGGCACCTTCAGTCTTTTATTAGTACGCCCCACTCACCTATCACTGTCTTGAGTGACACCTCATTACCCAGCCGCTAATTACTTGGCAGGCGCTCGAACGTCCTTTACCATTTACCTGCTGTACTCCTCATCTCCATGGTTACAAGCTCATCTGGTCGTTACGATCGGGGGGGGGGGGGGGGGGGGGGTCATGTCGACGCGGCTTTGATGGAGTGCGTTCTCCCCGTTTGTTGCTTTAAAGAATATGTTTTGAGTTGAAAGACCAAAGGTAATTAATTCATTTTCTTTCTTTCTTTCTTTCTTTCTATGTGATTGCATGTAATAGAAATACCTCACTTAATTATTTTGGAGTACTTTGGAGTATATTTATATGATTTAAATTCCTTTTTAATGAATGTTTTAAGTTAAAATGAATAGATATATATTGGGTATGATGACAGAAAATCCTATTAAGTTATTAACAGTGTAATGCAGTATGAATAGACCTTTCAGCGGGTCTAGTTTCCTCACTTCTTTTCTGACCTCCATATTCTCACTTCGGTGAAAACTGGATCTCCGACTTGTTGTCATCGCACTTACCTTCGTTGTTAGCGAAGCGCTAGGCAGGAGGACACGTCTATATTTGGGAAGGGGATGGAGAGGTGAGGTCCCCATATGTATGTTTGTCAATGGAGAGGGTCAAATGTTTGAATTTGTGCCATAACTTGCACACGTGATGTTTACTGATTTAACAGATCATTTTGCACGTCAAGAAAGTCGCAGTGTGTCGTAGGTTTGTTGTAGCACCATCTAGTTTTGAGTTAAACCACCCAGTGAACTTCATCTCTGTTCGACACCAACACGGCCGTTAGCTTGTTTTGCTAGCGAGCTAGCTAACGTAGCTATGTTCCACGGCACAAGTGTAACGATATCTTACCTGATGTGTTTTTATCCAGCGACTCTATTTTTTTCACCCTGAAAGCGAAATTAACGAGCGAGAGGCGTCACTTACTCGACTTTTGGGTGTGTCGTCTTTTTAATGAGGTATTTTTCACTTATACTTCAACAGTTGTACGACAAAACGCAACGTTCTTGACGTGCAAAATTGTATTTTAGTCGACTTAACATTGTGTGTGTAATTCAAACGGGATGAAATAATTATTTTTCTCTTGCCGTTGACTATCGTACACATTTCTTCTGAAATAAGATCGCATGGTGGTCAGCCGGAAGGGGGCGGGACTTCACCTCTCTATAGCTAGCACAGAATGGAGCCCATTCACTCCGTCATGGCGGTGTCAGAAATAGTGTCTCTGTCTCGCTTGAGGCAGATTTAAATATATTTTCTCTCCGTTACACACTGACACGATGAATGTTGCGGGGCAGGTGAGAGGATTTCAAAATCTTGAGGGTCAGTACGGTTGAGGAACTGGAGAACATTTGGAACGTTGACGCAAAGTATGTAGCAACGAGCTAGCTGAATGTTGCAAGTGATTGTTTGTAGCATTTAGCATTGGCATTCACAGCACATAAAGATCTCATTGTCAGTCTAGATGCTCACTTGTACCCTTTTTAAATCTATGCATTTATTATTTTGTGCCTGATGTAAGCAATGACAGAACTTTAAGATGTGCTCACACTGTCATGCCATTGATTCTTGTACAATCGCTCCATTCTTGCCTTCTTTGTAAGAGTTGCGTTGCTTCTGTGGGACTTATTATCGTTCACATGCAAAGACACGTGCGTTTTCTTGGGTGTTCTCTACAAACACTTGGAAGTGCATCCGTGGCTGGTATGGATTTATTTTTCTGAAATGTCCATTGTCTTGGTCAGTGGTTACAAAAATGTGGGCGTGGATTTATTCAGAACCTTTGCTCTCTGTCCCTCAGAGTAAAGAGACATTCACTGTATATCAAACGTATTTAGATTGTTTGTGTCTACTGACTATTTAGAATAATTTATTTTGATATACAACCTGACATCTATGTCACTTTGTTTCTGTACCGACTGTTCATTTGATGTGTTCGTACACAAAGTGTCTGCCTATACCTTCCAGATATAAAATGTATTTACATAATACCACGGTACAAAATACCTTATTATTGCATTACAACTGCATTCATTGCTTGTAGCTTTGTTTTGTTACTACATCTTGACAAAATGTTAAATAACTGATCTGTTCACCAACATTTCTCACTTTAGGTTCCTTAAAGCCTTTATGTCCAAACATTTTTGATAACATGTAAGATATGTATGATAGACAGAATACATTCCTGCAGGGAAAATACAGTATTCTAATGCTTTTAAAGCGTGTTGTATTTAAAAGCGTACATTTACTTTGAAATAAAAAAAAGTCTATTTTGTCAGCACTGCTGAGTTGTGTCAGTGTGCAGCTCTATCTGTATGTATTTTCTCTGCAGAGCCATGAGGAGGCAGCACAGTGTCAACAATGAGAGCACATCCAGCCTCCCAATACGTTCTTCTGCCGTGTAGAAGGGAGTATCTGTGGATGAGCTCTTATGATAGAATACAAGCAAAACACTGCTTTTCATGCACTAGTCAATTTTGAGATTTTCTACTTTTAGACTAGTCTAAAGAAAATATCCAAAATACACATTCAGGTGTTTATTTTACTACTTTGTCTTTATCCGTCTGTAGATTAAATTCACCAAAAGTGAACATTAGATAATGCCTCATTTGTATATTCAAACATAACATTTCAGAAAACTTGTAATAAAAAAAATATATTGTCTTAATGTCAGTAATCAGTTTCATCTATTAGTTAATTTTTTTTTCAACCAATTCACCTGTACTGTCAGAATGTAATTTTACCAAACATACTCCACTTCACTTTCTAGTTTCATACATATCTATATTCTATTAAAGAGGAGTTTGTTCATATATTGTTAATAGCCTGATTTATACAACATTTTTACTACAAACATGGTGAAAATAAAATTTGTTTTTTATGGCTGTTGACAGTATTTTCTGAGTGATGCAAAGAGATATCCAAAAAACCTTAAACTCTAATATGTCAACAAAATGAAACTATATATTTTTTTAACCTGGCTTTATGCAATGTTCACATTTCTGGGAATGTATGCAAATGAGCTCATATTTGATAAGATCATGCCTCATTTGCATATCCAAACACAACATCTCAGAGAACTTGTAATACAACAAATACTTGTCCTAATGTAAGTAGTGAACTGGGGAAGTTTCATGGTGATTTCTATTAATTATTATTCCATAAACATGTGTTGCCTACAGGCCAAGAATGATCAAGATATTTTCCCTCTAACAACCTGAGAACCATTGTGGCTCAGCTGCAGGATTCAGGGTCTAGAGCCGCGGGTCCGTCCTGTCCAGACCAGCGGCTCTCTTTACGGGCCCCAGATCCCGAGTCCGGGCTATAGCCGGGACGTATGTGGCGGCACCATATGGCAGGATGCTGTGTGCCATGTTGGCTAGCTGGCACTGCCCACGTGTGAATGGCCAGACGCTAGTCAACCCAACCCACTCCATCTCATGGGACCGAGCGGCTCTCGGGTTGCCATGGAGACGGGTGGCTTGTGGCTGCCGCGTGGCGACGGAAAAGGAAAAGGGAGGAGGGGGGTCACAAGTGAGTGAAAGTAACAAGTCAGATAGAAGTCAGCGGAGTCCGAGTGAGTTGGCAGGGAGTTTGATGTATAGTTCATACAAAAAAAAATCAGCCCCGGTGCTAAAGAGGTGGTCGGTCGCTTATTGGAGTGCTCTCGCTGACAGAAAATGGTGTTGTAAAAGCAAGACATAATCGTGATGAGTGGCCCGCTATTTAATTAGCAGAGATGAAACACGGCGAGGGTGAGCGTGGAGGAGAAGGGGGAGATAATAAAAAAAAACCTCCCCCAACTTGTCGGCTTGTAAGAGTAACCCAGTAAAGGCAGGCCCCATCAGAGGAGCCAGAGATACATGTAAATGAAATAGCCCCATTAATTAGTAATTAACATCGAGTTAATGACATTTCACCGTGTCGCCATCTCATCCTATGTCCTTTCCTCTGTGGTGGAGGGGGCTGCCTCTCCGGGTCCCTGATCTGAATGCTAATTAGCGCGACGCTAAACTGCCATACAGGGCTATCTAATGATATAGAGGCCTTGTTTGAGACTGGTCATTGTGTGGGAAGGATTAATGACTTTGTAGTGGCAGATCAGGAGGCTTTATAAGTCGGTCGCTCCTTAGAGGGCTGTGATATTGAGGGCCATTGACAGGTTTTATGTGCTAATTGCGTTGCGCCTGTTACGCCTAATGCTGGATCGTCCCTCGTGAATAAGAACTACTTTTAACCATTCTCCTACTATTTCAAAAACACATCCATGTAATGTCTCTGTTAGGCGAGCGCTAAATGGTTTCAAAACGTATCATTTCAGTGTTGTGCGCTTGGGTTTGATTGGGTTTGAGGGCCCCCGCAGTGGTTACATGCAGTGGTTACATTTGTTTTTTTTTTTGGAGGGGACGGGTGGGGGGGGGCCTCCTGAGCCCGATTCAGCTCTGTGACAGAGGCAATTTGACGCGATTCGACTGCAGCCGAGTGCAGCGTCTCTGTGAAGCGAGATGAAACATGAAACATGAAGTTAACACTCTGTACGCAGCGGTGTTCCTGGAATGGACAAGAACGCCAGCTCCGAAATGAAGGAAATGTATTCACACGTTGAGGGGGGGGGGGGTGGGGGGGTAGGTTATGTCCTGCAATGCTAAACTGTTCTTTGAATCCGGGGCAGTTTTCTCTGTCTCCATTATGAATTCCTCTTGTTTCCTATAGCTATCAACATCTCTCTCTGTTGCCCTCTTTCTTTTTTCTTTTCCCTTTCTATCCAAACTCTGTTCTGATACACAGTTGACCCTTTTAAACGGATCCCCTGAGCCCGAGCACACCACACACACACACACACACACACACACACACACACACACACACACACACACACACACACACACACACACACACACACACACACACACACACACACTACCAAATATGTTGATTTCTGTCAATTAAACCCCATCAGCTGTTTGCCTCCTGCTAGACATATGGCCTGTGTTAAATCTAAAGAGCAAATGGAGCCACTATTGAGAGGGGCATCATTTTAATGGAACCCTGGGGGACCAGACCCACACCTGCGCAATAATAACATTAAATCATGCTCAACCCGCTGGCCAGATGAGGACAGTGTTGGTTTGTGTGCGCCTGTGTGTGTGTGTGTGTGTGTGTGTGTGTGTGTGTGTGTGTGTGTGTGTGTGTGTGTGTGTGTGTGTGTGTGTGTGTGTGTGCCTTGGTTTAACTGGATTAGGAGGACATTTTAATGGTATGCGTGCATACTTTGTGAGGACATCACAGACTTGCGAGGACAAAGGACAAGTCCGAAACTAAGACGTAACTTAGTTCCTTCCTCTCTTTCCTTTTCGTGTCCTTATGTACATGACGTATTAATTCAGAGCCACCAGCATTAGAAAGATGACTCTTTACAGAACATCCAACACGGACAGTTTTTTTTTTTGTGTGGAACTAACGTTGCTGTAATGTCTGCTTCTTTAGGCTCCACAGGTATGTTTGGTTTGAATCCTTCCTCACAGTGTTTGTTTGTCTTGTTTCAGAGGCGCTCCAGGAGGAGAGGAAGCTCAGGCTGTTTTTTTAGCCTCTAATATTTGTGATTATATAAGCCAGAAAAACAAAGACACAAATGTAGTCCAATCGTTGCAGAGCATCTCTCTCCCCTGCAGACAGAGCGAGAGCACAGCGTTTTTATTTATTTATTTAGTTTTCTTATTTTGCCAAATGAATGGTTATGGAGGTCAAAGGTCCCGAGTCAGAAACGGAGACAAATGACTGAACAAATGCTTGGAAATATAATTTTAGAAAACAATATGGTGCCTTGCCTTTGGCGGGGAGCGTCAGATGCTTAAGACGAGAAGAGGAGAAATTAAACGCTCTCACAACTGTGTCAATATAGCAAATCTTCTTTCTGTGATTCACATTCTATTAAATGTGAATGCTTCTATATTGCCATTGACTGTGATAAACAATTATTTGTACTAATTGTAATTATTAATTAATCGTTTGGTCAATAAAATGTCAGAAAAAAACGTGCTGTCAGTCAATTTTCTATCACAGAAGACAAAGAACTTGTTTGTAAATTATATAAATTGCACGTAGAAGCAAAATTGGAATCAATACACGCAGAACATTCTTTGCTATATTTTGAATCCATCATTATTAATTAGGACTAAAATGTTTTCTTGAAGTCAGGTGAGAATTCTTTGTCAGGAAATAATAGAAAGAAGTTGATATTTATATGAAAAATCATAGAAAGAAAAGGTATTTGCTGTTTATAGCTGGCCTGCAGGTCTTGGGCTGTAACTAACAATTACTTCTATTTATTTTAATAATCTAGTGTCGTTTTTCTTAATTTAAAAACAGCGATAAAAAGATGTCCACCAGAGTCCAAAGCAACACCAGAGTCCAGCAACAGTCCAAAGTTTTTGCAACGATATTAAACTAATTGATTAATCTGCGAGGCTCTTTTCTAGCTTCTGCCGATGAGAAATACTAAACGTTCGTCCTTTAGCAAACTCAACATTAAGCTGTGAGAGAAATGCTCTACAGGAGAAATGGTGTAGTGTTGTTAAATAGCTCCGCTTTGTATCTTCACTCACAGACCCGAATAATCTGCAGCATTCTGTTTGTGCATGCACACGAGGAGGTTAAATACCCCCCCCCCCCCCACACACAACCTCCTCCCCCTTCCCTTCATCACCCCTCCACTCATCTGTTCCAGCTCCCTCCCCGGCTTCACGCCGCTCACATCTCCAAACACACCACCAGACCCCCCCCCCCCACATTTTTTTTTTCCTGCTTGCTCTTTACTAAAGTTTGGCTGTCAATCAGCGGTGGCCTCGGGCAACAGGCACTGATGAAAAGACCCCTGAGACAAGGAGACCCAAATTAGATTTCAATAAGGATGTTGAATATTCATATCGGGGGAAACATCTAAAGGTAAACGCTTTTTGATCTCTGCGCACAAATATCACTTGTGTGCATTCCCAGGTCCTGGCGCTCTGGTTCTACAGTGTTTTCTCCCCCGGCCTGGTCCGGCCCCGGCTCTGTCTCACTCCTCCGGGGGGGGGAGGAGGGGGGAGGGGGGGTGGAATAATGATGACGGGCTACAAAGGACAAAAAGAGCCATAATGAATGTTTATACTAAAGGGACCCAATAGAAAGGGCATCCGTACTAAGTATTCAGTAATTAGTATTTAGCAGAAGTTGATCGCCGAGTGCACACGGACACACACACACACACACACACACACACACACACACACACACACACACACACACACACACACACACATATCCAGGGCAGAATCACTGAGGCTGAATCATTTGCTGTGTAAACTTTAGACAGGGGGAACCTCCCTTGACAGCAGCAGTCAAAACACAATTTCATTGCTCCTGTCAACATGTTTACTTTATTTTTATAATTGATGCCACTTAGGATCTCCCTCCCCAAAAAAATAAATAATAATAATGTCAACAGAATTCACAAGGTGTCTGTTTAATTTTTCTGAGCGTATACCTGCTCACGAGCGCTCCGCAGAATCAACAATCATTGCGGATGAATATTTACTCGTGGATATTTGGTTATGATGAGAGCTATGGAAAAGAAGGGCCAACATCCTCCTAATACCCTGAAGAGATTGCCATCACTTCCATCTTAGTGGAGATGGAAATGCGTGGGGATGGTGGAGGATGCGGGGAGACGCTTTGGTTCTGCCCCGAGGCTCTCTTCCCCCCACAGAGAGTCCACCTCGCTCGGGGAACGCGCTGTGAAAGCGAGTCCAAAAAAAAAGGGATGGGAACGCCGGTCGCTTCTTGACGCGGGAAGGGGACCATCCAGCTAATAGTCCGCATCAACTTCTATCATCAATAACGCGTCGAGAGTGGCCGTGATAGTCCACCGATCAAGCGACAGCGGCTCAGGGGTGCGGGGAAGACGAGCCAACCCTGTCCTATTAAAGAAAGCCTTTCTCCATGTTACATTATACTTCTTCTCTTGTTATTTATCTCGCTCCGTGTTCCTCTCAACCTCCCCCCCACCACCACCACCACCCCCACCCCTTCCTTACAACATGATGGTCAGTCCATTGCCAGGCAATCTGGTCTGTGATGTTCTTCACACCTCCATCGAGCCAAAAAAGAAGAAGAAAAAAAAAATACAATCTTTGACAAGATATGATGACTTGCCCAGGTGGTGTGTTTCACTGGTCTCTTGGTCTTGCAAGGGGTGAGGGCAGCCAACCAAGGTATGTGTGTGTGTGTGTGTGTGTGTGTGTGTGTCTGTCTGCCTACAGTATATGATGGTGTGTTTACCCCGGGCTCTGTGCTGTGGTGCTGTGATGCCGAGTGTCACCCTGCTCCGGCCTGAGCCCTGCAGCCAGAGAAACCAGCTGTGAAACTGACAGGTTTGTCTTCTGCACTCACCTACACTCTCTTCTTCCCCTGCACACACACACACACACACACACACACACACACACACACACACACACACTGACACACACACACACACACACACACGCAACCACAACACACATAATGAGGCACACATACGGACACACACACACACACACACTTTCATGGCCTGAGGTTTAAGTACACACGCACACACACAAGCCCCCCCCCCCCCCCCCCCCCCCCTCCCCTCCCTACATCCACACATATCCACAGACCATCACACAAGCTGCAGGCAGTCTCTCTCATGCCAGCTACAAACACAGTGCAAAAGGAATATGCTCACAGAGCTCCGATATATATGCCGGCTACTCGTAACCTGAACACATTTTTATGGTTTGATAAAAAAAAAAAAAAGATATTGAAAATGGAGACCATTGTTTCCCATCAGTATTCCTCATCGTGTCAGCACGAGATGTTCTAATTCTGGTGGTTCGATTAAGTGGAGACACACACACACACACACACACACACACACACACACACACACACACACACACACACACACACACACACACACACACACACACAGGTGAACAGTTTGAACTAATAGATATATCACCATGAAACTGCCCCAGTTGATCACTTACAAAAAAAAAAACAACGGACCAAAATGTATTACAAGTTTTTTTAAATGTTTTGTTTAGATGTGCAAATCGTATCTTATTCAATATGTGGTCATTTTTCATACATATCAAGAACAGAAATCTGAACGTTGGATAAAGACAGGTTAAACATGACATATTAGAGTCAAAGGTTTTTACTGAGGGACATTTTGATATCTTTTTATTACTAAATCAATCAGAAAATACTGTCAAAAAAATCAATTTCCTCCATGTTTTTATTAATAAATGTATCAATGAGTGTGTGAGTGGTGTGTGGACAAAGCCCTCAGTAGAAAGCTTCAGCACACAGAGAGGAATGAAGGTGTGAAGTTTGGTGGATGTCAGAACTACTGAAGTGGAGATTTCTGGATCAGAGTGTGAGAAGAACTCCATTGATAGAAAAGCTCCTTTAAAGAGACGTTTAATTAAAGTCCAGACATTTAGAAGAGTCTCCAGGTGAAGAGGGTCACAACATGAACTAGTAGATATCACCATCACACTTCACCACTTCATCACTCACATCAAGACGAGTATTCTTTCAGTACGTTTTTTTCAATGTTATGTTTAAACATTCAAATGAGGCATTATCTAAAGGTCACTTTTGGTGAATTTAGGAGAAATCTGCTGAAGTAAACAGACAAAGTAATAAAATAAACACCTGTCTGAAATAACAGGAAGCAAAATAGCCCACACGAAAAACAATGTTTTTGCCTGTAGCGTCTCAACTTAAACGTGTCTTTTTACAAACATGTTAATAAAAGAAATATATATTTTTGTTGTCCTCTGATTAAGTGCAGTTGTTAAAAGAGAAAATATTGTTTAGGAACACCTCTTGATGTGATACATAGTGTACTTCTCTTGTGCACATTATATCTTTCTGGTAAATTGAACCCAATAAACCGTCCCATCCTCACAAGCGTTGACGAGGATCTGCGTGATCCCTGTTGGGACTTTCTCCCATGTGAACGCACGCACCTCGCAGTGCACACACACACACACACACACACACACACACACACACACAAACAAACACACATGTAGCTTTTTTTTTGTTGCGTGGAGGTATGTGTCGCACGCGTGCACTCTCTCCGCATCATGTAGGTCAATGGGGACACGCAAACATCGCCACGAGCGCCTGAACCTGTGGTCCATCCAGGAAAAAGCTGATGACTTCCCCCTCGGGAGATGCCGCCTTCCATGGCACCTTCCCCCAACACCTAACGCGCACCCAGCGTGCACACAAACCCTCACGCACGCACACACACACACACACACACACACACACACACACACACACTGACACACAGTAGTGAAAGATGCCATGTGTATCCAGGTGTCTGGCTGCGCTGTAGCACCCTTCAGATGTCACAACGACAGAAATCAGTGTTCTGACCAGAAAGTCTGCAGGCAGCGTGAGTGTGTGTGTGTGTGTGTGTGTGTTAGTGCATCTGTGCACGCATATGCATGTGTGCTTGTGTGTTGCTTATTCCTAGAGGGTGGGGGTGGGTGGGGGGGGGGGGGGGGTGAGAAAAACAAGTGAGAAAACAGCAAAACAAGTTAAGAGACAATGAAGAAAGCCACACTGGCACCTGCTTCCCCCGGTGTGGAGGGCGAAGAGTCCACCTCAGGAGCCGCGCCGCCTGCTGCTTTGATGCGCTCCGCCACTAATGACGCCACTGATAATTTCAATCTCTAGATATTTCCAGTATGACAGCATGCGCCGCATCACCTTTATCTCTGCCTCTAACCCTCCACAAACACGCTCCCCTTCCAAACACACATGCACACCTTTTTTTTTTTTTTTTGTTGGGTTCAGTTATGTGGCCAGATGTCCAAGTTGACATAGCGCTTAAGGCGTTTGACTGGATGAAACAGTGCATTGGCTGCGGGTAAAGAGGGATTAAAACAGGGCCTGAGGCACTTGTGTTATATTGAAAACATCCTGGGCTGCTTTGTATGGAGATTTGCATACATTGGGGTCTGTGCGGCGATGGCCCATCTGCTGGAGTGCATTGTCCCCAAACAACAAAGTGTGTTTAAATATTTCACATCTCCATCTACTGGGACAGAGGTACGTAGAAATGAGCGGGGAGAGTATTAAAATAAATAAAATAGAGGGCGATGGAAGGGGGTGAAAAAAGAAAAGAAAGAAAAAAACAGACAAAAAAAAAAAAAAGAGAGAAAAGGAACGAGTAGATTGGCACAGCTTTGAATTTGAACTGCTCCCAAATGTGCCTCAGTCAGAGCCTCAGTAAATAACACTATCGCCGGCCAGGATCCGGGAAAAATGAGGAGAATCTAAATATAATATGTTGTAAATCTGAATTCTGGTGGAGAACTTAGTCGCATGAATGCAGAAATAAGGACGTAAAATGTATGTTTTTGGGTCCGTCACGCAGGACTAATTGTGCTCCAAACTAAATATAAAAACGTGTTTTTCATGCATGAAATTGGGAGAAAAAAAAAAAAAGACTTTTGAAACTTTCTGTAGCCTACGCTGGATTTTCACCTGATATTAATAGACCTATTTTTACTATGCTTGCAAGTGTCAAATTAACTGTCAAAGACACTGATGTCTATAGAAAAAAATATATATCCATAGTAGACAGTTCGTTGCAGACTGGCCTAGTATTAAGTAATCATCCCTTCGGCCAAAACCCTCTTTATTGTATTAATGCCATAACTCTGGCTTTCTGTGACATTTAATGGCACTGTAAAATTAGATAATTACTGTAATATATCTGTGTACTCATGTCCGTGTCCGAGGTCAGAGACATAAAAATTAATAAGGAACAAGTGGGAGAAAGGGGACGGAGTAAAGAGATTAAAAGAGTGTGTGTGTGTGTGTGTGTGTGTGTGCAGGAGAGTTTTGAAGTGACAAAGATGGCAAAAGTTAGTTTTATCAATGCAAAGAGAGCAAAAGTCTGGATTCACTTTGACACCCCGTGTTTATGCATCCTCTCTCGATACCCCAGCGTTGTTATTTTTCCACTCTCCTCTCCCCGTGTGTATGTGTGTGTGTGTGTGTGTGTGTGTGTGTGTGTGTGTGTGTGTGTGTGTGTGTGTGTGTGTGTGTGTGTGTGTGTGTCTTTCATTGTCGACCAAAAACACACATCAAATGAGGAACACGCTCAGGGCAGTGCGCGCTGGATGGAACAGTAAGGTGATTTAACGACGGGACGGTTTGTGTGTAGGCTGGACAGCCTGGTGCAGCCTCCGTCTTCACAACCCTGAACACACACAAACATCGTGCTCACATTTACCCGCACGCACACGCACACGCACACACACACACACACACACACACACACACACTGACACCAAATATCTGAAGAAAAAAAAACAAACAGCCAAGATGGACGTGAGGAACATGTTGCCTGCACGGGGGAGGATTTTTTGGAAAGAAGAGCGTGGTCAATCTGTTTGTTTCTCTGCCACATCCAAGAAGAGTGATAATTTCATTTTCTTTCATTATTTTCTCCCTTTTATTGTACTCCTGTGTCAGATTTTGAAAGCTGCTGAGGTTTACGTTTAAGAGAAAGAGCAGATCAGACAGCGATTTCTATTTATTTTGCAGCAAAATGTCAGTCGTTCCGTCGCTCCGGTTTCCCACGCAGTGAGACATCGAGACAGCAAATATCCAGACGGACCCGCTGATGCCACCTGAACCTCGTATATACCTCCGCCTTGTCTCACCGCACCCCCCCCCCCCCCCCTCCCGGTCTAATCGAGCCTCGTAAGCCAGTTCATTTATGCAAACCCTTTAGTCGTAGAAGGTCACGGCTGGAGAGCCTGTGAAAAAGTATAACAGACACACATTAACCCCCATTTAATCAGGATTACAGAGAACAACCAAGCATTATTTAACACACATCACAGAGCATGACAGCAGTAGGGAAATATGACACACACACACACACACACACACACACACACACACACACACACACACACACACACACACACACACACACACACACACACACACACACACACACACACACACAAATCCAGCACAATCAATCTAATGGTGTGCATTAGTTAACTGCCAAATGTTGGGCTTTTTATGGCAGGATCACTCGTCCCTTGAAAAGATAAATACGGTGCACAGATCCCAGTAATTACAGCAATCCCCTTACAGCGCACAGAGAGCGTCCTCACTCAGCGGCCTCTCTGGAGCACCGTCGCCCTGTAGATTAAGTCATTTAGGACAGTTGTAGGGCAGCGGGGTGACTGACAGAAGTGGAGCCGGATGGAGGGGAGACAAAAGGACGGACTGGGTTGGTGTTAATGCGTTTTGTCTTTTCAGTATTTTTGGGGGGGAGGGGTTGTAAAAAAATTGAAATGTTGAGTTTATTGTGATCAAATAAAGCCACCATGTGCAGTCGGTGTTACAAGGGGAGTATTGTATTTTTAATTTTGGGCTTGCAGAAGAAAAGCACGATAATTATAACTTTATTTATATAGCACCTTGTCGACAGACAAAGCAACAAAAGCAATAAAACAGAAAACTCAACAAAGCAAGTAAAACTGAGGTCAAATTTAGACCCTGATAAAACACAACAATAGATGAAACAATCAATACGATAAAAAAGAAGAAATTTAGTAAAATATAATAATAATTATATCAATAATAGAATAAAGCACTAGAGTGACGACATCGCTGCAGTCTGTTGCGTTACTGTTGAGACTGTAAATGATCTTTATACAATAAAACATTTTGTGTTTCTCTCATTATGTCCATAAATAAAGAGACCTTGTACATTAAACAATACGTCAATGTCACACTCTGAAATAGTCAAAACTATCGAGAGTTATGGAACCTTTGGGGAATATTTTAATTCCTGCTTTTGTCTAAACTCTTGTTTGCTTCGCTTTGTTGTGCGTTACCGACGTTGTGCGTTTTTTTCTTCTTCTTGTAGCTCGGGACGACATTAACGTTACGAAATACATTTTATGTTTAGTCAACGAAACCAATTAGTTAGGTTTAGGAAAAACACCATGTTGGGTTTAAAATAACTACGTACAGATAAAATATGTTGCTTACGATATTTAATACTACGTCACTTGGTCTGACCGTTTCACATGGATGTGTCCACCACAAAAACAAGGATTCTAATTGACTTTCCATTGGCATTGATTTCATCCTGAAGACCACAACACGTGTCCGTGTCCATGTACACGAAACCAACAGATCGCATTTCTTCACTATTGTCACGTCCTGCCGTGATACTGGGCTTTATAGATGCATGGTTTCTTTCTAAAATAAGCTTACTGTCTTCAGGTCTAATGACACAAACAATACATTTGACTGAAACTTGTAATTTTATTTTCAGACGGGACACGAACACCGGTCCCCCAAAAGTCCTGTGTGTGTGTTTGACCCGTCCCCCAACCGTCCTGTGTGGACCATCTCACACGTTATACACCGTCAGTTGCTCTGAGAATGGTGTGGGTGTGTTTACATTGGGGTTCATTGGGTGTGGGTCACGCTGAACAGCCTCCGTACGTTGGTACCAGTATTTGACGCTTTGGGAGGTTGTGTGTTCAGGATCAAAAACAAAAACAGTGCTCCGTAGCACTCCAAGTGGTCAAAAACTCCACAGTATACCTTTAAAAAAAAAAAAAGAAGCTTTCTTTTCTTTCACAGCTACTTGAATGCAGCGGAGTCACAATACTGTCGTATTAAATAGTCTTCACGTCTATGTAGGCAGCGTTGATACTTTTCTTTCTGGCGTAGATCACAGAAAGTTTAGACTCCTCAGGATGGCTCCACTGAGTGTGTGTGTGTGTGTGTGTGTGTGTGTGTGTGTGTGTGTGTGTGTGTGTGTGTGTGTGTAAAGGGCAGCGATGGGCGCAGTTTAGCAAAGGGAACCGAGTAAAGCCTTCAGGCCGCGGGGCGATTGATGTCCAGCGGGTGGCTGAGGAACCCTAACTCACACTGCTCTCCGACTGCATCTAAAACTCTCATTAGTTTAAGTGTGTGAGAGTTCTGCAGACTATATACGCGGCGAGGCAGAGAGGCCAGAACCCTCCTTTGGACGTTCTTTCACTCCATGCAGGGGGAGGCATCCGTGAAGGTGAGCACACAAACATTGACACAAAAAAAAAAAAATACACATTTTTACACGTACAATTAGTCTCTCTGCCGGTGTCTCCCACTGGTTTTTTCTTGCAGCATGCATGCACGTAACCGTGTGCATGCAGCTTAACGGCGGGGCCCTAATGAGGTCTGAGATATGAGCGGTAAACATTTGTATGGACAGATGTGGATTAATGTTCATCTTTTCTTCAAGCCAGAGATTAAACCTGATTTTCCGCCTAACAGGTTTTAGGTTGGTTTTTTTTCTCCTCTTCTTTTCTTTGTGATTACACAGACAGAGAAATGAAGAGAGGAGGTTGAATGAGACACAGTGGGAAAAGAGAAACAAAGGAAGAGTGATTGTGTGTATATCTTACTTGTGGGGAAGTTGCCAGAGGAAGCCAGACAGTGAAAGTGGAAGGAACAAAGACACACACACACACACATACAAAAAATAAATAGCGGGGCTTGGATGGAAGGGGAGGCAGAGGGAAGCGTCAGATGC
This sequence comes from Cebidichthys violaceus, assembly GCF_023349555.1. Lineage (NCBI taxonomy): Eukaryota > Metazoa > Chordata > Actinopteri > Perciformes > Stichaeidae > Cebidichthys > Cebidichthys violaceus. The sequence goes on along the minus strand of NW_027176277.1, from coordinate 48,942 downwards.
TCCTTATTCCTGTTGTGGGTTGCTGAAGTGAAGGAGGAGAAATTTGAGTCATGGGGACGGAATCAGAAATGTCAACAGATTGAGTCAGAGCAGAGCTGGGACCGTCTGGAAGGAGAGAGTATCAACACTGACTGAGGGGCACACAAGATTTTGGGTCCGTCAATGGGCTGGTGGCAAAATCATTGGACATGTGTGTGGATGTGTGGATGTGTGTGTGTGTGTGTGTGTGTGTGTGTGTGTGTGTGTGTGTGTGTGTGTGTGTGTGTGTGTGTGTGTGTGTGTGTGTGTGTACATGTTGCATGTGGGGGAGGATGTGGGATTGGCTTAGTCTGCCGTCTATAATGAATGGTTAATGTTAGTCGGGGAAAAAAATGAATACGGTCACCATCTGCTCGATCTAAGTCTGCGTTCTGTGCATGTGCACACATTTGTGTGTGTGTGTGTGTGTGTGTGTGTGTGTGTGTGTGTGTGTGTGTGTGTGTGTGTGTGTGTGTGTGTGTGTGTGTCAACCATGCCGACACACACACACACACACACACACACACACACACAAGCACACAAATGTGCTCTTGGAGAGGGATTTGGAAATATGGAATGCAAGAAAAGGGAGGAAGGAAGAAAGACAGGAGGCTAACAGAAGAGAGGCATACAACAAAAAAAAAAAAAAAAACTGGAGAAAAAGAGTGAGAACGAAAAGAGGGAAAGAAATGATATTTGCGTGGGCGACATCATATGTGGTTAGATGTGGCAGAGACGAAGATACAGGTGAGCACAAATAGGGCACAAGTCATGAATTCTGTCAGGTATCTCGAGCAGATGTAGCCTGTGGCTGCAAACACACGCTCGAGATGCACACACACCAAAAACATTCACAACACACGCTAAAGGAATAGGAAGGTTTGTATTACCGAGACTGCAAAGGAACAATTAAACTGTGCGTACCTCTTTAAGAGTTTTAAGAAATGCTACCACCATGTAAAAAATGCATCAATGTCTTCAAAGTGCAGAAGTATTATCGGTTAAATTGATTTATTGTAAGTATTAAAGGTATTAAAAGTACTCATTATGCAGAATGGCCCCTGTCATCATAATATTGGATTGTAATCATTTGATCATTCATTTCTAAACACTATTACAGTGTTGTAGCTGGTCGATGTCGAGCCAGTTGTGCGGTTTGATTTTGTGAGTTTAATCTACATCTACAACATCATATCTAATAAACCAATTGTGTGTTTTGTGTGTTTGCAAAGTAAATACAGCTGTCAAATTGAAGCGCAACTGCACACTTAAACATGTTTGTTTAAGATGTAAACTAAATTATACAACTGTGCTTTGATGAAACACTAAAATGCTTTGTGTTAACATTTACATTTCCAACCAAATTTAGAAAACAAAGGCATTTCATGGTTGAAAATAGCTCAAATCTACTGTTTTAAATCTGCCCTAATTTTAAAAGGCCAATTCTGAGTTAGATTCAAGAATGCCTTTAATTAGACCCCCCCCTCCCCCCCCCCTCCTCGTATTGCCCCACAGCGTCTGTTGTTTTTACTTTTTCAGTAAATATATGTATTATAATCAAAGGAAGTGGATGTAGTCATTGTGACGTCACCCACTGGTTTGTAGTCTCATGATTTGAAGCCATCTTGGATTACGGCCGTCGCCATGTTGTTGTTTTTCGCAAACCGATGAACGGAAGTGACCATATTTGGAATGCGGAGGAGTGACGTATAGACGTCTTATACGACTCTGGAAGTGGCAGCGACCTGTCAATCACTGTAAGCCCGCCCCTAAAGCATCCCCTGCTTCATGGTCTGTTTGACTCTAAATGGAGCATAATGTACTAAATGAACATCATGCTGTATTGAAGAAGACTTGAAACTAGAGATTGAGACCATAAACTCATGTTTACAATGTTTACTGAGGGAATAAATCAAGAGAGAAGTAGAGTCATTTTAGACTAGACTTCTATACAACCAGAGGAGTCGCCCCCTGATGGACACTAGAGAGAATGTAGCTTTAGCATCGGCTTTGCTCAGCGGAATTACTGAGGGAATAAATCAAGAGAGAAGTAGAGTCATTTTAGACTAGACTTCTATACAACCAGAGGAGTCGCCCCCTGATGGACACTAGAGAGAATGTAGCTTTAGCATCGGCTTTGCTCAGCGGAACCGGAGGTTGCCGCCTGCACAGCACAACTCATTTAGCGGCTGATAGTTAGCTGTGTAACGATATCTTGCTGACTCCACCATGTTTTCACGCTAGTGTTACACTGGTTACATTAAATGAGCAGTGGTCTGCTGGTCCCAGCGGCAGCGAGTGAGGCGGGGAGGACTGCTGGGTGTAGTTCTTGTCTCATTTGTTGTCTGATAAACAGTTAATCCATCAAATTCACTGTCCCCATGCCATTAAGCAATTTCCAAGCTACTGTAGCTAGCTGTCATCAGCTCTGGCTGTCATATTTGTCGAGGCGGCGTCGAGGTTTTCGTCATACGGACGTGGGCGTGGTTTCACCTCTCAGCCCTTTTTCAAAAGTGGGTTGAGTCAACTGAAATTACACTTTAATAAAGTACAATCTTTTGACATGTAATGAGGAACGATATAAGTATAAAGTAGCTTATAATGGAAATACTCAAGTAAAGGACAGGTTTAGTGTATATTAAATACCAATCCACCAATCCACTGTACTGTCATTTAAAAATGTTCATCATGCCAAAGTCGAGTCTCAAACACTGAATTATTGTCAGGAGTTCAGTGTGAAATTAAAGATTTAATTAATAGGTTTGAAGTTATAGCTCAGCAATTTTTTTTTATTACGTTAAAAAAAAAAATATAGTTCATATATTATATATTCAATATGAAATGTAGGACCTCTGTACAGCTATCTATTACTAGACTACCCTTTAAATACACAGTAACAGTATTTAAAGCTTTAGAGGGATTACAAGAGTTGAGGACACCAGAACAGTATCATACCCGGCTGCGCTCACACATAAACACACACACACACACACACACACACACACACACACACACACACACACACACACACACACACACACACACACACACACTCTCTCTCTCTCGCCCACTCACACACCAACACAGAACAAATGCATGTCCGTTAGTGTTTTTTTTGTCATCACATTTTGTCTCCACAGTCTTTAAATCATAAAAAAAAAAAAAAAAAACTCCACAGTTTTCGTGCATCATCGCGCTCTCGGGTAGCCATGACGGCGAAGGAGCCGCCGCTCCGATAAAACATTTGTGATACATCTCTGAACACTGGGCTGATAAGTAAATACAGACTACATCGATAATCCTCATGTCACTATGCGCTCTGTATTATGCAGAGTGTTGCATACACACATGCACACACACACACACGTAAAAACACACACTGCCAGGTTGTGATTAAATTCTCTGTGGCCTATGATCCGCCTCTAAATCTTTGCAATTTTCATTTTATGCAGCTTTAATATGGATCATAGTTGCTCTCAGAGTGCCCCATCTCCTAATCTGGAGCAATCTGAGCTGAGCCTGGCTGGGCCAACAGCTGACGCTAAGCCAACCAGTCACACTCAACCAGCCAGCAAGTCAGCCACAAAGCCTCCGTGCAGTCGGCGGGCCCCGGACGCCAAGAGACAGGAGGAGTGGGAAATATCGTGGAGGAATTGTTGTGAAATAGTTCAGCTGCGACTGAAGGAGCGAGCCATGTGTGCATTTTGTATGAAAACGACTGCGTTGAGATGTGTGGCTGTCTGACAGCGAATTAAGGAAGAACTTAATGTCAACAATTCACAATGTTGACGACTCTGCAGAAAAGAGAGATTTTAGTGACTGAATCAGAAACGGGATCAAAGTTTAAAGATGCCACTTCACACTAGAGATAAAGATAAAGGTGCTAACTGGAGTGGTATAGAGTATTTGGGCTTGATACCTTTCATAAAGGTTCCACCTGGGAGCCTCTCAGAGGGTTCTACCTGGAACCCAACGTAAAGGGTTATATCTCGAACCATTTGTGAAAAGTTACACCCAGAACCCTATGAGAGCTGCAACAAGGAACCCTTCTATGGTGTAAAGGTTACACCCAGAACCCCTATGAGAGCTGCAACAAGGAACCCTTCTATGGTGTAAAGGTTACACCCAGAACCCCTATGAGAGCTGCAACAAGGAACCCTTCTATGGTGTAAAGGTTCCACCAGAACCCCTATGAGAGCTGCAACAAGGAACCCTTCTATGGTGTAAAGGTTACACCCAGAACCCCTATGAGAGCTGCAACAAGGAACCTTCTATGGTGTAAAGGTTCCACCCAGAACCCCTATGAGAGCTGCAACAAGGAACCCTTCTATGGTGTAAGGTTCCACCCAGAACCCCTATGAGAGCTGCAACAAGGAACCCTTCTATGGAGTAAAGGTTCCACCCAGAACCCCTATGAGAGCTGCAACAAGGAACCCTTCTATGGTGTAAAGGTTACACCCAGAACCCCTATGAGAGCTGCAACAAGGAACCCTTCTATGGTGTAAAGGTTACACCCAGAATTGTCTCTATAAAGAGGTTCTATCCAGAAACTTTCCATCATCTAAGGGTGCTAACAAGAACCCACCAAGGGGTTCTACCGAGAACTATTTTATATTCCAAGTGTTTCATTTAGAATTCACCAATGGGGTTTAACGGAGAACCTTTTTACATCCCAAGGGTTTCATCTAGAATCCACCGATGGGGTTTAACGAAGAACCCTTTTACATCTCAAGGGTTTCATCTAGAACCCACCTATTTTTATATTCTAAGGTTTCATCTAGAACCCTGTTACATCCCAAGAGTTTAATCTTGAACCTACCCATTGGGTTCTAACACTTCAAAAAGTACCCTCGAAAATCCCTTTCTTCCAAAAAACAAAAGTGTTCTTCAGAAGCAAATGGTTCTGTGTAGAACCTGAGCCCTTCAGGAGGAACCCGTTTGGATCTCTTATTTCTAACAGTGGTTTCTGTTCATTATAAATACTGTATAACTGCATAGACATCTATGTTGATCTGCTTAACATAGATGGGGGGGGGGGGGGGGGGTAGTTGAGGTCATGAAGCTGCGGTGTGTTTGGGTGGGGTACCATGTCAGGGCATATTAGACACACAGACATACAGTAGATTTTCACATGATATTCAGTCCACACACACACACACACACACACACACACACACACCACACACACACACACACACAAGATGACCCTGTTTTTCATGCGAGTGGGCATAAGAGGATTAAGTAATTAAGGGTGCACTGTTTAAAAAATGTATATTAATATTGTAATGCTTAAATCCAAACCCACTGTGCGATCTCTTGAAATCATGTAACCGTTCATGTCAAATATTTAAAAACAGACACATTTCTCATACTTCTCACGTAGTTCACTGTCGTAGCAGGAAGTGGGAATCTGCATGTTGTGTGTCGTGTTTCCCTCAATCTAGATTAAACTGTCACGTCAAAACACCGACGAGCAACCAGCTGAAGTGTTGGACTGGGAGCAGGCACCCTGCTGGGAATCATGTAAATAATACTGCTGCTGATGGAGGAAAACCCAGAAACTGAGCAAAGCTAATGCTAGGCTTAACTCCTCCTCTCTCTCTCTCTCTCTCTCTCTCTCTCTCTCTCTCTCTCTCTCTCTCTCTCTCTCTCTCTCTCTCTCTCTCTCTCTCTCTCTCTCTCTCTCTCTCTCTCTCTCTCTCTCTCTCTCTCCACAAACTGCATTATATTACAAGTTTGCTTTGCTTCGTCTCTGCAATATTAACTGTCTGTGATGATCTTCTGATGATTTTTTTGTAATTAAGGAGCAGAGAGGGAGAGTGAACGTTGGGGGGGGGGGGGGGGGGGGGGGCTGCTTAATCCTCCCAGTGGCAGACGGCAAGACCAGTTAGACATCAGGAAACCCTTATGGACATATTTAGAGCACCGCTTTTACCTTGGGTGCCCACATCTGTCATTTATGTAAATGCGACAAATGACTCCAACGTAACAATTCTAAGCTTTTTAGATAATATACTGCATGTTATGAAGTATAAATTAGTCTAAATTATGAACAGTTCACCTCAGAAAGCCTGTCTGTCCTCATGTGTCGGTGACTGAAACGTTGCTTTCATCTTTTGTGCGTTGTTCATGACATACTTTCTCCACATGACATTTGCTTATCCATAATCTGCCTACGGTTGTTTCCGCTAGATAATCCATCTTTGTTAACATCCAGTTTCCTGTTAAAATGTTAAAGCCCCCCCCCCCCCTCCTTTAAGATTTAAAACAACCGATCAGACCTCCAACCTTCTCAACGATGTCTCCTAAACAAAACCAACAATTAAGTGATGCCACTGACGAGTGTTGCCATAGATCTACGTTAGTGTCAAAAGCTTTTATCAACACAGTGACACGAGGGGTTAATCCTGCACTCCAAACCTGAACACAGCCCCCCTTCAAATACACTATTTAGGTACGGTTAATTAACATTGGCTGAAAAGTACAGTCCTCCAGCTGTTTTTGGAAATCATTTAGACTGAAGTATATTTCTTCGTGACCCGTTTTTAAAGCTCCAGTAGGAATGAACAGGAAGTCAAAACGTCCGGAGACCACAACTTATTTTTGTGTATTCATTCAGAACAATATAGAATATTGGCTGCCACATTGTTTTTAAACTTTGTCAGTATTAACACTATTTATGTTTCTTTCTTTTTCTTTTTTAAAAAAAAATACATTTAAAAAAATTATGTTTGCACTCTCCTAAAATATACATCTATATATTTTTTTCAGCCTTTAGCTACAATGGCTTAAATTAATTTCCTCCTCATCTTCACCTGATAGTCCATAAAAACAGGATTTCAGTTTCATTTTTTTTTTTGCACATTTATTGAAAGAAAAAAACAGATGCATCGCATCGTCATAAGTCTTCAGAGCTGGATTTGGGGATTTTCGGCCATCGAATAGGGACCGCCCACTTTCAGGTCCCTCCAGAGGTGCTTGTTTGGGTTTAAGTCTGGTCTCGGGTCTGGGCCGCAGCGTGCTTCACATTTGGGGGTGATATTGTGCAGGTGCCTGGTTTCCTCCAGACATGAAAACTCAGAATCGAGGCCAAACAGTTGAGGCCAAACAGACACCAAGACAAGAGTGTTTGCGTCATCAAACAGAGAATCTTGATTCTCTCAGCTGCAGGAAGAGGCCTCTGTGCTCTTTAATACAGAACATCTGTTCTTATGGACTTCTTCAGTGTCTCTGAAGGAAGTCCCTTCGGCTGCGTCGCTCGGCTTGTGCTGCGATACGACTCGCCAGCTCTGAGATCTTATATAGAAAAGATGTGTGCTGTTCCTAATCAGGTCCAATCAACTGAATTTACCGCAGCTGGGCTTCAATCAAGGCGTAGAAACGGCTCAAAGGTGATCAAGAGAAACGGGAGGCACCTGAGCTGGATTTCAAGCGTCATGGCAAAGGTTCTGGATACTTATCTCAACGTAATATTTCAGTTTGTCTTTCTAATAAATTTCTCAAAACAATTCTAAGATCCTGTTTTTTGTCCTCATGTGGTATTGATGAGGAGAAAGTGTGTTTAAAGTTTCAATCCTTTAAGATTTCAGTTCTGGTACATTTAGAATTTTCAATTTGAGTGAAATATTGGAATTGTACTTGGAGTTTAGCAATCTGGAGAACTTTTGTTAACACTTAAGCTACACATTTTCAGGATTGTTTGCATTGTTCCATATTTTGTGTGAATACAATGGAGAAAAACTATAAGGGAATGATTCACATGATGTGTCTAAAAACGTGTTTTCTACACATTTCCTGCACCATAAATCCCTAACAGTTGGACGGAAACATGAAGCAAGTAAAACAGTTTGTTGGACAGATCATAAAGCATGTACACGCCCCCTTACAGTTGTTGTTTTTTCGGGAATGTCGCCACAGAAACACAGAATTCGTAATCTGCAAATATATAAATATTCATCAGTGGGTCATAAGCTCAATCACCGTTGCGTTACCTCCTTCGGCTAACATTTATTTAATTGAAAGTCTTCGAGATTGCCACTTTTAAACATACATTTTTTGATGCACTGTATAAATTCTATGTATCTTTTTACAACGTATGATATCTTACAAAAAGTTTCTCCTCATGTTTTGTGCGTTTTCCTACAAAAGCCAGAAACACGTGTCAATATCGGCTCGGTACATGCACACAGTCCTCTCAAATAAATCTCCTCACAGGGAACTACTTTGTTTCTTTTTGTTGGACCCATCCAAGTCCCCTCCCACCCTGTGTGTAGTTTTGTGGTCTTCATACGTCCTCGTTCATGATTACGTGGACATCAAATTATTTTGTGGGATGTCTGAGAATCATCGTGCATTATTTTTCATATACGTATAGCAACAAATACTGGATGAGAACAGCCTTATATTATAGTCAATACTCACGAACAATAAGAAAAATGCTGCAAACGTGCCCCTTCATAAATTACACCGCAGTGCTTTGTGGCAAACCGGCAGTATGGTTTTAATTCCAACAAACTAGTCCCTCGGTATGCTGCCGAGGCTATCTGCCGGTCAGGAAGTGGACAAGTGCAGGTTCACCTCAGTGAACATGATTAAATCACACGATAACCTCCTTCCTCTCTCATCAAATCCTCTTAAGCAGGCTGTATTACATATCTGCCAAACAAAGAAAACTCAATCAGAACAATCAACCAAGCCAGGCCAAAGCCCGCCCTCCCAGCTTGTCTGATCCCATTGCCGTGATTAAATGAAAATGGAGCCGGGACATTACCAGAAATCCCATGTTCACCTTATAAGGAAGATCAGAAGTCTCTCTCTCTGTGTGTGTGTGTGTGTGTGTGTGTGTGTGTGTGTGTGTGTGTTGTGCTCCCGTGCAAAAGGGGATAATATAAATGTGTCCTGTGTAATTCCCTGGCTTGGATCACAAAACACTGTTTTTGTGTTTTGCAATATTAATAGAAGAAAGATTACAATTGATGGGATTGATTAGTAATATTTAGCAATTGCATTCTCCAAAAGTCATAAATTAATTTGTTTATGGGCAGTGTGTTTTGAGGAAAACATGTTTTTATCGTGCTGCACCTGTAGAACACATGTGAAACACCCAAAAACAACAAAAAGTGCTTCTGGATTTTAGATTATTAACAAATCAGGCAATAAAGCACTGGGGTTAAAATATGAAATACAAATCAGGTATACTTTACATGTCAGCTAATTATTGTTTTCATTATTGATGAATCTGTTCAATTATTTTCTAGAATAATCAGAAAATAGTGGACAAAATGCCACAGCCCAAGAAGGGGAGTTCTTCAAATGTCGTGTTTTGTCCAACAAACCAAAGATTTTGAATTTGCTATCATGTGTAAGACGCATCAAATATTGCTGAAACCAGCATTACAAATAACCAGCATTATCACAATTACAGAAATTGTTGAATAATGACTGCTTGTTCTCCAAGAGGGCAATGGATTCCATTCATTTCACAACATGGAATCAACTTGCGTAACTACGTCACTCACGTTACTACCGAGTGACGAACGAGTCACGTGACTAAAGACTGACGAGTGTTTGGTTTTAGTTTTGCACTCGTCTCGCACAGCAGTTGCCTGGACGAAAGTCCTGCGTTTGTTTGACCCACCGTCCCCGTGTGGACTATTTACACTACTTCAGTTGCTCAAAGCGCGTAATAATATGCGTTTACGTTAAACTGACAGGTGTGTCGGTGTCAAATGTCGTGAAGCTACAGAATTTGACGCATTGGGAGAGACAACAGGTTGAAACCATAGACTGTATATAAAGACTGCTGTTTGGAGGCCTCCAGTTCGGCGATTTGGCCGTCGCCATCTTGGATTTTTGCAACCAGCGAACAGAAGTTACCATATTTGGAATGCGTAGGAGTGACGTAGAATTGTAATTTACTAAATGAACATCATGCTGTATTGAAGAAGACTGTAAACTAGAGATTGAGACCATAAACTCATGTTTACAATGTTTACTGAGGGAATAAATCAAGAGAGAAGTAGAGTCATTTTAGACTAGACTTCTATACAACCAGAGGAGTCGCCCCCTGATGGACACTAGAGAGAATGCAGCTTTAAGACATGAAGCATCGGCTTCACTTTTCAGACTTGGACGTTGTCACGTGGTGGAAACCACTTGAGATACAAAGTTGCTATAATGACCCTTTGATGAACTATGCATGTTCAGTGTACATATCAGTTTGTGTGTGAAGGGAGGGACCTTTGTGTGTCTGTGTGTGTGTGTGTGTGTGTGTGTGTGTGTGTGTGTGTGTGTGTGTGTGTGTGTGTGTGTGTGTGTGTGTGTGCGTCTGTGTGTTCGAGACTCCTGGGCGGGCTTACAGTAAGAGGCACGCTCCACATTACTGTTGCTCCAATTCACTTCCTGGGATAATCCTTCGCACAACAGAGGGAACGGCAGGTGACCTGGACCTGCAAGGATACAGTATGGGGCTCCATTAAACAAACACACACACACACACACACACACACACACACACACACACACACACACACACACACACACACACACACACACACACAGAACCATCCATTCATAAATAATATCAATATGACCCTCCCTTCACCCTCCACTCTTTCCCTCCGCTCCTCCGTCGTAGGTTCCTCTCTCTGCACTCGCCTCCTCAACTCTTAGCGAAGCATATTGTCGCCCCGCTGCCCAATGACTGTCTTTCATCCATCGCCCCCCAAAGTCATCTCCGCCATTAACAGCAGTGTCTAATTAAACCTGTAAATGACAAACACATAGACACAAACACAGGCCGTGCTGTAATGGCCCCCGCTGCAGCAGGTGACTGATGGGCAGCTGTCTCTTGTCCATCCTCTGTGCAGATCAACCTTGAGACGGAGGACCTGGGGGAGGTCTGTTGGACCACTGAGATAAGCTTAGCAGAGCATTGATAATGAATGATTTATATACAGTAGCCATGGCAGTTAGTAAAGTTAATTGATTCATTAATTGAGAACAATATTGCCTTTTAACAAGGTGATGTTTTCATTGCAGCGTTTGCTGTGTCTCACGTTTCAGTTCGTCCCCTTCCAGATATTCATGTTAGCAAAACAAGAACAGCGGGGGTCATACCGCCGAGGCAAACAAGAGGTGTTGTTCTGTTGTTTGACTCGGGACCAAAAAACAATTGGAGAACAATGTACTGTTTCCGCGGATCATATCTGGCGTTATTATCCTCTTATTTGCATTCTATGAAAAAGGGGAATAACAAGGTAGGGTAGCTGTGGCTTATCTAGAGCCCCCTGTATTAACCACTCTGGTATTAGCATTAGCAGCCTAATGCTAACTCTTTCATGTAGCCTGTGATGCTAGATCGAGAGAGGGTGAGGAAAATTAAAAGCCTTGAAAAGTCAAGAGAGATGGCTTTGTTGAATTGCATTTCTGCAGACGTCCCCCCTTTAGCCACTATTCAGCGTCAGCCTCCATTTTGTTTCTGTTTCTCTCTTTCAATCACTAAAATCGTCCCGTCTTCTATCTCGGTGTTCTGAAGGAACCTCAGGATGAAAAACAAAAAAAAAAAGCTAAAAGCCATTTCCATATTAGAATGAAAATGAGTATTTCAGAGGAATTATCCCCTTCAACAAAACAGAATAAACCCCCTCTTATTCCTGCTAATCCTTCAAAGACTGTGATATTACCTGATAGGATGTTGTACAGTGTGAATACTATCAACAAGACATGCCGAAAATAATGTAAGCAGGTCCCCGTTGTGGAGATTAGAGCGAGCGCGTCTCTCTCCCAATTTATCTCTTCTCCGAAAAATGTAGCGCCTCGTTTTTTTTCCTCTGTGTTTCACCCGCGCTCCCTCCTCTGTCTTCCAGATTGAATTATCAACTAACTGGAAGCTACTTCTTTCGTTTCCTTTGTCCCACAGCTTATCAAACAAATGCGATTTACAAATTGCGCAGGACAAGGGTTAATGAAGAGAAGGAAGGAAATGATGAGAGCGTGAAAGGATGCTGTATAGACTGTACATAAGAAGTGGACTTAGTCAAATGTGACGTGACCCGTTGGTGCTGTCGTGAAGCCTCGAGTTTGGTATTTTAGCTGCGGCCATCTTGTTTTTTTTGCAACCACAAGTGACACGAGACGGTGGAGCTAATACAACTGAATGCTGAATCATTTCTAGGCGACTGAAATGTTACAATGAAGTTAAAAACAAGAAGACAACTCCCAGACTGGACAACGCCGTGGTACCAACCTGTCAATCACAGTAAGCCCCGCCCCTAAAGCATCCCCTGCTTTATGGTCTGTTTGACTCTAAATGGAGCATAATGTACTAAATGAACATCATGCTGTATTGAAGAAGACTGTAAACTAGAGATTGAGACCATAAACTCATGTTTACAATGTTTACTGAGGGAATAAATCAAGAGAGAAGTAGAGTCATTTTAGACTAGACTTCTATACAACCAGAGGATTCGCCCCCTGGTGGACACTAGAGAGAATGCAGCTTTAACACATGTTGACAGAAGAAGCTAAGAAACTGCTAATTTGTGAATAGTGGCCGACTCGCCCAGAGAGTAGATTTCATACCTGCTAAACATCAGTATGATAGTGTTGCTATTCTGACGTTTGCATTTTGCTCAAAGCTGCTAGCGTGGCTATAAACTTGTTAATTATTATCAACCCCCACCGGGAGGATCATGCGATTGGTCGTGCGTCTGTGATTGAGCGTGCATCTCTGTGTCTGTCCGCGGATAACCTCACATTCTGCAGCAAACTGCGTAATATTTTGGGTATATTTTATTGCCTCGCTCTCAATTTAGTTGCATTTTTTGGAACGACAAAACCATCAGGGCAAGTTTTCCCACACTGTCATCAGCAGGAGCGTTTTGCACAGCGAGGCAAAGTAAATGGATTGGAAACAATCACCTGCAGGGTGGCTGAGAACTTGACCGACTGATGTACACTAAGCCTCGTCACAGTGTTAACAAAAGGAGCCTCGTGTCGTCGAGCAAAGTGCTCAGAGTGTTTGTATGTGGTAATTGGTCCTAGAGAGAGAGGGAAATCCCAGAGGCTGAGCTGCAGGACACTCAAAGCCCCTCAAGTCCAGCTCTTTTCGGCTCAATACATATTGAACAGTGGAGTCAGGGGGGCTAAGAAGATTATCACAATGGGATGAAGAGGCCGTAAGAGCCTTTGTGGCCTCAGCGCACAGTGAAAGTTGCTTCAGCACTCTCAAGCCCTTAAACTGCTTGACCTTAAAAGCTCTGTTTGTCGACTCTCGAAGGAAAAAAAAAAAAAGCTGTGAAATGAGAAGGAAATAACAAAAAGAAAACACAATTCACAAAATGGGGGGAAAAACAAAGCACTACAAGTTTGTGTACGTCAGCGTTACGCATGAAGAAAGAATACAAAAGAATGTTGCCAGGTGATCAATGTCATTGCCTGAAGCAAAATCGTCATTGTCTTATTTTCACTTAAAATGTAAAAACCCTCGGTGCACCGCTCTCATTCAGCACAGGATTATTTCCTCTGTGTGTGTGTGTGTGTGTGTGTGTGTGTGTGTGTGTGTGCGGTGAGAGCGACTGAAGCATTGAAATGACATGAAGAGTTATTTGGGCTGTAATGAAGCTGCTTAATGAAATCAGTGCCCTTGAAAGTTCTTCATCAATTTTAGCTCCCCTCGCTCACTTGCCCGGCGCTCCACCATTCCAGCCTGTCAGCTAATCCACGCGCGCCACACAATATTAATTAAACACAGCGTTTCCTGAAGTACTTAAGTGAAGCGCTATCATTGATAATGAGCAGGTTTAAAGGAGTCACATCCCTCCAAAATTACTTTTTAAACCGGCCTTATTAAGCAGAAAATGAGGCCCAAATCAGCCTACAAGCTCCTCATTAAAAGCCACTGATCCTTGGCCACGCGCATGTTCCAATGGTTTTAATTAGGCTAGCGCGAGATCGTCGGCGACAGGAAGTGCCATTAATCTTGTCTTTTCATTCAGAGAGAGAGAGGGGGGGGGGCGGGGTGTACAGCATGTTGCAGCCCGGTGCCTCAAAATGCCACAACATAATGAAGATGAGAAAATCAAGAGGCATCCTTTGAATTGTTTTTCATTTGTGTGTAGATTCAGACTGAAGCGACGGAAATATACAGTTTTACACTCCCCTTCTGTAAAGACCTCACTTTGTAATTACAAGACAGGCTTTCTATTTATCACTAGCCACACACACACACACACACACAGGATGAAATGCGTCTTCATTTTCTCCGTGTGTGTTTATGAGTTGCACTCGCGGCAGAGAGGACGGTCCCGGCCCTGCCTGTCACACCTTCTCCGCATGGAGGATTATGGATGGCCAATTACATCGCTTTTGTCATTAATTAATGAGGATAACGAGCTCCCCCTGCTCCCCACAAAACCGTGGTGATCCTCAGCTGGTACTGAACAGGGAGACGGGTGCTGGGCCATGTGTGTCTGTGTGTGTGTGTGTGTGTGTGTGTGTGTGTGTGTGTGCGTGCGTGTGTGCGTGCGTGCGTGTGTGTGTGTGTGTGTGAGAAAGAGACAGCGAGGGAGATTCAGAGAGTCTATGTGAGAGAAGAGGTTATGGTGAACACAGAGATGATTGTTGACCCCAGGGCTTTGCATGCACATTTGTCCAGCGAGTTGAAGTGTATAGTGTATTTGTGTGTGTGTGTGTGTGTGTGTGTGTGTGTGTGTGTGTGTGTGTGTGTGTGTGTGTGTGTGTGTGTGTGTTTGCGTTTGCTCACCACCAGTCCTGTATCTGTGGGGGCCATTACAGAGATTAGGCAGTGCTACAGTAACGGATGCCCCCGATTGTCAGCTCGTATCCTCAGTCAAGACAACAAGCTAAAAGGGAAAAGAGTGAGAGTGATGGAAAAGAAATGTGGGGGGGGGAGAAGCATAGAGGAGAAGAGGGGGGGGGGGGGGGGGAATAGAGGCTCTAACAAAGTGGAAGTCTTACAACAAAACTGGGACGCCATGAGCTCCATCTCTGCACTCACAGAGAGCTCCGACACACAAACAGGATATAGTCAAAGAAGCGTCTCTCCGCTCCCTCCCACCCGGCTCAGTTTGGCCCCCGACACGTAGTCTGGGTCGACCACGCGTGGCGTCAGGCGCCTGGTGGCGATATACGCAAAACGCTTTGCCTGACTGCCATGTTCTGAGGGTTTGCGGCCATATGAGCGCAAAACACAGTCACACAGTCACACACACACACACACACACCCACACACCCACACACACCCTTTAGACGTCTGATTAACGAATGAAGGGCCCACGCCGCTGCACTCGCAGCAACGTCGCCCCGAATCACATGGCTCCTCGGAACCAACTGACTCACCCGCTCATCGCTTCCGACAAGGCGGGGCTGCGAGGGGCCGTGTGTGTGACGTCATAGCTGAGCGGAGAAGTTTTGGGGTGGGGGGTGGTGTCCGTGGGTGATGGGCAGGTGGGGGTCCTTACAGTGCCACCGCCGGGAACAAAAAACACAGAGGCACCGTCTCTTCCTATGCGCTCTCTTTCTCCCTGCCACCTCACACACACACACACACACACACTTGTTCAGCCCTATTGTTTATCTGTCCTCCTCACCCCCCCCACACACACACACACACACACACACACACACACACACACACACACACACACACACACACACACACACACACACACACACACACACCCCGTCACGAACCTGCCCCCTGAAACAGCCAAATCTTCTTTGTCACTGTGGCCTTCAAAGCCACAACTATATGCTACTGTGAGCAAATTCTAATAATAATAATAAAAAAAGACCTAATGTTTTATAAACCCCCTTTATCCGCCACTGTAAGCATAATCAGAGCTGAAGTATGTTCATTTTCCTCCGAGGCCCCTGTTTGTACATACAGTCTGTGTGTCTGCGTGTGTGTGTGTGTGTGTGTGTGTGTGTGTGAGGGATGAAGTGCTACAATGTGCATCAGACACATGAGCTTGCACATAGAGAGAACTTAATTAGAGAAAACAGCGCTGTCAGATGCATTAGGCAGAGGTACGCACTTAAGGGCATATGGTTTTAGTACTATACCATCGGGTTGGGGGGGGGGGGGGTGAACAACCGCACAAACATACCTCAAAGCTCCCAGCCATGCTAATGAAATCACTCCCTTTCTATCCCACCGAGAGCAAACACAAATGTTTACAGACATCGCACAGTCCGTCCCTAGTCCTGCGCCACACTGAGCTGTCGAGAGAGTCGCAGTGCACCGACTGTACGCCGCCGAGAGAGAGAGAGAGAAACACACAGACAAAAGGGAAGCAGCGAGATGTCATTTATTAGTCTGGAATTAATATTATGCTGCTACTCTCCAACAACTCATACGTAGCCTTCATAAGCAGTGCAAACATTCAATAAAGGGTTTATCAATCATTGTGTTATCTCTCCCCCTGTGAGCAGCTGTATGAAAGATAATTCATAGTTAGAACACAGTTGTAATAATGTAAAATGTGTCGTCATATTTGTGTTTGAAACCATTTGTCAAACATCTATGTGAAATGTTCAACAGGGGGGGGGGGGAAACATGGATTATTTGGTGTTTTATAAAACCTTGCGTTGAACAAATGGCAGCAACAATGTGATGAAAACGTGACATTATTATTATTATTATTATGAAATGATGTTCATCTGCAATGCTCCACCTGGTTGTAAGTGTGTTTGTGTGACGACGCAGGTCAAAACAAATCAATTAAATCCCACTGAGATATACTTTTAAGTGTGCATTTTTGTCTAAAAAACAAACATGTAAATTGTATTTATTTCAATCATAACTTTCAAGACGTTTTTGTTTTTTAATTATCGCAGCCTTTTTCGAGTGCTTCATTCAGGCTCACTTGCTGTTTGTTTTCCAACGTGTTGACACACACATGGCAGACTTTCTGCTGGGGCATGCCCAGGGCACACTGAGGCATTGATCTGTTTGCTTTGTTGCATCCAACAAAAAAAAAAAAAATGAACGGTTTGTTTGTACAGTTCTAATTGTATTGCTAAAAATCCCCTCGTCTTGTAACGCTTGTGTTGAGTCCGTACGCTGCATGAACACGATCTCTGACCGGTCTGGAAAACGCAGAATCGTATTATTCTGCTGTTGTAGAATGCAAAATGATAAGAGACATAAATTGTCTTTTAAGAAAAACAGAATTAAAAAGGAGAAAGTTTCATCAAATGTGCGTTAAACACACATGTTCCACAGAGTAACACTATAGCCACAAGGCTGTACCACTTATTCAATGATATTGTTTTAATACTCCGCATGCGTTCGTCCATAAGAGGTAAAATACAGGACAGAGATGTCGCTTACACGTCCCATAATTCTCTCACTACAGTGAAAGACGAGGAGGGTTTTATGTTTGCTGGAAGGCTAAAGGGTCAGTAAACACGACCATGTGACCGGCTCAAATTTGCAGATCTGTCTTCATGTGTAAATTCGCGCCAAATGACACACTGCCACCGTGCACTCTGAAGGCCATTAAGATAACAAGGTGACACAATAAAACATCTATTCCAGCAGCTCGACGTTAGGAGGGCCTTCAGGGAGGGGAAGTGACCACCCAACCGCCCGGGCAAATAAAAAATAAATACAAAAAAAATAAAAGAACCATCTCATTTATGGCAATTAGGCTGCACGGGGACTGATGGAGCGCAGGGCCAGAGCCCTCACGTCGTCGGCAGCGTTTGTCACATTTCATCCCCCGCCGCCCCGGCCGTCTCGCGGGGGTCTCAGACGAGACATGTGTCATCAGAGGGCCAATTTAAGATGCCAATGGGTGGCCCCTTGTTGTGACACGCTGCTAAATTGTAAGAGAGAGGCCGGGCTGGATCGCTTAGTCACTCTCTTCACGAGCATGGATCCACTGGCCTGATCTACATGTACGGTCTAGTGGATTAGTGTGTGTGGGACACTAACCGTCCACGTTAATAGATACAAGAGGAGCAATGATTCATTCAAAAGAAAGAGGTTATCATCACAGAACTTTGTGGACCGGGTGTGATGAGGAAAAAGAAACATGATGGCAGAACAATCTAATTCAGAACTGCTGTGTGCATTATATTGGAACATGATTTTCCCTCGTCTCTGATGTCAATTTTTAGGCTGCAAAATGTCTTACTGTTATCCAATCAGGTGTTTGTATTTATACTCAGTAAACCCTGAATTTAAATGTAATTATTTACTTCAAAAAAAGAGCACAAACATCAGTAGAGCTAGAGCAAGAACGTGTCCAGGTACAGGTGACTTCTGTCAGCCAAATAAAGACAATGACAGACAAAGAAAACAGGAAATACAAACACCACTACTTCCTTTTTTTTTTTTTTAAATCCGTCCTCCCACAAGTCACAACCTGAAGACTGGCCCCTGTAACGTTCACTGAATTAAGTGGAGCAGCGAGACAGGAGCTGAAATCGTGTTAATAGCATGTCCAGAGTGTAAGAGCCCCGCGTGCAATCACCCAAATACCCAGAGACAGGTCCCGGGGTGCCCCGGGGCGGATCTTGCGCCCTTCCCCTCAGCGCCACCGACCCCATGCGCGTGCCAAAACCGGGCCCCACCAGCGCCTCTGAGCAGCGTTCAGACCCCCAGCTCCTCGTGTCAGAGGCGTCTCGTGCAAGGAGAAGAAAGTTGTCAACTCCTTTCAGGAGAGGGCACTCAGAGGGTGAGAACCGGAGATCGGTTTAGCAGCGTGAGAGGTTTGAATTCAAGAATATTATTATATTATTTTATATTTCAACCCCTTTTTTATGTATTACAGCCTGTTAAAGTTCTACGTTAAAAGCGGAATTAGCTGCAAGAGTCTTAAACTATCAAATATAATGTCCACAAGCAGAGCACAATAAGCAAACATATTGAAATAATCATTTGAAAATAAATAAATGACGTATAAGCCTGTCGTATATGCGAGTGTGGCTGACGTTTAAAGTTGTTCATCATCTCGATGAGGCAAAAAAAAAAAAAAAAAGCTGTGAAATGCTTGTTGAAATGAAGCAAACCGGGGTCCAAGCATAGATATGTGTTTTTAATTATAAAGACATATAAACAATATATGAAATCCATGTTGCAACACAACCAAAGACGCCTCTTCAATGTATAGGCTGCAGTTATATAACCATGAGTACAGCCGGGCTCGGAGCGAGTGATTTTCCACAATAGTTGTACAATACAATCATGTGAGATGTGCAATAACTTAAAAAATAATAATAATCATAATAATCATAATTATAATTTTTAAAAAAAGAAAAAATTGTCAACACATCGTTTCAGAAAATATATCAGCCAACATCACATTTGTTCCTCACACACATAGCATCGAGGGAAGTCCTTTCATAATTGTTCTTTTAGAAGTGGAGATCAGGTCGCGTTTCTACTGTTAACGGTGTTGTTGAATGTTGCATAGATTACAAATAAGATCAGATCACTTAATCCTGCTTTAAGAAATGAACCCAGACTCATCATCTGGACCTGGCCTGCTGTAAAGTGACTCCATCTTAAGGCCCAAACTGTTGTCATTTTTATCTGTAGCGTTTTGTTAAATCTTGGATGAAACCGCTGCGGTATAATGAACCATATTTTTAAGAGTATCTTTTAGACTACACTTGTTTTATTTCCCACAGAATGATTTGTTTTAATTAACTAGAGAGAGAGAGATATCGACATGGTTGGGTAAAAGTTCGGGGAAGGAGAATGGAAACCAAATCAAGGCTTGTCGTTGCAGTGTTTGAAGAGACTCGCCGGTGTCCCGGAATAAGTGGTGCACTTTTCGGCGCAGGTGGCGAGCGCGGAGCCCGAGAACGGGTAGACGGCCGCCTGTCCAAAGGGCGCCAGGGCGGTGGGGATGGGCGAGGTCATGCTCTGTCCCTGGTTCAGGTACGCCACCAGCCGCCTCATCTCCTCCAGAGCCTGAGCCTGCATGAGGATGTAGTTCTTGGCCAGGAGGAGGGTGGCTATTTTGGAGAGTTTTCTCACCGAGGGGCTGTGGGCGTAGGGGATAACGGAGCGCAGGCCGTCCAGCGCGTCGTTCAGGTCGTGCATCCTCCTCCTCTCCCGGGCGTTGATGCTGAGCCGCAGGGACCGCTGCTCCTTGGACTTCTTGGCGAGGGGCCCCCCGGGCTTGTCGTCCCCGAACGGCGAGCCTCTCTTGCGGTTCTCGAGCGAGTCGAAGCCGTCCTCGTCGTCGCTCGTGTGCTCTCCGCCGCTCTCGTTGGACTTCGCGGTCTGCCCGGAGAGGAAATCGGTGGCCGGCGTGAGCGGAAAGCGGCCGGGACTCCCGGGACCGTGGCCCGGACCGAACCCGAAGGCTGATTGGCCGTAGCGCTGCGTCAGGTCGAGGAGCGCGTCGTTGCTGATGGACTTGAGCAGGTTCTCTTCGCTGGCATTCATTTTTCTCTTCCGGAACAAGATGCTGAGCAGGACTCTTCCGCCGCTTCCTCTCGTCCTTTATTTGGGAACTGTCACGCGGTAGTTCTCTCTCCCAAAGAGTTGCAGTTTTCTAGGAGTCCCCCTCTCTTCCCCCTTCACTCCTCACTCCTCTCCTCCGTCAGCTGCAGTGACTCTTCAAGAAGGAGGCTGTGGATCTGAAGCCTCTCTACGAGCGTTCACCTCCTCTGTGCGCTGCGCTCCCCCCTTGTTGCGCGCATAGCCCACGTTCAGCAACACTTCTCTCTTTTTAATTGTGCTCGCTGAGGTTCGGAGCGCTCGGTGTCCCTTTTTTTTCTTTTTTTTCTCTCTCTCTCTCTCTCTCTCTCTCTCTCTCTTTCTCTCGCGCGTCTTTTTTCTCGTGCCCTCCCCCTCGCCTCGGGCGGACTGTGTGACTCGCGCTCTGCCCCGCTCGCAAGTTAGTAAGGAGCACGAGGGGGGCCCCCCCGCGGGGATTATCCGCCCGTCCAATCAGGGGGGCGTTTTAATTAACTCGGGAAGAAGCTCGAGCCTACTCCCAAATTTCAAAATGTGATAATTGACACGCTGCCCAGCCACAGACTATAATGCTACTGTATTGTTCACTATTACAAATCACTTATAAGACATTTAAATAAACTTGAAAGGAGATATATTGCATCTTTTTTTGTTTTTTGCTACAACATGCACAAGTCAGCATGAGCTCAGAGCAAAGCCTCATGCAGCAGAAGTCCATCAGACAGGTAGGTGGATAGAAAGTACTCTCTAGTTCTCGAGATTAGAAAACACACAATGGAGGGATCAATGGAGCAGGAGGACACAGGTTGGAGCGCCAAGGTTCCTTTCTTCCCCATTGAATCCAATTCAAAAGTTCATTCTTTTTGGGTTCACAAAGCACCGGCTCCGGCTGCACGGAACAATCTCAGACATGTTGTCAGAAAGTCCAGCGAGACGGCTTCCAGTATTTGTGCAGCTTTAAGGAATGGAACAAGTTTGCCTGCTGATTTTAGACTTTGCTCCGGCACAACAAACTCAAGAACCTCCTTTAAATGAACACACCGTATCTGTACAGTACGCATTCAAGTCTATTTCTGTACGTCTCTTTGCACATTTCGTTGTTATTGTTTTTGTGCAAAGCACCGCTCTCCTATGATATGACGCTGTACAATACAGACTGCATCTGTGCATTTAAAAACAACAGAGACAGACAGAGGAGATGCTGTACAGGCTTTGTTAAGCGGCCGAATCGATAAGCTCACGCTAGAGTGAAGCCGTTCACTTTGCACGCCTGCACAGTCAGCGGTGACACCAAACGCTCGGGGACGAGCTGCACTCCTCATCTTTAGCATCTGATCCGCTGTTACGCTGTGTAGTTGTGTCCGTGTATTCAACGAGTCATATCTCATGAGCATTATGAACTTCTATTAATACTTTTAAAGACAATATTAGAGGCTAGGACTCAGCTAGCTACAGGCTGTCCATTAACCGTACTACCATGCTATTTAGTACCCCAGAAATAAGATTTAGTACGTCCCAGTACACAGTATGTCCAAAAATACCAGGATGTACTACTGCATGTCACGTTTTGCAGGATGCTTTTCTGGCTGTTCTGACCCACAATCCTCTGATATGCATGAGCGAGAGGGGTCAAAGTTCAAAGGTGCAATGTTATGACGAAGTGATACGTCCCAAATGAATGCACACTGCATACATCAGTGAGTACTTTGCAAGGGCAGCTGCAGTATGCATAATTAAAAAAAGTAAACGATTTGGAACGCAGCGAAAATGATGCCACAGGCGACTGAGTCAAATATTATATCAGTAAATCTGACATCGCACACTAATATAATAGCTAATATCTTTTTTTTTTGGCAAGTAAAAAGGTCTCCTGAGGCTCAGAACAGCTTTCCTAAGAATGAAAGTTAATAGAGAAGGTAAGGCTGCCTCTCAGTGTCCAACATGGAGCATCACATGACAATGAAGCGAAGCCTGACTTTATGAATGGCTCCCTGCAGGGTGTGTGCTTTATTCTCGTTGGGAAATTGTTTAGAGGATGCTGCCACCTTGTGGATGTGAGGTGAAACTGGATGAGGTCAACAGTGCAGTGCGTTATGGTGATGTCTTGTGAACTCTAGGATAATTACAGCCTCGTGACACTTTACAACCGCAAACTCTAGAGGGGGTTTCAGAGGGGGTGTGGCTTCCTCCTTGGTATATTGACAATTTATCATTTGTCGAGTGGTTAAAAAATTGCTAAATTTAACACCAAATCTATGTCATAAAGCGTATCAAATCCAAAGAATTGCTACAATAAGTGAGCATGGGAATAGCCATCATATTCATCACTTTTCACAATTTTGAATTAGGTATCTCTTATTCATGATTTATGACTTTTTATGAACTTGACCCATGACTGAGCTGCATCTCAAATTAATCTGCAGCTTCCCAGATTTTCAGATGATGTTTACCACTTCTGTGTGGCATTCACTGTTGACCAGCTATCTTCTCCCTGGTCTCACTATTTAAAATGGCTACTATGGGGACTATACCATCACCACACATGAATACAATTGATCTCATTGGATCCACCACTCAGCCTTCCAGTCATACCCAATTTATTCAATTCCAAGACTGTTTACGGACCCCAATATGCCGAAATACTCAAAAACACATTTATACTGAGTGCAAAAAGCAGCATGGGTTTTGCCTAAACTGTTTGGGATTATCAAAAAGTAGCATGTCTGTAAAGTGGGGACTTGTGGGTTTCCACAGAACCCATTTTCATTCACATATCTTGAGGTGAGAGGTCAAGGGACCCCTTCAAAAAATGGCCGTGCCAGTTTTCCCCTCGCCAATAATTAGCAGCCGCCTTTCCGACAAGCCAGCATGACCTGATCGGTACCGATGGGTTCATTCAGTTTGATTTGATACCGGTACCTCCAGCGTTAAGAGACTGAGCCCACAGTCTCTTAAAGACAGTGATGTTGGCGGGTCTCTGAGGGTTTCTAGTTCATTTTTGTGTGGAAACCATATCGGACACAAACTACCAATCAAAGAAAGATGTCATATCAGCAGATAGCGTATTCATTTGTCTAGTGGCGATAAGCGTCTTTTAGGGAGTAGAGGTCTATTTGTGACCACTGATCCTCGTTGGTGTAGTTATGATCATGTAAGTGGTAAATGGTGTTATTATTGTTGAGACGTTTCTGTTCTGTGCTGCTGCTCCTTATATTGGCTTGAGACCATTAAAACAATGATTACCAGACTTTCATTAAAACCGACATCCTACTTATTGGTATTTAGCTCCTAATGACTTAATCGTTTAGCCGCCATTGTAATCAGGATTTAAAGTACGCTCTCAGGAATGAAGGCGTTAACTAGAACTATATAGGGTTCTTCACTTTGTCCTCATAGGAGAACCCTTTTTGGTTCCTGGGAGAACCTTTCATAAAAGATCCACCTTGAACCCTTTCCGATGGTTCTACCAACATAAAGGGTTATACCTAGAACCATCTGTGAAAGGTTCCAACCAGAACCCTTTCTTGTGATTCTATCCAGAACCTTTCCACCTTTTAAGGGTACTAACAAGAACCCACCAATGGGGTTCTACCTTAGAACCTTTTTATATTCCAGGGCTTTCAATTAAAACCCACCCAGGGAGTTCTAACAAGAACCATATTATAGTCAAAGGGTTTTATCCAGAACCCAAACTGGGGGTTCTACCGGGAACCCTATTATAGTCTGATGGTTTTATATAGAACCTGCCCAGGGGGTTCTACCGAGAACCCTATTATAGTCTGATGGTTTTATCTAGAACCCGCCCAGGGGGTTCTACCGAGAACCCTATTATAGTCTGGTTTTATGTAGAACTCAACCAGGGGGTTCTACCAAGAACCCTTTTATAATCCATGGGTTTAATCTAGAAAGAACCCACTCTTTCTTCCAAAAAGGGTTCTTTTGTTGAAAAGTGTTCATAATGGAACCTTAGTCTTATCAAAGAAATCTTGATTAAATATTTTTACTCAAAAAAATAGTTCTGGTTCTGGGTAGAACCTCATCCCTTCAGGAAGAGACCGTGTGGAACCCTTATTTCGAAGAGTGTATTTGTTGGCTGCATATTAAATAGTTTACATCATAAAGTTTTTGCAGTCTGAGTGTAATACTACTCTACGCTACGTTCCTCTTTGATGACATTCTGACCTGATTTACACAGAAATGCTAGTCAAACTTCTTGATTGGTATAATTCATTATTATTATCAATAACATGCGTATTGCTAAACTGTTTATATGAATGCATTTCAATGAATTTCACGTCGTTCCTCTGATTGTGTGTCTAGCGGTAAAAAAGCAACAAAGATGAATACATTAATTCATGGAGGAGTGATCAATAACTACAAAATGAAAAGGAACAAAAACAGCTGACAACAAAGGTTTGAACTGAATATGACGTAAAACCAGAAAACACACGATCTATGAGATTAAGAGAGAAATCACCAACAACAACATGACTACAAAATAAAAGCATGTGAAATGTCTTTGATATTGAAACTGAAATGTTTTTCAGTCTCCATGAATAAAATCAATTGGCCCTCATCACAATAGACTTTTTGATGTGTCATTGGAAAGCACAGGTGTCCCTGATAACATTAACAATGGCTCTGCTC
Source organism: Cebidichthys violaceus (assembly GCF_023349555.1). Taxonomy (NCBI): domain Eukaryota; kingdom Metazoa; phylum Chordata; class Actinopteri; order Perciformes; family Stichaeidae; genus Cebidichthys; species Cebidichthys violaceus. The sequence goes on along the minus strand of NW_027176277.1, from coordinate 23,816 downwards.
TAAAGCATCCCAGACAACGGCAAACTCAAAATAGTCCGACTTCCAGCCATAAAAGTACAATAGAACTCCACTCCAGGTCGGAGGTCAAACGAAGCAATGGAAGCACGCATTGTAAACGGTGAAAGGTAACTTAAAATACCTTTGTGTGCACTCACCAAAGAAACACCGGAAGTTGGACATTTCAACAGGAAACATTCCGACCTCTGAGTTGTCTGGAACACAGAACAAGCCATGACCGTATGAGAGTGCAAGAACAACACCAGCACTCTGAAACTGAAGCAGCTAAATGGAATTCAGCCATCGTTAACGTGATCATCTACACCTGAGATAGGCCTTCAGTCAGCATGTTTGAACGTCTCTAAGGCAATGTTGTTTTTTAAAATGTGTTTTGGGTTAGATGTCTGAAATAAGATCTGTGTTTAACACAAGCTGAAGAGATTTTATTTTGTTCCGCAACATAAAATACGTCACTAAATACCCCTCTGGTGAGTTTTGAAGCTTCTACGTGTCTTAAAAAAGGCGGTTGCTAAGAAAGCGGCTAAATGAGACGACCAAGCGTCATCCCGCCGTCACAACGTTAGCCTTTTGCTTCTGCCGATTGCATTCATGCTCACAATAATGCCTTATTTTCTGGAGTAATCCAAAATGGAAAAAAAAAATCAATGAAAATTGGCTTTTTGTCGAGGGAACCATGTGCAACGTGGTCCCTGCACCTCGTTGTATATCTGCTGACGATGCACCATTTCGATCACACATTTTCTATGAGATGCTGCTTTAGAGGAAGATAACTTTTCAGATTGGAAACATCACAGTAATCTATAGATTGTGTGTGTGTACTACTTATATTAAGGTGACCTGTTGTTTTCCACAAGTATGCTCTGGGGGTCTGTAAAATGCCTTATTACATTTATGGGAAAATTAACTAATTGAAATTATGAGGGGATGTTCCTGGAATGTACCCTGTTTAGGGTAATCCAGGAAATGAATGAAAGTCAATGTAATGTGTGTGTGTGTGTGTGTGTGTGTATGTGTGTGAGTGTGAGAGAGTAAAAAATACAACACGTTTCAAAGTTTCAAGAGAGCGCTGCAGCAGAGAGTTCTCTTCATCATGTGATCGTTTTCCCTCAAGCGCCCACAGGAGGATGTTCAACACTTTGTCCAGCAGATGGCAGAAAATGCCCGCGAGTTGACAAATGAAACGTTTCCAACACATAATGGACAACACACTGTGTGTATCAGTCAATAAAAAAACTATTTAGCATCACCTGAGGACCTTTCTGTTTTTGTCATTTAGTTGTGTTCGTTCTATCCAGGAGACGTCTTGATTTAACGATCATGTTAATGTGGCTCAATACACAACAAAACCGGTAGCGTCTCAGAGTTAAAAACAAAATGAATCATTCTCCATCTAAAGCAGCTATTGATCTACAGACACACATAATGAAAACCATCCGGTGCAGGCCACAAAGGTATATGGCTCCCTCTCCGGTCCATCGTGATCCCGCCCCCTAGCGTTCAACTGACAGCACTACACTCGGTTGTCCCCTTTATTTATTTTTTTGTCCAGAGGGAACTTAGCACTAAAAGCTTCTGGTTCACAGAAAATGGAAAAAACGGCAAAAAAAAAAAAAAAAAAAGTGTCAACGCACCGACTAATAATACATGATGCTTCTAAAGTCGTTGCTGCGGCTCTGTGTCGCCATGGCAACTGCAGGCTCAGCTTTGCCATACAATGGTGGCAACATCACATTTGGGGAGAGCGAGAGTTTTGGCGTTGCAGTGACAGAAGAGCACCACCGCGGGGCAGAAGCGTTGCGTTCCGGTCCTGAGAATGTGTGGCGGTGATGCTGTCATATTTGACAGGAACAATGCATGCGTGTGCACAAGTGTGTGTGTGTGTGTGTGTGTGTGTGTGTGTGTGTGTGTGTGTGTGTGTGCGTAGAAGCCATTGCAGATGCAGTCATGCTGAGCTGTAAATGTGCTGCATCAACCTTTTCGCTGTCGCCGTTACCGTGTTCATTTTTGTCCCGTGGATGCAGCGGAACGAGAGCGAGTCTTTGTCAGAACGGGACACGTGTTTCAGTGTCAACCGGTGGTGATGTTCAGAGTTACACCGGGGTCTTGATTATTGCTAATATGTTTTATATCCCGGACCCAGCAGGATCCACACAGGAGGGGTTTCCTCTCCAGGCTGTCTCTCATATCCTAATTTTCAACTCCACTTTCGTGTGCCCCCGCTGTCTGATTCTCTCCCCCTTTTCTCATGCATACACTCCTTCTCCCCCCACCCCCCACCTCTCCCTCCCTCTCTCCCTCTCTCTCACATCAAAGTGCTGCTCTGGGTAAAGATGGAACAGGCTCCTTTGATCTCTCCCTGTCGGCTCTGATTAATGTGTGGATTTACAGTGCAGACCTACAGGGACCTGGCAGCCATGACACCCCCTTCTGCTGCGCTGGAATCCAGTTTTCCTCGAAAAAAAAACCAATCACGGCCCTTGAATTTTTTTTTTATTCATCGCTCCAATCGCAACGCTTCTCACGCTGGCACGAAACCAACCTCAAGCACTCACACTCATTCGACCTTAAGCGGACGACCAAAAGTGTCCAAAAAGAAGAAAAAACAACACACCATGTCACAAATCACAGGACAGCAAAAGGCGGCAAATTACCAATCAGAGAGACTTCACAAAGGCCTTTCCACCCAATCCAAAGCCTTTGTTTCATCTGAGAAGAGACAGAAAGTTGCGTGACACGTAGCCGAGGACTGGTGTGGTACATGTTTAATTCAGCCAGCCTTGGCAGTCCTCTGTTTGGCGGGTACAGCGCCGGTGTTTGGCGGGCAGGCTCGCTGACGACGACGCAGCAAATGTCGGAAAATATTTAGCACGCAAGCGTCGAGGGAAGTGTTTGCACGGCACACATTGTGCTTTGTGCGTTGCACATTGCTCCCACGTTTCATCACGAGCCAAAGCCAAAATAAGCAAACAATGTGCGCACTCTTTACTCCGTCTTTGCTCTTTTTTAGCCCAAACCGCCTTCATGTTTCTCCTCACTCCTTATCTCTTCTCTCTCAAAATTTGCCTCCCCTTTTGCCGCAGTGCAATGCAGATTCCTCACAGCGTGGAGGTACATTCGAGATAGGCGGGGTACCATGAATAATTGTTGAAGATATTTTTACTCTGACCCACTTTGGAGTCCCTTTTCGCCCCCCCCCCCCCTTAAAGGTGCCGCAGCCCGACTCTGTCTTAAGTCGACATAGGATGTTTTCAACAAACGAACAAACCAATTCACCGCTGAGTTTCGTGGTTTCAGCCGCCAAATCAATCTCTATTCCAAGAAATATTCGGCTTGTTTATAACCAGCATAGTCTACCTGTATCTCCTTGAACCATACTCTCACAACCAACGGCTTGTGAGGGAGGAACGACACTGCAACCAATTGCTGTGACCAATTGTATCACCGACAGCAGTGATGACAAAATTCCAGCCGAATAATGCCATCTAAAATCACACAATGAAGATCTGGTGACGCATCTCATCAGATCGACATACAGGACCACCAAAGGACAACGTCAAAGATCTCTCAACATCAAATACTGACTCATGACCAGCAACAAAAAGGTGCATTTGTCATCAGCTGAGCAACCTCGTCCTGGTGAACATTGTACATGCAATCCAAAAGTTTGTTGTGAACAATAGCTGAGGTGTCCTTAAAATAAAGCTGAATCCGAGCTGAGAGGCAGCGTTCGTTTTTTTCCCAGTAAGCGTAACTAGATGGCATTATCCACGTGCGATGCACAACTCTCCTGTTTTACCAGCCTTTCTGAGAGATGTTCCAAGTCTTTAAATCTACTTGCTGTCCAGAAAGTTTCCCCTCCAAAAAGAAGACACGTTAACCAAGTGTTAATTTTGAACCACTCGTGGTTGAACTATCTTTCTTTTTAAAATCTTTTCCTTCTTGAGATATGATTAAGTCATCCGGTAGATGTGGATCCCAAACGTTTTATTTCCACGTTTTTGCTCCAGGGTTAAAGTGGCCATCACTACTATTCATCCCTACTGTTGTAACGTTAACGTAAGTACAATATCAGACCATCTGTAGCTAGTTAGCAGATGTGTACACCCTTGCACCATTACGATCAATCAATGGGATGCTTATAGGGGCCCTGGCATGCAAATAATGCGGATGACCATATGTATATGTGAAGTTGAGGGGCCCAGTACTTGTACAAGCTAGCCACAAGAGTGCGGGGCACACTATAGGATCGAGTGGAAGTAAAGCAATTTTTGCTTCATTGTCCTTCCAACAATTACGCCATGAAACTTAAACTCCTTGATATAATTGTGCTGATGCTACATGTGTATCATTTATTACAGTGAATTAAACTCTTACGTACGTTGTATAATGACAATAGTAGAAATAAGAACTTAACTGGAGACAATAACAGGGTTGGAACCAACTATTAACACTAATAACTCTTTGGAAAAGGTTGTAATGCTTACATTTTGATGGATGGTAGTTATTTTAGTAACATAACAGCCACTAAAGCGGGATAAGGTGACAGTAATGTTTGGTCCATGCTGGTACATATTAAATAAAATAATATGTGTTTGTTAATATTTTGCTGGTATGCTTACTTCTTGGTTAAAACCTCATTCCCAAAATCAACCTGCTACAGTAAAGATTGAGACAGGTGTACATAATGGAAGAAATGACTGAACTTTCATCTTGTTTGTGCAATGTTTTTGACATAATGTTTTCTTCCTTCTCAAGAACTTTGACCGGTAATTGAAAATGCTGAATGAGCTTTGCTGTCATGGACAATCAAGATCGTATGTGATTAATGTATTATAATAATAATAAACTAAATTAGTTTGACATTTCATTTGACATTCAGCGTGATGTAAATAACTCAAGCCTTGGTAAAGAGCCTTTATCGACAGTATATTGTTTGTTGGAATCCATGTGTCTAGATAAGGACTTAAATTATCTAACATTGTTGCTTCTTTCATATTTCAGTTTTTTAGTGGCCTTTAATTAACAACATTTCTCTCCTTGATCATCTCGGGTTAAACATCGTGGGCGACGCGAGGGTCCGTGGTTCACTGATACTGTCTCTAATAACAGCAGGACAGAGCTTTTAGTTTTTAGACGGGAGAGGTTAAAGCTAAAAACAGGAAAACATGACATTTGAAGAGAGTGAATGTTATGGATATGAACAAAACTTAGTTATGATGACCAGTAATTAATGACCAAGATGGTTACAATTAACCTTCATGACGAGAAAACACAATGTGAAAGGGTTAAAGTTATAAAACAAAAACACGGACAACTCTCAGATCGGACAACGCCGTGGTAGTGACCTGTCAATCATAAGGTAGCCCCGCCCCTAAAGCATCCCCTGCTTTATGGTCTGTTTGACTCTAAATGGAGCATAATGTACTAAATGAACATCATGCTGTATTGAAGAAGACTTGAAACTAGAGATTGAGACCATAAACTCATGTTTACAATGTTTACTGAGGGAATAAATCAAGAGAGAAGTAGAGTCATTTTAGACTAGACTTCTATACAACCAGAGGAGTCGCCCCCTGGTGGACACTAGAGAGAATGCAAGTTTAAAGCGCTTCAGCGTTGGCTTCACTTTTCAGAACCGAAGATTGCCACCTGACTTACTCTACTGAAATGTTGGGTAATTCTGTGGCTCACTATAGTGATAAAACACACACACACACACACACACACACACACACACACACACACACACACACACACACACACACACACACAGATGCATAAGTGAAGGCAATCATATGTACAGGAGATGAGAAATAGGGAAATAACTGCGATAACAAATGTATGCACTCTTACCTGCACCTTTCAACAACCAGGTAATTCAAAGTGCTTTACATAAGACGTAAAAGGCTAGATAAGACAAGGCTATATGAAAAAGACAAAATAAAAAAACACCATTTAATAGGATTTTAAAAGAGTAGAATAAAACATAAGATAAAGAATATCGCAAAATCGAGAAAAACAGAAGAAAAAAATTGCAGTTACAGTGAAAGATGTGAATAGTGCCAAGTCTCTTAATACAGTGGCAAACATATGGGGTGCATAAAATCTGAATCCTTAGTGTTGACTCTGGGGACAGTAAGCAGACGTGTCCAAGATGATCTTAGAGGTCTGGACGGTTCATAACGAAGAAGCAGATCAGAAATGTATTCTGGCCATATAGCATTCTTTATAAACCAAAAGTAGAATTTCAAAGTAAATTCTTTGACACAAGTCACACTGGACTGATACGAGTCTATATGTCTATACTATGTATGTGGTCTTAAACGTTAAAGACTGAAGCTAACAACTGACTTTTAATTGTTCTTCTTTGTCTCCAAAAACTGATGACTTCTGTTTTATCTTGTATGGGTCCATAGTCACCTGGTGACATTGTTATATAACTCTCAGTGTCGTCTGCATAATTATGACTCTGATGAACAATTAATCAGTCAAACTGCACTATCACCTTAATTCCATGGACACTGTTGTATAGGGTGATGTTCATATATATATATATACATATATATATATATATATATATATATATATATACTGTACATAGTCGTTAAATATTTATGCTTGCATCTGTTCTACTTTCTTCTTCTTTTTGTCCCTGCTTTTAATTTTTTTTATATATTCTACATTTTTTTTCCTGTTTATTTGTAAATTCTGTGAATGTATATGGAGAGCAACAAAAAAACGGAGTCAAATTCCTTATAAGCGTATGCGTACATGGCCAATAAAGCTGATTCTGATGATACAATATTGGGTTATTCTCCATAATCTGAGCTAATGTACATGTTGAACAGAAGAGGACCGAGAATGTAGCCTTGGGGTACTCCAAGTAATGTATTATATGCTTAGATGTGTAATCATCAATCGACAAAGAGTAGTCCCTGTCCATCAAATAGGATTTAAAGCGGTTTAGCACTGTGTGAGAAAGCCTCAACCACTTTTCCAGTCTGTCTAGTCTAGTAAATAGGGTTAGCTTTAATTATCAATACCAGTTGATAACAGTACATTACAGCGGCATACATGTTCACTGATAGGAGTCGGACAGTTCTGTTCTTACAGAAGTGCTAATAAAGAGCATATTACTACAGCTTTTTTTTTTTTTACTGATGATGCTCAGAGCAGCCATCTTGGATTACGAGGTTGGGGTTGGTGGAGTTCGTTCGACGTTCCGAGTCAGAAATTCAACTTCAGGCAGTGTTCCAGGTGACATTTTCGACTGGGAACTCCCAGTTCTAATGGAATATAGCATAATAATGTTCTCTCTTTTCCTTCGCTTTTTGTCTCCAGGTGTAAATAGTTCAACAGAAAAAGAGTAATAAATGAATAACACAGTTTTAAATCAACACTAAGGTTGATCATATTTACACGCATGCGGTTCCTATATAAACTCAATTGACCTACTTACTAAACAGTAATTCATGGGCAGGGAAATGTCTAGAAACAACCGCAGTGTTATTTGTGATCCGTTACGGAGACTTCAGACGCGACTCTTAAGACTTGACTCTTGACTTGAACTTGCATTTTGTGATTTATAAATCCTCTCTGGGTGAAAAGGGCTCAGCGGTAATATATTCTCTTTTAACGCCGCTCTGTTTGAACACAACTGTTCATAACAACTGGTTTATTTATAATGCAGCACCGAGCTGAAGTTAGGCAGTCAAAGCCATTCTTGCGAAGGCTTCGGAAAAATACAAAGAAAGCTATCAGACGTCAGATTTTAACATTTTACATAACTTCAAAATTCTGAAAAAAAACAACAACAGTTTGGTGCCAGTCAGATACCGCAGCCTTTGAATTGTGAACGTTATTGAGCTGATCTCAGAGCGGAACTCATTTTCTTCCCATAGCTGCTTCCCACAGCGTCTTTATCTTCCTCTATTTTCTCCTTCCTCTTAAATCTCATTCTTCGCCTCTGTAATGATTTTGTGACATTTGTTTTCTGTCAGGGTTTGGACTATAGATAACAATACGCAACGACACACACACAAAAAAAGGACACGCTATGAACGCTGACCTGACGCGAGCTCTGTGCAAATTTAGAGAGATCTGAAAGGTCCTCACCAATTTCCAGCTCACCGCTTCTGTTATCTCGCCTTGCTTATCCTTTTTTTTTTTTTTTCCACCCCCCAGCTCTGCTATATTTCTCTCCCTTTGTCCCTCTGCGCAATAGTTTCTCTTTCCGCCTCCATCTCCCATGCAATGCCCCCCCCACCCCCCTCTATATTTCCCAACGTGAAAAGTCACCCAGAGTTATCCTTCTAGGGTTTGTGCGGACAGGAAGTCCATATTTAATGAAGTGACTCTCTTGTTAAAATGCTTTTAAGTGCTCCTGTGCAGGGCTTCAGGCTGGAGCGGGGGGGGGGGGGGCTGAGGCTTTTATTTATTCATTGGGCGGTTCAGTGCCTCTTCCTCGCTCCGACTCTGCGAAGAAGGGAGAGGATTAGAGGAATGAATCCCCCTCCCCAACACACACACACACACACACACACACACACACACACACACACACACACACCCTTCCTCCTTCTCCCTCGCTGGCCTTGTTCCCTCCCTTGGGGGACACCCCTGCATCAGTCCACATTAACATCCATCAGAGCATGGTGCTCTAGAGAGGGACGAGCCTCCGTCCGACTCCCACCGAGTTGCACACGCATGCGTGAGCGCACGCATGCACCCCCGCACACACTAACGTGCGAGGAACGTGCACGGACCAACGCCGTGAGTCACGCACTCAAAAGTGTCTCCGTCACCCTCCTGCTGTTCGCGCCTTGAGCTACGCTCAGATTCAGTTTTGTTCACATCCTGCATTCAAAATTGAACTTGTTTCCAGAGAGACCCCCCCCCCCGCCCACCCCCCAACATTTGAGTTACACAAGTGCGGCTGTCCTCTACTTGATCAGTAGACGTATTTGAACAAGTTCGAACGAGCGTCTGAAGACCGTCTGGAAGCCGAGGGAGGGGAAGGGAGATGGGAGAAAAGTTTCTTGTGGGTGAAGGCTGAGACGGAGCGTTGTGCCGATTCCTCTACTCTTTGTGTGAAGTTTTTTCGGGGCCGCCTGCTCCCTCGTTATCGCTCCTCGCTCGCAGAACGGGAAGGGAGCAGGGAGTCGGGGGCTGGATGAGAGAGGCATATCATTAACCAAGAGTGTTTCTACAACAAAGCGCAGACTCCATCAAATCCCACTCATTCCCACACACTGGTGTCACACTCATCATTCTCCTGCGCTGAACTGCTCTGTGAAAAAGAATGCCCTCATTTGTCGAAAGGCACACACCATTTTTATTTTTTATTTTTTTTTGTCAGCAGGCCTAATAGAAATTCCTTTAATATTTCCCCTCTGTCAAATCTTTGAGCATTTTGAGATACTAATGCTCACATCTAAAATTGGATTACGTTTGTTAGGGCTTGACTGATGTGTGTGTGTGTGTGTGTGTGAGTGTGTGGGTGTCGTGTGTGTGCATGTGAGAGCGCATGTACATGGATGCTCATTGGCGGGCTTCACTGTAGCCATGCAGAGGGATGCAGATTGTTTCTAATTCACCACGCTGACCTAGATTCAAATAAATCCTGCACATTAAACGAGAGTCGTTGCCCCGCGTCAGCACACCCGCTCAAACCTGACGGATGAAAAAGAATAAAAACAACAACAACAACAAAACAATGTCTCGCCCTAATTTGTTACAAAATCTTTCCTTTCCTCTCATCACTTTGTACCGTGAAAGATCCAACTACCGATTCCATCCATTCTCACCAATAATTCCACTCCCCCCCCTGTTTTTTTCTCTCCCTCATTTCTGAGCTTCCCCTCCTTCTCTCTCATCTTTGAATCCGACATCAAACCGAAAAAGTTAAAATGCAAATTCATTTTCCTAGCTAGCTCGGTTCACATGAACTTATAATTGGATTCCGCCTATTAATATAAAAGCTTTTCCTCAACCCTCGTCACTCCATCGCCTATTTCCACGACTCACACCGACTGATGTTACCCCACGACAGGACGGCCAGAGGAGGAGAGACGGAGGTGCAGAGGAGGACAGTTGTCTCGTTAGCGCGAAGAAATGTCTCATCGAATCACGGAGCACGAGGTAGCGCGGCGAGTTAGGAATTAATTAGCGGCATAATGAAAGAGTGCACATCTGTCTGGTTAATGTGCGGTCAGTGGGTTTTCCTCTTAACACCCTTCCACTTGGTTAAATTAACTCTCCTCCGTCCCCGTCCCCCATCAGGTGCTGCTATCAACCTAACCTGTATGTGTACAGTATGTATGGTGGATGAGAGGTGTAGCGCTCAGAGAGAGGCAGAGTGGGTGAAGCTGACACCAGCTAACTAGCATGCTCAAGCTGAGAAACAAAAAAGGGATTGATGCTATACCCGACAACAGAAAGAAAGAGGGGGGTGAGGAAGAAAAGATAACGGAGGAGCAGAAAAGCAGCGTGCGACGGCCCGGGAGAGAGAGACAGACGGCCTGAGAGAGAGAGAGAGAGAGAGAGAGAGAGAGAGAGAGAGAGAGAGAGAGAGAGAGAGAGAGAGAGAGAGAGAGCACCAGATGCTGTGTGGGAGGGTTATTTAATTGATGATATCACACCTCTCTTTCCCTTTTTCTCTCCCTCTTGTTCTCCCTCTTTGCTTCCTCGGACACACACACACACACACACACACACACACACACACACACACACACACACACACACACACACACACATCACACACGCATTAAGACTCGTGTGCGCTCCGTATTTGTCACCTTCGTGTCCTAGCGTGACAAGAGTCTCACGCTTCCCCCGGCTCCGTCCGGTCCCACCTTTGACTCCCCCGGAAGAATCTGCGGCGGCGGCGGCGGCGGCCTTGTGCGAAGCCCGACAGACACCAATTGGAATCAATCGCTCCCAATCGGAGAAACCGAATAATCGTTGTGCACATCTGACCTAAAATGAGGAGGGCTTGATTGTACAAACATCTCAGTTAGAATGTCTTCTCTGCTCTGTGCATTAAGCCATTTGAAAACATGTAACGGCATCGGTTCCGTTGGTCATTTCAAGAGTGCAGACGACAGCTCGCTAAGCCACAGTCATCTGCTTTCTTGGCCTCTCTTTACTTCTCTTCATGCGGGTAGAAACTGTTCCTCGCGCTTCCTTTGCCAAACTAGAAAAAGACCCAGAAAACGAGTCTCATTAATTAGCTTCTCATTTGTAAATGCAAATGAGCTTAATTAAAAAATAGACTCTCCTTTTGCGGCTTCAAAGGGAGACAGTGAGGCCTAATCAGGAGGTTTGTTCAGCTGTGGCACTAATGAGACATATTTGGCCTAACGAGGGAGCGGTGCCCTAATTTGTTTATGGTAATGATATGAAACAGTGCTTGTCCTTTTGCTGTATCTGGGAAGGGATCAGTAACGCGCGCTTCTGTGCGATGCACCTTCAGGGTTTCGGCGAGGTGTTGCAGCGGCCGCACTGAATTGTTTCAGTAGGTTAATTGGCTTAATTAGCGCAATAGAGATCACTGGGCCGACGACTCCGTGTCAGGGCGTATGTGGGTTCCTGAGGCATTTCCGTGCAAATATTGTGCGAAGAAAAACATATGTATTGCTACTTGCTGAGCAGAGGTATAAGATGAATTCACAACAACCTTTTACTGTTAAATGTTCCTGGAGAAGTAAACAAAGCAAAGCAGGTCAAGTCCCAGGTCCCACAGCTTAGAGGATAACTTGGGTTTATTACAAACCGGCTCTTACTTCCATTGTTTTAACATCATTTATATCAGTAATAATGACTTTGTACATTGCATCCTAAATTAGCAAAGTTAAAAATTCAACTGGGCAAAAAAAATTGGAGCAATAAGACAATCATACAGGGCTTACAATAAGTCTGTAACTATTTTAGCTACGATTAGGGATGGCATCCGGTAAATCAATCTGCCTGAAATATCCGTACGACTGTGGGTTTGCCATGGATATACACATTCATCAGGTCAAGCTTCGTCTATACTTTGGTTTATGGACATTCCCACCAGCCTCAGCTGCTAGTTTGGAAACGTTAGCATGCTAACAAGCTAAACTGGAGAGCATGGTAAACACTACAGGCTCTACCCGTTTCAGAGAGAGGGTTTAAACCTGAGATTAGGGAAACTCTCGGTTCTCAATTCCAGGGAGAGCGAAATGTGTTGAATATGTGCAATTTTGTTTGTTTGAATTCACAACAACCACATTAGCATTTAGCTCAAGGAACGCTAACACAGCATGTGCTGCCAGAGCTGCTGAGCATGGCGGTGGACTTGTTATTGTCACAGTTTCAGGAGTCGAAGGTTCGGACCCAGACGCAGACAAACTGATGAGGAGGCAGCAGGAGGAGTTCAAAGATTATTTTTTTTTAACGAAAATAATTACAGCTTTGAGAGTCCAAAAGCAGCGGAACCAGCAGCAGACGACACTAAACACTAGGAACCAGGGCAGGAGGGCTTGGAAAAGGAAACAATGACAAACTGGCACAAGGTGAAGGGAGCGCAGAGACTAAACACACAAGGAAAGGAGGGCGATAACGAGGAGACAGGTGACAGCAGGGCTAATGATGGACAGGTGAAAACAATCACCTGTCAATGGGTTATTTGAATGTGTTTTTGTTTAGATGTCTGAAATAAGGTTCGTCTTTAACACAAGCTGAAGAGATTTTAACGCTTTGTTCCTCGATATAAAATCAGTAAATACCCCTCTGGTGAGTTTTGAAGCTTTTACGTGACTTAAAAAGTGCTTAATTGAGACGACTAAACGTCATCACACCACCTAGTCCGCCTTCACAGACTCGTTTTTTGTACTCGCACTCATGTGACCGAGGTGTAGTTCCTTTATAGCCTAACGTCACTTGTGACGATTGCATCCAGGCTTAAAAAAAAAAAATCATAAACTGCTCATTGCTCTGGTTTTATAGCACAAAAGCAAACAAATTAAGTTCTGACAAAATGATTGCAGCACCAAACGGCAGGCAGACATTGTTAGCAGCTAGCTGGTGAACACGGTGGAGCAGAGCAGCTAAATAGTCAGGAGTTGATGGAGACGAAAACAGAGCTAAAAGAGAGTTAAGTTTGCGTTTACATTCATGAAATGGACACAAACATGACCCCAAATGAAGGATGTCTGCTGGATGTGTTAACAAGCAACTGTATGCGTCACACAGTTTATGTCAGTGTTTTGCTTGAAGCTTAGTTTGCTGCCCCTGACAAAAAAAAACGAAACAATTGTTTTGTTGTATAAACCTAACTAAGTTGTTTCCTGTGAAGACAGACGTTTATTTTGAAAAGACTGTATGCATGTACCAAGCGAAAATTGACATTTGTGGCTGGACTTCAGTGGGGAAAATGCCCAAAAAAAAGAGTAACTTTTTCGTACGAACCAATGTATGAGGATACCTACGATCACGTGCTCGCGCTTTCATTTTCAGGTCATCGGACAAAACTCTCCGGTCTACTGACTGTGTGTGTTTCTCGCTCCGTCTAAACAATTAGCCTTAAATGCTATCAGAAAAATAACGGCCAGAAAAGGAATTATCCGTGAAGACACTTTTAAGTGTGTGTAAATTGATTTTTCTGAAGTTACATGCATCTTAATTGCGTGCACGTTTAGGGATGTGTGCGTACTTGTGCGTGCCAACATGTGCACGTTTGAGTGGCAGGGTCCTCGCCGCTATTTCGTTCACCGCTGACTGCGTGTGAGGCCGAGTGAGACGGCAGCGTGGCTGGCCCTCACTGATAACTAGGCACAGGCAGAACCCTGTGCTCGTCTATTCAAAACACACACACACACACACACACACACACACACACACACACACACACACACACACACACACACACACGCATGACCACGCACACACACACACACACACACGTTAATTAATCCCAAAACGAAAAGGGGAATTGAAAAAAACCCACTGTCTCCACTTTTAATTGCCGCCTCTAATTGTCGTCCAACCATAAAGAGAGAAAAACAAGCTCAATCACTCTCCTCCATCTTGTCGCTCGTTGAATTATTGATAGACGGAGCAAACCGCTCCTGAAAGCGAAATGAAGGAAGAGAAGCACGCGGCTCGAGTGTGTTTGGATGTCGTGGTGAAATCTGATTATTCATGTGCGGCGCACGCTGTGTGGATTCTTGTAACAGCGTGAGGAAGGAGTGCTGAGCTTCTACACGGTGACTGTGGAGAACCTGAATGTGCCAGACGAGCCAGCTGGTATCTTGTTGTCCAAGTACACAATGCTCCAGCAAATATGATAAATAAATAACTATCTGACGGAGATGAGGTAGTTAGTCAGAAGGCATTCATAAATCAGCCATATTTCAAACCAGTCTGCTTCTCTTCCATCTCCATCTGAACCGGTACACCTCGACCAGTTCCACACAAAGTATTTGCCAATGTGCAAAACTCTTTCTACAGTGTAATCATGGCCTCGTGAAGGACCATGCGATTGTTCCCGCACGTGAGTGAGTGAGCGAGCGCCTCGGTGTCTGTCCGGGGCTAATCTCCCATTCTGCTTCAGCAAACTGCATCGTATTTTGGGTGATCGTTCATGGCTGTTCACAGTCAGGGGGGAAAAGTGTTCGATCACTTTTAGTGTTTTGGACAGTGTGTTTGGCTAACAGCTAACTGCTAACATCTAACTACGGAGTACACCACTGCCACTCAGCTGCAGCTAAGCTAAGGTTGGTGAACTTCATTTTATATATATATAAAATGTCTTGTACGACAACTTCGAGCCAATTGCCTGTATTCATCACCACTTGTTTTTGATCTTACATTGGTGTCTAGATGGGGGGGGGGGGGCTCACACACCTGGCTCAGATCTGCACTCTACTCAGTGCACCTTTCTAGCTTTTCGCCCTGCATCCTGAATTAGTTGGACCTGGCGAAAAGCTTGGGGAAATTATATCAGATTGGCCCAAATGTTGCTCTTTTTTTGGCATCAGCGCTTTCCATTTGTCAAGATATTTGCCCTCTCATAGCTCAGAGTGACGGGAGCCAGTGGGGGTCGTCCTTCTATTTAACTCGACCGTAACACCTCTTTAAAATTCTAAATGTAGCTAAAGCCCCATTAGCATTCGATCATAATATGCAGGTGATTTTAATGACGTATCAGACATGACTTTAAGTCCCAATGATTAATAATAACAGCCATGCAAAATGAAAAGCGTAACACTGCTCCGTGGTCCTCTTACTGTATCGTGTCTTAATAGACGGATAATGAAATAGTTTGACCTCCAGATGTTTTGATACCTCAACCAGATAATGAGGATGGGTAAATCTCTGAATACGCTGAATAGGCAAAAACATGTTTGACTTAAACTTCTAGAGGCCAAATAGAGACCTTGAAATATTCCCCTCATCAATTAATCTCCATTCAATGACACACTGCTTTACTTAGCCAACCATTCAGCCTCCTCTGACTGCTATAATTGTCCTAGTTAATTGCTTTTCAACTCTCTTTGATTACAAGGTCGGCTCTGAATGGCTGGTGTACATGGCTCAAAGTTCTATCTTCCCTCGGCCCTCCCCCCCTCTCCCCTCCCCTTCCCCCTTGGATCACAACAGGTCGTACCATTTCTCCTCTCATCCCTCCTCTCCTCCTATTTCTTCTCTGCTCCCCTTTCATCTCTCCTTTTATCTACTCCCCTCTCTTCTCCTCCCCATTCTCTCTCATCCTCTCACCTTCCTTCTCCCATCCCCCCTTTTCCCATCTTCCCATATCCTCTCCCACCCTTCCTTATCCCATTCTGTCTTGTCCTCTACTCTCCCATCCTTCCTTCTCCCATTCTGTCTCACCCTCTCCTCTCCCATCCCCCCATCTTCCCTTATCCTCTCCTCTTCTATCCCTCCTTTTCCCATTCTGTCTCATCCTCTCCTCATCCTTCCTTCTCTCCCCCTTCTCCTCTCATCTCCTCTTCTCTCCCTTCCTTCCTTCTCCTCTCGTATCCTTTCATCTCCTCTTCTCTCCCTTCCTCTCCCATCCTTCCTTCTCCCATTCTGTCTCACCTTCTCCTCTCTCATCCTCTCCTCTTCTCTCATCCTTCCTTCTCCCCTCCTCTCCCCTCCTCTCCCCCCTTTTCCTATCTTCCCTTGTCTTCTCTCTCATCCTTCCTTTTCCCATTCTGTCTCATCCTCTCCTCTTCTCCCATCTTCTCTCATCCTTCCTTCTCTCCCCCTTCTCCTCTCGTCTCCTTTCATCTCCTCTTCTCTCCCCTCCTCTCACATCCTTCCTTCTCCCATTCTGTCTCACCCTGTCCTCTCTCATCCTCTCCTCTTCCCCCCGTCTCCTCTTTTCTCCTTTCATCTCCTCTTCTCTCCCATCCTTCCTTCTCCCATTCTGTCTCACCCTGTCCTCTCTCATCCTCTCCTCTTCCCCCCTGTCTCCTCTTTTCTCCTTTCATCTCCTCTTCTCTCCCATCCTTCCTTCTCCCATTCTGTCTCCCCCCCCCCCCCCATCTCCTCCTCTCCTCTCCCCTCCCCTCCTCTCCCTGACCCTATAATCCAAGTTATCAGTGAGATGTGATTTTCATTAACCTATTCATCACGGCGACGTTTGTATATAATGGCGTCCGTTAACTTTGATATACTGATGCACAATAAATCTGTCCGCTCCGAGGACGCTCCTGGTGGAGAACAAATGAGCCCGGGGGTTTGCTGTTTTACATAATCTGTAGTTCAAGCACAGGACAATTTAAAGACATGTATAATCTGTAAATTTGTAATCTACAAATCAAAAAAGTGACGATTTGTAATATGCGCTGTTTAAAATAAGATAAAGGAAAGAAAGAAAGACTAACTGCACATTCAGAAATGTGGAGAAATAAAGACGTACTGCTGGTGGCTCTTGAAAAGAGCACTGCTCCACAACTGTCCCTGACAATTTATGTACTGTTGAGGTTGGTTAAGGAAGCAGAGTCCATGATTGGAAAGAGACGGGGGTCGATGTGTGTGTGTGTGTGTGAGTCCTGCGTCTTTTTCCTCTCCCTCCACAGCTCACACGGAGGCGACAGAGTCCCTCTCATTACTAAACAGCACAGCCCCCAAACAAAGGCTCGCGCACCGACAGCGGCGTGTGTTCAATACCGATAACTAGTGTGGCCTCTCATCTGAATAAGCATAGGCCACAGGATACATATTCACACACACACACACACACACACACACACACACACACACACACACACACACACACACACACACAACTCTCGTGTCGCACAGACAGCGATTACCGGACTAATCTGCAGCGGCAACTTGAATATGCAGTCGAGCTTTGCGTCGTCAGCATTGGCTTTTGTTCTCCGCGTGGAGAAGAGCGGCCGCAGAGCCTCTCCACATCAAAGGGCACAGAACAACAGAAATGGCAAATTTGCTAAACAGTCGCCGTGGTTCTGAGGGGGACGCCGGCGGTTCGCCGCGCAGAGGAACAAATGCAAATGAGCAACGCCGGCGCTACGTCTGCTCCTCTTGAATACAGCTTTCTCCTCTTTTGGCCTTCTGCATGTTTCACACCTGGCTGGTTAAATGTGCCACTGGGCCTGGGGGGGGGGGGGGTCTACAGCACACACACACATACAAGCTGACCTTTGCTCTTTTAAGTCCATCTTAGACTTGGTCCTCGTATTTGCGAACCATATAGTGAAGAGAGTAAGATCATCAGGAAACAGAACCTTTTTTTGAAATGAATAGCAAATAGCGGCGCTCATTGCTCTAAATAAATACCTTTCTCCCTTTGTGGAGACCGTGCGGTAAAAGCAGGCTGCAGACGTTACCTCCTGTTGTGACTAATATGTGCAATTTTCCTGTCGCTCCGTCGCACACAATCACAATGGCTTGTTTATCCCGCTGTCGTGTCTCTTTGATGCTATGTCGCTTTCTGCTGTGATTGGACACCGGAGTTCCTACATACATCTAGATGCGATAACAGCAGGGCGCAAAATGGGGGGCTTTTAAAGCCTTTTTTTACATCCGCGCATTCAACTGTACACATCAATAAGAGTGCGTATTTGTGGCGAGCGCAGATGGGGTTTTTTTCCCTGTACGTTGTGCCGTCTGTATTTCAAAGGGACACCTCAACGCAGGTGGCGGTGACCCGTTTTGTAAATGAGTTCAGGGGTTGAGGAACAGTTACCGAAAACGGGGAGAGAGAGCGTGTCGAAGCTCAAGCTGATAATGAGGGGGGGGGGGGTGAGGGAGGAAAACACGAAGGAGGAGGAGTGAAGGAAGAAAAGTGAGGAGAGGTGGAGTGCACAGGAAGGGAAGCCTAAAATATGCATGTCATCGTGTGGATGACTGATAGCTTTCTCTGAAAGCGTCTCTTGATGTGTGTGTGTGTGTGTGTACTTGCCGAAGCCCTGTACACACGCACGCGCACACACACACACACACACACACACACACACACACACACACACACACACACACAACTCTGTGTCTTTGATCATCCATTCTCTCGATGTTCCAATTAGCTCGGTGTTAAACACGAGAGACAAGGGAGATCAAGCAGCAAACCCGACCGATGATCAGTGCACATAGTGAGAATCTAACCGCATCCTTAAACTATCACTGCGGCGCCGACCATCCATCAGCTCCTCCACCGCTACAACAAAGGGACTCGCCGGTGCTTCCTGTTTTCTCAGGCTTTTGTTGCACGTTTTTTAAAAATCTTCCGCAAAGAATGCAAAATTTGTCACGTTGGTACTTTTGATCAAGAAGTGGAAAAATCATAGCAGCCATGAATAACAAAATGAAGTGACTGTAAGATACATATTTAAGTCACTACTGTAACCGTTTTTATGTTACACAAGTAGTCTAAATTTAAACCAATGAAAGCTAAATCATTATCAGACCGGTGGATTCCCAGATTGCATTTGGGCCAATGCTTTCCTCCCAAGAGGCAACCTCCATGTCTAAAAAAGTGAAGTCAATGCTGACGTCTTAAAGCTGCATTCTCTCTAGTGTCCATCAGGGGGCGACTCCTCTGGTTGTATAGAAGTCTAGTCTAAAATGACTCTACTTCTCTCTTGATTTATTCCCTCAGTAAACATTGTAAACATGAGTTTATGGTCTCAATCTCTAGTTTACAGTCTTCTTCAATACAGCATGATGTTCATTTAGTACATTATGCTCCATTTAGAGTCAAACAGACCAGAAAGCAGGGGATGATTTAGGGCGGGGCTACCTTGTGATTGACAGGTCAGGCAACTTATATACAGTCCGTGGTTCCGCCTCGTTTACCTGCATTCAACCAAAGCCTGATCCAACGTGATTAGTCAATACTACTTGGACTACAAACTAAAACCAGAACGTTTATAGAGACGACATAATGTGTGAACTCGCCACAAAACAGCTTTAGATCAGTGATTCCCAAAGACCGGTTCGGGACCCACAGGCGGGACGCAGGAGATTCTATTAGGGTCGATTTGCAGAACTTATTTCACAGACTTTTTAACATTTATATCTGCAGTTCACCTTTAAACCACACGAGGGAGCCTGAATGTTCGTATTGTTCCGATCATTGTAGCCGACGTATAACGTTAAATATAATATGAAAGGCTAGCTTTGTTCTACAGAGGAGAAGAAGTACGTTAACTCCACCTAAATGCAGTCATTTTTCAAAAACCCATGCATAAAACAAAGCTGTGATTCATCAAATGCATTTCTCTTCTCAGTGGCTGGTCAACCTGTTCAAGGTGATATAAGGTGACGGCAGTAAAAACGGTCGCGAACGTTCATTTACGCACAAATTCGCTCTTCTCACGATTCACACATGAGCCTGTTGTGAATTGGGTCGCGATGGTTTGTCACCAGACGGAAAGAAAAACTGCTTTAGATGAAAAAAGAATTTAAAAGGTTTGTTATATCAAAAAAATAAATAAAGGTTTAAACATTTGAGTCTCAAGGCCTTACATCCTTCTCTGAGAGTAATGCAACAAATAAAAATACACACAGATGTTTTATATTTTCACTAACTCATAACTTTCTTGACCTCCATTTGAAGAAAAAAAAAAATGCTTGAATTTTTGCACCAGCAGACCTTTTCTGCTCTTCATCCTGCTCTTCCTCCCTCTGCTGGTGCACCGTCTCAGAAACAGGCAGCTCACACTGGAGCGATATCAGTGTCCCCCGCCTCCCCTACCATCCTTTATTACCTCTCTCTCTCTCTCTCTCTCTCATGAATAAACATCCCTTACATTCACTCAGTGCTGGCATGAAATGGCCACACAGCCCCTGGCACACGCAGGAGTAATGCCGCAATCATTATTCCACTGCAGTGGTCCCACACAAGCATATTTCACCAATCATGTGGCTCTCTCCCCTGGCTTTTGTTTGGACGACTTAAACAAATGATGTGGCGGTGAGGAGGGCCCGCGTACCGCCGCTCCCCCTGTTAACACGGCAACCGTTGACACGGACACAGCGGAAAATTTGCATAAGAGTACGCTTGAGTGGTACTGGCAATTCCAACGGGGGTCCGCATATTTTTCCCTCTCTTTCTGGGAGAGGGTGGGGTTGAGGGTGTGGGTGTAAATCGAAGGGGGGAGGGGGAGGAGGGGGGTGATGGTGTGCTATTTTTGGTTCTCCCGCTTTTCTCCCTCCTTTCATCCTTTTTTCTCTCTCCTGTTCCTCCTCTCCGACTGCCAACTCCTCTTTTCTCTGGGGTTCAGCGTTGAATTGAAAGTAATGAGAGACGCCTCACTCGCCACGAGGCTGACCGCGGCTTTCGGCGATAGAGATGGAGGAAGTCTATTTGGCAGAGCTGTTAAACACAAAGCGAGACAACGGTGGCATCTGAGAATCGCCCCGGTAACAAACGGCATACACCTCGCCGTGCAGGAGAGCCGATGCCGAATGGTCAGTAGGAGCGCTGCGCACGAAACGAGACGAAGCCATACGTGTTTGTTATAGCAGCGCTCATCGCACCGTTTCAGAATAATGGCCCTGATGGAGGTGATGATTGTGATGAGTAAAAGGAGGAGGACGTATAATCTATAATCCATACATCTAAAGATCAGCTTATGGTCGGCGTAGCGAAGTCGGCGCGGCGCACCTCGCATTCAGACCGATAAAAACACTGTTTCTACAAAGAAGGACAATTCTTGGCTCGAGGTCTTAAAAATGTAGAAAATATTTTGCAGCCAAATCAAATTGTTTACAGGATATTCAACCTTCGTTTCTTTATAATGCATTTAACACTTCTTCATTACAGGACTTGTACAAAGGCAATAAAGTGCTCCATGAATATGAGATAGACGTTTATAATTATAATGCCTCCTCAGCGTAGTGGAGGTCGGTTTGTTGCTTTTTGCCGGTTCCACATTTTGTTTGAACGCCCTCCGGTGTTTCGGAGAATACTGCAACCAACAGCGCGGCGAGCAGAAACCTACTTTGTGTCGGGAACGCGGAAGCACGAAGACATCCACCGTTACCCACGTTTAAATCTTTAGTCTCTTAAAAACGAATGCGGAGACATCCAAAATGGCGTTGAACTCCTGGGGGGGGGGGCGGTCATCCGGCTTCTCCAGTCAACCTCTTAAGTGTCCTCGGGCAAACACACTTAACCCCAAGTTGCTCCTGATGTGCAGGCGGCACCTTGCACGGCAGAGTCCGCCACAAGTGTGTGACTGAATGTGTGAATGATGACACGTGTTGAAACGCTTTTGAGTGGTCGGGGGACTAGAAAGGTGCGACACAAATGCAAGTCCATTTATCTTCCATTATGGCATCTACCAAACAACGTCATGGTGCATCGCCATCGCCGACTTTGTTTATCCAACTGTGGAACGCCGGTTCAACGGACCTTCAACTGTCGTATGACTGGAGCCGCACCGGTACAAGTTCACGGAAAGTCCGTCCGAGGCTTAAAAAACATTTGAAGAAGTGAGGACGCCGACTATCGGGGTCAACGCTACTTTTATTCGAGGACGGCGCCGCCGATGAAGGTGAGGAAGAAGAAGGCAAATAACGACGATACTTATTTCTACTTTTGTCGACGTTAATATCTTGAAAATAGAGCGAAGAAGCGCCGCATTCAGAAGAAGTTAATCAAGCGGGCCCCTAAAAAAAAAAAAAAAACGGGGCCGCCGCTCAGTTCCCTTTTATCTCCGCTCTACATTTCTCCTATCTCCGTCTCTTTCATTCGCCTTATCTCGGCCTTCTTTAATCACGGCCGTATCAATGACTGCCGACACATCTGAGGGATCTGGTTTTTGCGTGCGGCTTTCACTTTGTGAGAAAGTTCTGTTTTGAATTTGCCGAATTTGCTCTCGCCTGACTTTCAGAGACTTCCTCGCAGTCAGACGAGCGGCTCACCAAACAAGCAAAACAACATCTCCCAAAATGTTCATGTGTGTGTGTGTGTGTGTGTGTGTGTGTGTGTGTGTGTGTGTGTGTGTGTGTGTGTGTGTGTTGGCACCGGTGACTCTGCAGAGTGTTACGGATGGGTGTGGCACATCTCCATGGTGATAGATGTGGGGTCATCGCCATGACGATGGATTGGTGGTGGTGGTGGTGGGGGGGGGTTGGGGGACGCCAAGGTTGTGGACCAAGGACAAGGCAAGAGTGATTGCAGCCACCCAGACAGGAAATCGAAGAGGAGCTCTCCAACAGAGAGGGGGGGGGGGTCGAAGGAAAAAGGTGCAATTTCACAAGTCAAATTACTTCTGGGAAGGAGGAGAGAAAAATATCACAGCAATAACGGCACCAGGGAGGAGGAGGAGGAGGAGGAGGAGGAGGAGGAGGAGGAGGAGGCAGGTCCCAAACAAAAGCTCAATTATCAAAGTCATCAAACATGTATGCATACGCACGTATGCAAATAGAGTGACATCCTATTACCTTGATGCCCCCCCCCTCGCTGACAGGCTGTGATTTTTCCATGTGTGTGTGTGTTTTTTTTTTCTTTTTTTAAATCAAGCTTGTTTATTTCTGAGACCGACGCCGGCTGTGACTAGAAAAATATTGATTGGATTGTGCAACATGTTCCGCTGCAGCCCGACTGATTATTTTTTTTTTTGTGTGTTGTTCTTTCTGTTCTCTCTTCTCTTCGCTCCTCCTCTGCTCTCTGGCGATTCCACAACATTATGGATGTGGAACAACAGCGGATCCGTAAATTGTTAACGAGAACAGGCGGAGAATAAATGACGACGACGACGACGACTTAGGATTTCTGCCTCGCTGCCTCCCTGCTCCGGGTTTCCCCCAATGCATTTGCAGTCTGACTCAGTGTGCCCTCTATTTTCAGAGTGTGTGTGTGTGTGTGTGTGTGTGTGTGTGTGCGCTCGTACAGATGAGTGTCTGTATCGGCAGGCTGAGTGCATTGAATCATTAAGTCCACAGTGCCACTGTGCCCATTGCCTCATTGCACCTAATTAAGCCCCTTTTGTTTCCTATCAATTAACATTGTAATTAAAACTAGTGGCGCTTCTGTTTACCCGGAGTCTGCTGATTCAGGGGAAATGACACAAACAGTGATGTGCAGGAATTCAGCTAATAAACGGCTGCATCACACACACACACACACACACACACACACACACACACACACACACACACACACACACACACACACACACACACACGCACACTTTTGCAAGATCGGAGGACAATCGGGCTCTCACTTCGCTGGAGAGTGAGAAAGAACAAGAAGTGCTGATGGAGCCGGGAAACAAGAGCACAATTCAAGGACAATTTATTGTTGTTATGCAACACAAGGTTACACATCCAAATGCAGTTGTAGC
>NW_027176276.1:455000-456056 GCF_023349555.1 Cebidichthys violaceus | reverse complement strand
GGCCTTCATTAGCCCCAAAATATACAGCTGACAACAAAATGCTGTCAGGATGTAACTATTTGGAATCCTCATCATCATCATCATCATCATCATCATCATCAACCTTTTACTTTAAGAGCATGTGCTGTAAGCTAATATGCTAAAAACTGTCTGTGGGATCCGGTGAGTTGTTGAATGTGTTTGGACAATGTAGCTATTTGGAGTCCCAGCTGGCGTCCTCTTACTTCAGTATTTATATTTAAAATGGTTTTATATCACTTTAATTATGATACTTACAGTAAATACAAATTATTTTAAAAAGTCCCCCATTGAGTTTAGCAGCATTATATGGATGTGGAGTGATTTGGGGGTCCCTATTTGGAGTCCCTCACATCGATATTTATTTCATTTCCCTTTTAATCAGGTCAATATAACTTTGTAACAGTGCAGAAAAAACAAATGTCACCCACTGCGTCAACACTGTGATATGTATTTGGACTCTGTAGCTATTTGTATTCCCTTCTATCTGTTTTATTCACTCATTCATTTGATTGTAATATATTTGTTTTCAACTCTTATACAAATTAGATATGTTACATTGTCATTGGGCCTATTGCATCAACTCTATGTGGACTGTAGCTATTTGGGTCCCCTCCCTTCTGTGTGTACTAAATTCAATATTGAATACATTTGGATTCCCTGGATATTTGGGGTCCCTTTCATACATATTTTATTTCAGTGCCTTTCTATCCGCTTCTATTTTACTTTGTTTTGTAACTGACAGTAACCTGAAACAATAATGGGACCCACTAACTCAACAACATTATGTAGCTATTTGGGGTCCCTTTCATCTACTTATTTTTCATTTTATTTCTAACCAGTTTTTATTTGACTTGGGTCTATTACTCACATTTCTGTGCTAAATGTAATGTTCTGTGGATGAAGGTATTTGGAGTCCCTGCATTATAGATGTTGTTTCTATATGTGTATTATTACCTTTAATATAAGTTATGTATGGTATGTTACTTGACAGTAGATTATGACGACACAATAATAAGACCCACTAACTCAACGCTT
>NW_027176276.1:427500-450000 GCF_023349555.1 Cebidichthys violaceus | reverse complement strand
GCACAGAAACGCTCCCGCTGTGACATCATCCACCTTTGATGTTTTATGATATGATAACATAATGTGAGTCAACAGACACTGTGAAGTTTTCACCCTCTTCAGCTGAAAGGACCTTTGTGATGGAGGATGAGTCTATGTTCAAACCTGTCCTTCATGGTGCGTTCGAGGACTCTCCGGCAGCCCGGAGGTGTTAGCGTCCAACTCTCCTCAGAATCACAACCAGCGCTGACCGAGGTGTGGAAGTGGGCGGGGTTTGAACTTCTCCCTCAAGCTCCCTCTTAAAGGACAAACTACACCGTTTACAACCCTATGAACACACACACACACACACACACACACACACACACACAGTAATGAGCTGAGCTACACAACCCTGATACACAACCGCCTTTATTCACACAAGAAGTAAAACTACTCATGAAAATAAGCTCTTAGTAAAAACTAAAAAGTATCTGCTAGACCCTCCTCTGGTTCTTCACGTGTTAAAGCTGCATTCTCTCTAGTGTCCACCAGGGGGCGACTCCTCTGGTTGCATAGAAGTCTAGTCTAAAATGACTCTACTTCTCTCTTGATTTATTCCCTCAGTAAACATTGTAAACATGAGTTTATGGTCTCAATCTCTAGTTTACAGTCTTCTTCAATACAGCATGATGTTCATTTAGTACATTATGCTCCATTTAGAGTCAAACACACCATGAAGCAGGGGATGATTTAGGGGCGGGGCTACATGCTGATTGACAGGTCGACACCAGAGACGTCTGGGAGTTATCCGTGTTTTTGTTTTACAACTTTAACTCTTTCACTTCATCAAAGTTAACTGTAACATTTTGGTCCTAAAAGAGTCTTATCCAGCGGTCGGTTGAACTTAGCTCCGCCCTCTACTGTCACTTCTGGTTGCAAAAAATCAAGATGGCGACGGTGAAAAACCAAGATGGCGTGGAACCAAAACACCAACTCAGGGCTTCAACCACAGTCCACAGACTACTGGATGATGTCACTTCCTGTCTCAATGCTGATTGGTTGGTTTGTAGACGTGTGACGGAGCAGAAGCTGTCGGTGGACTCCCCAGATTTATCCACTGAAGACTCATGTTCATCAAAGTATACGCTCAGCAGCTGTTCTCTGACCCGGTGTGTGTGTGTGTGTGTGTGTGTGTGTGTGTGTGTGTGTGTGTGTGAGTGTGTGTGTGTGTGTGTGTGTGTGTGAGTGTGTGTGTGTGAGTGTGTGTGTGAGATGCTGCACTGTGAGATCTCCCGTCGTTAACTCTAGAGGCCTCTGAAGGGAAGCGATGCAGGTTCTTCTTTTTAAAAGTCACATAAAGTGTGTGTGTGTGTGTGTGTGTGTGTGTGTGTGTGTGTGTGTTTCTGCAGCCGTTAAAGTTTCAGCCCCGCGGGAATCGAACGTCTCTGATTTATTGTTTTCCGTGGCGGTGAGAGTGACGACGTGAAGCTGCAGAAGTCGATGTGTGAAATGAAAACGCTCATGCATTTATTTATTTCATGCATTTCATTCTGAGGAGGCTGCTGCTGTTCAATGTGTGTGTGTGTGTGTGTGTGTGTGTGTGTGTGTGTGTGTGTGTGTGTGTGTGTGTGCTGTTTACATCTGGAGGAGGTCACACAGACGGGGAGGAGGAGGAGGAGGAGGAGTGGCTGACATCTCAAAGTGGATGTCGACACACCACCTGAAGCTCAACCTGGAGAGAGCTGCTGTTCCTCCTGGTGAAGGGTTGTCCACAGAGAGACCTGTCCATCACCATGACGATACCGTGGTGACCTTGATGACCAACTGTCGTTCTCAGCAAACATCTCATCCATCACACGCTCCTGCAGATTCCTGCTCTACAACATCAGGAGGATTCGTCCCTTCCTGACTGACGAGACGGAGCAGGTTCTCATCCAGGCTCTCATCATCTCCCACCTGGACTACTGACACTCTCTACTCGCCGGAGCCCCGGCGTCGGCCATCAGACCTCTGGAGCTTGTCCAGAAAGCTGCAGCTCACCTGGTGTTCAATCGCCCCAAGTTCTCCCACACAACTTCCTTTCTCCGTTCTCTACACTGGCTCCCTGTAAGAGCTCATCCAGTTTAAGACTCTGGTGCTAGAATACAGGGCAGTGAAAGGAACAGCTCCGTCCTATCTCCAGGCCACGGTCAAGCCTCACACCCCCGCCCGACCACTTCTCTCTGCTGCCCCGGGGCGATCGGTCGCCCCGTCGCTCAGAGGTCCTGGCGGCCGATCGACTCGGTCACGTCTGTGTTCTGTCCTGGTTCCTCAGTGGTGGAATGAACTTCCCACTGACGTCAGGACAGCGGAGTCGCTGCCCATCTTTCATCAGGCTGAAGACCCACCTCTTCAGGAAGTGCTACCCTGAGCCTTCCTCTCACCACTTATTGTACTTATTGTACTCATTGTACTCATTGTACTTATTGTACTCATTGTACTCATTGTACTTATTGTACTCATTGTACTCATTGTACTAGTTTGTTTGTGTTCTTCTCTCTGCTTCATGCTCTTAGATGCTTGTTTGGA
This sequence comes from Cebidichthys violaceus, assembly GCF_023349555.1. Lineage (NCBI taxonomy): Eukaryota > Metazoa > Chordata > Actinopteri > Perciformes > Stichaeidae > Cebidichthys > Cebidichthys violaceus. Next base: position 447,471 of record NW_027176276.1, on the reverse strand, counting down.
AAAGGAAATGAAAAAGGAGAGATGTTGTGTTGAAGAAGAATCTGTCCTCACTTCCTATTTCATATCACAATATTCAAAATATGAGACGATATCTCGTCTCATATCACTTCAATTTATTATTCATAATACATCCTAGCTCTGATGAAGGAGGAGGAGGAGGAGGAGCAGGAGGAGGAGCAGGAGGAGGAGGAGGAGGAACAGGAAAAGGAGCAGGAGGAGGAGGAGGAGCCGGAGGAGGAGGAGCAGCAGGAACAAGAGGAGGGGGAGGAGGAGAAGGAGGAGGAGCAGGAGGAGGAGCAGGAACAGGAAAAGGAGCAGGAGGAGGAGCAGGAGCAGGAGGAGCAGGAGGAGGAGGAGAAGGAGGAGGAGGAGCAGGTGGAGAAGGAGGAGGAAGAGGCTTTATTTCTCGGAGCTTCTTCACTTTTGTTGTTGTTGATTATTAATTATTAATTATTAAAGTGTTCGTCAGCTGGAAGTTTAACTGAAGTTTCCTCTGAAATCATTTTAGAGTTCTCAGGAGAGGAAGCTCCTCCTCCTCCTCCTCCTATGATTATTATTATTATGATGATGATGATGATGATGATGATGATGATGATGATGCTTTTACTGCACCGCAGAGTGTTCTGTGTCTAATGATTCATGAACATCATTATGTTCATACGTTCATCATTAGAACTCATTATCTGGTTTAATAAGCGACACGTTGAAACGTTTCATAATTAATAAATAACAGATTTCATATTTTTGGATTCTGGACTTTTGATCAGACGACAAACTATTTGATGACATCATATTTGACATTTTAATATTTCCTGATAGAACACATTCCTCTCAGACCTTTACTGAATCTATTATGAGTCATAATGTTATTTATTTATATTTATTATGGAGAGAAAAACAAGAAGAAGATTTGTTGTGATTATTGATGTGAAGATAAAACGTGTCTTTTCTTTTCTCATCTTTAATCGTTTATTCATTATTATTTCATTGAATACAGCTACTTTAAATTGAAGAGGGGTGAAGTCAGGCGGTGCCGCCCTCTGATTGGCTGCGGGGGGTCTATTATGTTAATGAGGAGGGCGTGGCTTAGAGCCGGAGCCGCTGCGCCGCGGAGAGACGCCTCATTGTGCCGTTTGGACCGGACGCGGTGGATTTATACCGGAAGCGGCTCGGTGCCGGAGGAGGATTTTCACGCCGGTTCGGTCCCGTTTCTTCTGTGGAAATAACCGGAGCCGTTGTGGATTACCGTGAGCGCGTGCTCCGCTCGGAGTCTCTCCGTTCCTGCGGAGCTGCGGACGCAGAGAGGTGAGTTTCTCCTCCTGCAGGAAACCCCGCGTCTCCGCTCCGCCCGGTGCCTGCGCGCGCGCGTGTGTGTGTGTGTGTGTGTGCGTGTGTCTGAGCGTGTGCATGTGCGCGTGTGCATGTGCATGTGCGCGTGTGCATGTGTGTGCGTGCGTGCCCGGTGCTCGCTGGTTTGGTGCCCGTGCGTGTCTCTGAAGTGGTGTTGATGCGTAGAGAAGAGGGACGTCACGGGATGAGATGTTGGGTTTTTTTGGAGCGCGTGCGTGTTTGGCAGCTTTGATTGATGGCTGTCAATCATCCGGTCATCAGCACGCGCAATAACAACAACAACAACAAACAGCCGAGGCAGGAGTGAGTGAGTGTCTCTGTGCGTGCGCCCGCGCGCGCGCGTGTGTGTGTGTGTGTGTGTGTGTGTGTGTGTGTGTGTGTGTGTGTGAGAGAGGAAAGCTTCATTAACTCCAGTCACCTTCCTCCCTCATCCTCATCCTCATCCTCTCTGCAGCCGAAGCTTTAAGTTGAGCTCTCTGCTGACGGACTGATGGGGTCTGAGGACTGATGATGGGGTCTGAGGACTGATGATGGGTTCTGAGGACTGATGATGGGGTCTGAGGACTGGTGGGGTCTGAGGACTGGTGGGGTCTGAGGACTGATGATGGGGTCTGAGGACTGATGATGGGTTCTGAGGACTGATGATGGGGTCTGAGGACTGGTGGGGTCTGAGGACTGGTGGGGTCTGAGGACTGATGATGGGGTCTGAGGACTGGTGGGATCTGAGGACTGATGGGGTCTGAGGACTGATGATGGGGTCTGAGGACTGATGATGGGGTCTGAGGACTGATGGGGTCTGAGGACTGATGATGGGGTCTGAGGACTGATGATGGGGTCTGAGGACTGGTGGGGTCTGAGGACTGATGATGGGGTCTGAGGACTGATGATGGGGTCTGAGGACTGGTGGGGTCTGAGGACTGATGGGGTCTGAGGACTGATGATGGGGTCTGAGGACTGATGGGGTCTGAGGACTGGTGGGGTCTGAGGACTGATGGGGTCTGAGGACTGATGATGGGGTCTGAGGACTGGTGGGGTCTGAGGACTGATGGGGTCTGAGGACTGATGATGGGGTCTGAGGACTGATGGGGTCTGAGGACTGGTGGGGTCTGAGGACTGATGGGGTCTGAGGACTGATGGTCCAGGTTCTGATCCTGATCCAGGTCTCTGGTTTGACCCATCAGAACTCTCTCAGGGTTCATGAAAATGTGCTAAAAACGTCCAAATGTCTCCTTAAAGTCCTCGAGGATCTGATCCACAGTTCAGAACCAGTTTACAGTCATGTGATCCAGCTGCCGGGTCTCATCCAGTTGGTACTGATCCTGGATCAGGTTCGGTTCTCCGGACCGACTCACGTTGAGTCCACGTCGTGGTTCTACCGTAGAGGACTGATCTCTCATTTCTGTTTCGGCCTGGGCGTTTTTTTTTTAAGGTAAAAGAGTTTAAATATCTTTATTTATGATTATTAATCTTTTTTTTAAAGATTTCTCTGATGACATCACGCTATTTATTTAAATATGAATCATAAGTGATGTAAAAACTGTATCACAAAGTTTAAAAGTATCGATCCTGGAGACCTGGAGGTCTCAGCTCAGACCTCCATCAGACCCTGATCAGGTTCTGATCAGGATTCCAGAATACATTTAAAACAGCTTGAGTCCTGGTTTGGTTTCACTTCCCCTCGTTTACGAGTTTGAACCGTTAATTCACGAGGAATCAACCGTTGTCCTGAAGGTCTTCCTGCTGCTGGAAGGACGGCGCTCCGCCGATTAACCGCCAATTATGATCCGGATATTGAATCGTGGACGCCGGCGTTCGGCTCGTCGTGAATGTATTTACAGCGAGGTGGAGGTTAAAGCGTCTGACACGGAAAATAGATTTTATTCCCTTTTTAAAGCCGGACATAAACGTTTATGAGCCGATGATTTGAGAGTTTATACGACGTTAAAACACAAACGTGTGTTTCCTGAGGAAAGGAAGCGGTCGTAAAACGCCCCGATGCACCTGAACGCACCTTTTATTATTGAAACGCTCTTTACACAAAACTGTGAAAACATTAGTTATGAATGTTTTATTTATGGATTAATAATCAGTTCATCATTTTAGTCTTCAGCAGAGGTCAGACTTACTGAAACTAAACCTCATGTTTCTGGAAGAAAAGGACAGAAGGGAGGAAGGAAGGGAAGGAAGGAGGGAGGAAGGAGGGAGGAAGGGAAGAAAAAAAGGAGGGAGGGAACTGAAGAAAAGGAAGGAAGAAAGGGTGGAAGTGGAGGGAGGAAGAGAAGGAACGGAAAGGAGGGAGGGAAGGAAAATAATGGAAGTAAAACAAATTAAGGTAGGAAAGGAAGTGAAGAAAAGGAAGGAAGGAAGGAAGGAAAGATGTGGGGGGAAGAAGGCAAGGAAGTAAGAAAATGAATGAAGGGAAGGAGTGAAGGAAGAGAGTTTAGATGTTTACTGAAACCAAACCTCATATTTCAATATTTTCATATTTTAATATTTTACACAAAGAAGATTTAAACACTGAAGAAACGATGAGTCACAAATGTTTTATGTGGTTTGTGAGGACCTTTGATTTGAACCAGACCTGATGGGTTCTGGACCTCATGGTCCAGGTCCAGGTCCAGGTCCAGGTCCAGAGAGGAGGAAACAGATTGAGACACAAACATGTTCTGATCTAATGTTTAATGTTTAATATTCATGTTTAATAAAACATGTTCTGTTTCCTGTGTGATCCTGACCTGGAGGTCAAAGGTCACACGTCTCTTTGTTAGAGGATATAAACCAGGATTACCTGGTTACACACACACACACACACACACACAGACAGACAGACAGACAGACAGACAGACAGACAGACAGACAGACAGACAGACAGACACACACATTGTAGCGCTCAGAGATACAAAACGAGGGACTCCAGCCGACAGGAAGTTGTCAGACGTCTTAATCTGTGCGTTTGATTCCTGCTCCCTGTCCTCCCTGTCCTCTCACCCGTGATGAATCAAACGCACCTTTCCTCTTTTCATTTCCTCCTCTTTCTTTTCATCTCCTCCTTTCCTCTCTGGACACTTTTTCGGTGTCGCTGTGACGCAACGCGGTGAAACCGGGTCTGAGGAGGATGTGGGTCATGATGAACAACGTCCACTTTAAACGTTCATCCTCAGGGAGAGGGAGAGAGAGAGAGAGAGAGAGAGAGAGAGAGAGAGAGAGAGAGAGAGACAGAGAGAGAGAGAGAGAGAGAGAGACAGAGAGAGAGAGAGAGAGAGAGAGAGAGAGAGAGTCGCAGGAAGTGTGAGGATCAAGAACAACGCGTGTTTTATGAAGAAACAGGGTGAATATCTGTTTGGTTTGATACATATTTACTCAAACGTTTCTAAAGCTTCTAAAAAGGAGTTGTTGAATCCTCAGACGTGTGAACAGTGTTTTTATCAGACATAAACTGAGCTGATAGTAGTGAACCGTTTCAATTCAAAAAGTCATAAACCAGCTAAAATTAAAGAAAAGATTTCTATATTTCAACTTCTGAAGTAGACTCGTTTTATTGAAGAATAGACCCTTTAATTCTTAAAGTCTGCTGTTATTTTAAAGCTTTTATTTTGAAGATCTTCTGTCGTGGGGGGAGGGATAAATTGTCCACATATCGGATCTGTGACGCGATGACAAAAGTCACGTTGAGAACAAGTGAAGTCAAAGCTTCACGTGTTAAAGCTGCATTCTCTCTAGTGTCCACCAGGGGGCGACTCCTCTGGTTGTATAGAAGTCTAGTCTAAAATGACTCTACTTCTCTCTTGATTTATTCCCTCAGTAAACATTGTAAACATGAGTTTATGGTCTCAATCTCTAGTTTACAGTCTTCTTCAATACAGCATGATGTTCATTTAGTACATTATGCTCCATTTAGAGTCAAACACAACATAAAGAGGGGATGATTTAGGGGCGGGGCTACACGCTGATTGACACGTCTCTACGTCACTCCTTCAGTCCAGATATGGTCACTTCCTGTTCACTGGTTGAGGAAAAAACAACAACATGGCGACGGACAAAACGCCGAGCTGGAGGCTTCAAAGTGTCCACAAAGCAACGAGAGACGAGTACGTCCTCTTCTTATCAACAGGGTGCTTTAATGAGCGTTGATGGAGGGAACAGGAAGCTAAACAGGAAGTCTTTACTGTGTCTGAGGTAGAAGTTCTGAACAGGTCGTCTCAGTCTCTATCCATTCATCTCTTCTTCTGGTGGCTTCAGTGTATTTGTTGTGGCCTCAGGTTCTCACACTGTGTGTTTGTAACATCTGAATCATGCATGAATGCTAAACAAGCGCTGCATAATGCATTAAACGCTCACATGCATATTTTACGTTTAGAGCAACAGTCCGTCGTGTTGGGAGATCGTCGCGATTCCTCCAGAGTCGACGTGTTCACACGGAAACCACATGGAGTCCAGGACGGGGTTTAGTTTAGAGGAAGAGACCATCAAACCAACGGAAATCACATTCATGTATGGAACACGTTGACATTTAAAGCTACTGTCTTATGAGTCTAGACCATCGAAACATGAAGCTACAGAGGAAGGTCAGTCGGTGTGTTTGTTTACAGTTGTGAATGAAGACGCTGCCGTTAAACCAACGAGGATGTGACAAAACACTGCAGCTCCTCAAACGGCCACTTGAGGCTCCAAAGCTTTACCTTATATTATACGTGTTTACAGCCTGCTACTAATAATCGCCAGCGTTTACATAACTCGCCCGTTTAAATGACGTGACGCGCCCTCTTTGAGTGACAGGTGGGCGTCGTCACGTCCAAGATGGCGACGGCCGAAGACAGAAAGGCTCTTCAGAAACGTGTGACGACACAGAGACAACATGTACATTTTGTATTTTTATGTTTTAAACTGTGGGCTGAGCTGAAGAGCTTGGAACTGGGGTTATATTAATAACCAATGAAGGAGAAACACAAGCAAACATGTGAAATCACAGCAAGAATATAATGACTGAAACCACAGAATGAAACATCTGAATCTCTTATAGTGTGTGTGTGTGTGTGTGTGTGTGTGTGTGTGTGTGTCTGTGTCTGTGTGTGTGTGTGTGTGTGTGTCTGTGTCTGTGTGTGTGTGTGTGTCTGTGTCTGTGTCTGTGTCTGTGTGTGTGTCTGTCTGTCTGTCTGTCTGTCTGTCTGTCTGTCTGTCTGTCTGTCTGTGTGTGTCTGTGTCTGTGTGTGTGTGTGTGTGTGTCTGTGTGTGTGTGTGTGTGTGTGTGTGTGTGTGTGTGTGTGTGAGAATGACTTAATTGTCAACTCATGCTCTTCTGTCTCTCAGCTATTGAGTGAGACACCTTCCAACATGGCTGCCTGCCAACACACACGCACACACACAACCTCGTACTTCTATCTTTGTGAGGACACTCGGCGTTCTGCAGGGATCACAGATCTCTGTAGTATAACAGGAAGTCATCAAACAGCCAAAGAGATTCTTCTTTTGGATTTTGGATTATTACAGAAAATAATTTATGAGGGTCCAACACATGGTCCTCACTAAGATAGCTGTACACACACACACACACACACACACACACACACACACACACTTGCTCATTCTGCCAGGTGACCTCTGTGAACCTTCACTTCCTGCTTCATTGATCAGCTGCTGGCAGCAACACAACACACACACCTCCCTCTCTACAGGTGTGTGTGTGTGTGTGTGTGTGTGTGTGTGTGTGGTTGACTGCTGGCTCACAGCAGACTCAAAAAGAATCAATATTTTGGGAAAAGAAGATGTTTTCTGACGTGAATCAATGAGTTGTAGAGAAAAAGATGCATATAATATATTAATATAAACATATAAGATGTATTAAAGCATATTTGATGAGGAGTGAGAGACATGATGTTTTAATGAGGAGAGAGAGAGTCTGTTGTTTTCTGTTGGTCGAAGTTAACTTAAAGATAAAAACATTGTTCAGACCAAAGACGGACGAAAACAGAAACCTAACTAAGTAGTTTAGTTGTCTCAACCTAACTGAGTAGTTTAGTTGTTTTAACCTAACTGAGTAGTTTAGTTGTTTTAACCTAACTAAGTAGTTTAGTTGTCTCAACCTAACTGAGTAGTTTAGTTGTTTTAACCTAACTGAGTAGTTTAGTTGTCTCAACCTAACTGAGTAGTTTAGTTGTTTTAACCTAACTAAGTCGTTTAGTTGTTTTAACCTAACTGAGTAGTTTAGTTGTTTTAACCTAACTAAGTAGTTTAGTTGTTTTAACCTAACTGAGTAGTTTAGTTGTTTTAACCTAACTAAGAAGTTTAGTTGTTTTAACCTAACTGAGTAGTTTAGTTGTCTAAACCTAACTGAGTAGTTTAGTTGTCTCAACCTAACTGAGTAGTTTAGTTGTTTTAACCTAACTGAGTAGTTTAGTTGTCTAAACCTAACTGAGTAGTTTAGTTGTCTCAACCTAACTGAGTAGTTTAGTTGTTTTAACCTAACTGAGTAGTTTAGTTGTCTAAACCTAACTGAGTAGTTTAGTTGTTTTAACCTAACAGTAGTTTAGTTGTCTAAACCTAACTGAGTAGTTTAGTTGTCTAAACCTAACTGAGTAGTTTAGTTGTCTCAACCTAACTAAGTAGTTTAGTTGTTTTAACCTAACTGAGTAGTTTCCTGTGAAGGCCTGAAGTTTATTTTGAAAAGACCGTATTAATATAACGAGCAGAAACTGACAGGTTATTCTGGACTTCTATAATATCATAGAACCGTATGAGTTCAGGTCTGCAGTGAGTTCTTGTTGTTTGTCTCCTGCTTCGTGTTGATGTTCTGGATTGAAGATGAGACACAAACAGAGACACAGAGATGTTGTCTTTTTTTCCCCCCAAAATAAGAGATTGTCCTGTTTAATCCTGGACGAGACAGCAGGAATCTGATGAAAAGCTTTTACTCTGAAGATTAAAGATAAAACCAAATAAACATCTGAGATGTTTGATAAAACGTATTTACTGCTGAAGCTGTTTGTTGTGTCTTCACTTTGTTTTTAATGTCAAATATTTGACATACGTTGACTTAAATCACAGACCCCGTCTTAAATCACAGACCTGTCTTAAATCACAGACAAAGTGATGTTTTATTTTGACGGGGTTCCTGAAATCGCACACAAATGTTCCATCCTGTTTACATCAGTCTGGGTTTTAGAAGATCCACAAACATTAATATTCCCTGTTTGAATCTTAACGTGAACGCGTGAAACTCGACCACCGCAAATTAATGTCTAAAAAAGCCTCTCTATATATTTTGATGGAAGTATTTCTTCTTCTTTTAACACAAAGGAAGTAGAATTATTCCCTCAACAAGACGCAAGAAACAAATCGTCTGCAGCCGATCACAAGTCAGTTTGTGAGAACAGCGGAGGAAGAAGAAGGGTCTGCTCTCTGCTGGAGGCGCCTGGACCCTTCAGAATAAGAGCCCTGCTCAACAGTAAAGCGTACCCACTGTCTCCACCAGGACAGCTGGTCCACTTCCTGAAGAGGATGGTGGGAGTTCTGTGAAGATTCACAGCTGAGGTGTGAATGTTGACGTTTTGACTTCCTCTTCCTTTTTGTGAGCTCCTTCTCCTGCGATACATGAAACCATGGAGCCATGAAGGAGTTCATGCAGGCTGCAGGCTTCAGGCAGCGTTCACCACGTGGACTTCTGGACTTCTGGACGTATTGATCGGTGAACTGCCTTCTGGGTCTTCAGCATGGTGTGGTCGTGTTGAGAGAACTGACCTCACATCGGGTCCAGTGAGTCCAGACTGAGAGGAGTTCATGTCCGATCATCAGAACCAGTTTGATTCCCTGACGCTTCACTTTGACACAGAGTACTTTAATCCTTCCTCGTCAGCAGCTTCATCACCTGCTGTGTGTGTGTGTGTGTGTGTGTGTGTGTGTGTGTGTTGGCTAACCTCCAAGCTACCAGCATCAACTTGCTGCTAAAACATGTGCAGAGCGGCTGCAGCGCATTTCACACTAAAGCTGTGTGTGTTTTTGTATGTAGTGTGTGTATGTAGTGTGTGTGTGTGTGTGTGTGTGTGTGTGTGTATCACCTTTCTGCTCTCGTTGATAATTTGTCATCTCATCCTCTCGTTGTCGTATCTTTGTCCGTCTCAATGGAAAGATTCATCCTGTGACCTTCCACACACACACACACACATACACACACACACACACACACACACATACACACACACACACACACACACACACACACACACACACATACACACACACACACACACACACACATACACACATACGCACGCACGCACGCACGCACGCACGCACGCACACACACACACACACACACATACACACATACACACACATACACACTACACACACATACACACACACACACATACACACTACACACACACACACATACACACACACACACACACACACACACACACACACACACACACACACACACAGAACAGTGTGTGTTAATTAGAAGCAGATTTATCTGTTTTCTTGAGTCGATGAGTTTATTTAATTAGTTTTATTCATAATAATCAGATGTTTTATTTATGTTGGAAATAAAACAATGAATGTGGAGAATTAGTTTTTATCTTAGTAGAGAAACTTTATTTGTTCTGTTTATGAATACTTGATTTAACCCTTTGATGTGTAATAAAACCATCGTGATCACATAATGTATTCTTCAGTTTGACTAATTCATCACAGTTTAAGTTCTCTGAAACACATTTAATATTGATTAATTAATACACTTTGATTCATTACTGACTGACTGAATTCATGCCTTTAACATGAACTGGAAGGTCACTTTTATTTTGAAGTTCTTTTCCTTCCTTTAAATCTTAAATTAAATTCTCTGAAGATCTATAATCTATAATCTCTAAAGACCAGGTCTCTGCCTGAGGATCTGTGTCTGTTCGCGGTGGACCGGTCTCTGCTGGAGGATCTGGGTCTGTCCACGGTGGACCAGGTCTCTGCTGGAGAATCTGGCTCTCCTCCTCCCTCCTCAGGACAGGAGGTTTATTTTGAAAAGACGGTAGAGGGAGTGGAGAGCGTTGCTGTGTTAGTGCTGGGTGTCTAAGGAGACCGTGACCCCCCCGAGGGTTTAGCACCGCTGTGGTGGATCTGCATGAGGGGACGGATGTGACTCTCATTAACCCGAGAGAGGCTGCAGAGGGGAACTCTCCGGCTCCGGATTAGACCCGGTCTGCTGGCTCCTGCATCTGGACCGTGTTCTGTGTTTCCATCTAACGTTCCTCTGGATGTCTGCAGTGTGAGCAGCAGGATATACATACATATATATATATATATATATATATATATATATATATATATATATATAGTATGTATATATATATGTATATATATATATATATATATATATATATATATATATATATATATATATAGTATGTATATATATATATGTGTGTATATATATATGTGTATATACTCACAGACTCGTTCTCCAGATGTATCCAGAGTTGAGGCTCTGCAGTCAAACAGGTAAAGAACCGTCAGAAGCAGAGTTTCTTCTTCTCTCTTCTTCGTGGTTTAGAAGCACTGAGGACCTCCTGCTGCTCACAGACCTTAAATCTCCTCCAGAACTAACAGGAAGCCGAGCGTTTGATTTCCCTCCGGCCGCAAACAAAGAATCGCAATCGACTCTTCTTCGGTGGTGTGTGTCTCGCTTCACGCCGTCTCTGTTATTGTTTCCTCCTCTTGATTCTTTCATTTCCTCTCTGGCTGCTTCTCAAACCTCTCGCCTCATTCCCGTCTTCTAGTCCCGTCTTCTCGTCACGACTCCTCGTCCTACTCTTCGTCCCGTCTCCTCGTCCCTGCTCCTTGTCCCGTTTCCTCGTCTCGACTCCTTGTCTCGGCTCCTCGTCCCGGCTCCTCGTCCTACTCCTCGTCCCGTCTCCTCGTCCCGACTCCTCGTCCCAGCTCCTCGTCCCGTCTCCTCGTCTCGTCTCCTCGTCCCGTCTCCTTGTCCCGTCTCCTTGTCTCGTCTCCTCGTCCCGTCTCCTCGTCCCGTCTCCTCGTCCTACTCCTCGTCCCGTCTCCTTGTCCCGTCTCCTCGTCCTGGCTCCTCGTCTCGGCTCCTCGTCTCGGCTCCTCGTTTGCTTTGACTGTGCAGCAGCTCCTCAGGAGAGAAGCCGTTCAGCTCAAATGATGTTGAATTGAATTAACCAGATAAAGACCAAATGAATCCTCAACTTGTTCACACGTCCACTGAACTGTTTCACTTCCTGTTCCCTCACTCAGCTGGGATGTCCCGTCGTATGAAGAGGAGGAAGACATTCATAGATTTGTTTTACTCCTCAGGTTTGTGGAGAAATTAAATGTACATTTTAGCTCCTTCATGCTGTAAAAAAACAAAAAGATCTAATAACTGTCAGCAGCGAGTTTTTAAACAAAAAACACAAAATTAAACTTAAACTTCCGCATTAAAATCAATGTAAAAAACTGTAAATTTACAGCCAAGGTTCTTCAGAGAAACAGTTATTTTACAGAATGTTCCTCAATGATTATGACTACTATTACCGTATGAACATTATTAAAATCATGTCACACTTTGAGTCCCAGTGTTTGTGTTCAGATTCATCCTTTAAATATTTAAATTAATGTTAAAAACCTGCAGAAGTACAACGTAAAGTACAACGTAAAGTACAACGTCAATACAAAAGAGGAGAAACTCAGTGTGAAGCTCGAGCCAATCAGAGAGTCAACTGTGTGTGTGTGTGTGTGTGTGTGTGTGTGTGTGTGTGTGTGTGTGTGTGTTTTAACGATGTTAATGGAGACAAATAGATTTCAGTTCCAGCGTGAAAACAGGACTCGGTGTTTCGGGCCGTTAATGAACCGACCTCGTCCACTCGGTGCGTTCTCGTCTCAGAGCGGCGCTGCAGGGGCTGCTGGGTAATGGCGTGCAGAGACGTGTTAGCTGTGATTTTAAATGAATCCGTGAGCCGAACATTCAGATCGGAGAGCAGCGAAGCGTCTGCACAACGTTTACTGCCGTTTGTCTCCGAGCTGCGAAAGTGTATTAATGATCAACTGAAACCGAGTTAATGAGTCAGTAAGTTAATGAGTTATTGGGTTAATGAGTCAGTGATTTATTGAATTAATGGGTTAATTAGTTATTGGGTTAGTGAGTTAATGAGTCAGTGATTTATTGGGTTAATGAGTTAGTGAGTTAATTAGTTAATGAGTCAGTGAGTTTTGGGGTTAATGAGATAATGAGTCAGTGAGCTAATGAGTCAGTGAATTATTGAGTTAATGAATCAGTGAGTTAGTGAGTTAATGTTTCAGTAAGTTAGTGATTCAGTGAAATAGAGAGTCAGTGTGTTATTGGTTCAATGAGTCGGTGAGTTAGTGATTCAGTGAGTTAGAGAGTCAGTGCGTTAGAGAGTCAGTGAGTTAATGAGTTAAAATGCTAGAAATGCATCACCCTTAGAACAATGGTTCTTGCGCTTTACATTTTTCATTCACATAAGACTGAAGCGTTCGTCTCACACGATGTGTTCAGAGACCGTTGGGAAGACAACAATCCGACCTTAATGACGGTTTCTACCGCTTCTGGCTGATAAACGGTGAAGTTTTGCCGACTGTTTAAAGAAGACGTGTTCTTCCGTCCCGCCGGTAGGTTTCTCTGATTACTCAGAGAGCTCTTTCTTCAGACCTTCATGTTTGTCCTCCGTCTCTCTTCGTCTCCGAGCGTTTAGGAAACAAATCTTCGGCTCCAGTCGAGACGTCTGAACTCCTGAGGATGTGTGAATGTGTCTCTGCGTCTCAAACCTGCAGCTCTTCTTGTTTTTAAGAGGAGAGGAGTTGTGACTCTAATGTGAAACACACCGCTGGGTTTCTCTGTCTGTGTTTCCTTTGTTCTCCGACTCCGTTACGTTTGATTATCTGCAGGCTGACTGAGACACTGAAACTTCCTCAGACTCAAACAAACAGCAAAGTCTACAATTAAGCAGCTAATTAGAGCCGAGAGCTGTAAAAAACGAAACGTCTGCTTTGTGAAATATATCGTAAGCGCTGTGAAATGAGTGAAAAGTATTGAAATAAACGTACGAAGGAGAGGAAATGGAGGGAATCACATCGTTTGCTGTGTTGTTGTCCTCCGGTCGGATGATTCGACATCTTTTATTTCTCTGCGGCTCATAAGCGGCTCACTTACTTCACTTTTACGACGTTCCTCCGGCAATAAGCTTCAAAATGTTGCCGCTGGTTCATTTAAACTCAGAGACAAACAGCAGCTCCTCTTCTGAACTCGAAGCCGTGGACTCGCTCGACCGGATGGATGTTCTGCTCTTCTGCATGTTTCTGGACTTCAAAGAGGCTTCAGACGTGAAATCCATCAGTACGAGTCATCTTCAACCGTTTCAACCATTTCACACTTCTGAAGGAAGAGTGACAGAAATATTCAGGAGGTCTGTGAAGAAACAAAGACGTTATCTTTAGTCTTCATCCCGGATCCCAGAGCAGGAGAGGAAACCTGTTTATGATGGTTGTATCATCTAATAACGCACGTTACACACGCAACGCTACACAGCAATACGCAACGCTACGCAGTAATACGCAGCAATACGCAACAATACGCAGAAATACGCAGCAAAACGCAACAATACGCAACGCTACGCTACGCAGCAATACGCAGCAAAGCAATACGCAACACAGCAATATGCAGCATTACTCAATGCTACGCAACAATACGCTACGCAACAATACGCAACGCTACGCAGCAATAAGCAGCAATACGTAGCAATACGCAGCAATACGCAGCAATACGCAACACTACGCAGCAATACGCAACGTTAAGCAGCAATACGCAATGCTACGCAGCAATACGCAGCAATACGCAACAATACGCAGCAATACGCAGCAATACGCAACGCTACGCAACAATACGCAACATTACGCAACAATACGCAACGCTACGCAACGCTACGCAACGCAACGCTACGCAACGCTACGCAACGCAACGCTACGCAACGCAACGCTACGCTACGCAACGCAACGCTACGCAACAATACGCAACGCTACGCAGCAATACGCAACGTTACGCAGCAATACTAAACAATACGCAACAATACACAATGCTATGCAGCATTAGAACTGGGCGATATGACCAAACATTTGTATCACGGTATTTTTTAAGATTCTGGCAGTTTCACGGTATATCTCTGTATTTATTTTCTCCCTTGACTGTGTTTTTATAGGTTTATAGTGGCTTACTCTACTCTCAGGAGTACACAGAATACAAAAACATGTTAATGTCATCATGTATAAAGGCTTTGATTAATAGAGGGTTTGCTACAATATGTTGCAATATATGAAGGAATCAGAATGTATGAAACAGTTGCAGAATGTTAACAATTTTTATTGTGCAAACAGCAACGTAGTAAAAACAGAATTAAAGTTTTAAAATGTTGAGATCGTTGTATAAACTCTATAAACTGACTGTACGTAGCTCCGCCTCCAGCTTGCTTCGTGTTGTTTGTGTAATGTTGGGATCTCAGTTTGGCTGAAGTATTTTCCAGTACCTTGAATCCAGTGTTTTAATCGTCGTCTCTCTCGACTGTCTGTAGTGGACCAAACGTCCCAACAGCAGACACAGCTCCTCTCTTGGGCCCAGACTCCTGGTTCATCTCCGGTCTCTCTTTGTTCCTCCTGCATCGCTCTGTTCTGCTCTTTAATGTATGTTACTGTAGCGACGAAGCTGATGCCTGCCGTCTCTTCTTCTGTGGTTTTCAGGTTTCCAAACAGAGGAGTGAACCCGGACGTCTTCTTCTCTTCCTGGATTCTGACTCTTCTCCCTCACTGATCTCCTGTGAAGCTGCTTGTGATTGGTCAGACCTGGATTCAAGGTAAGAGTCCTTTTCTCTCTCTGACTGAAAACATCTTCTTCTCCTTCTTCTTCTTCTACTTGTTCTTGTTCTCCTTCTTCTTTTTCTTCTTCTTCTTCTTTTTCTTCTTCTTCTTCTTCTTCTACTTGTTCTTGTTCTTCTTCTTTTTCTTTCATACAGGTTTTTTTTAAAGATATTTTATAGTAACAAATTAAGGGCTGTCTGTATTATTATTATTATTATTATTGTTATATGTAATGAGTTTCATGCATGGATTAAGGAGCGTTAAATTCCTGAATATTTATCAGAGGTGAAAATACTTCTTAGCCATAAAAACACCTTCAATTATAAAATTAACGGAAAATATGTTGTTCTTAAAATCTACTTATTGAATGAAGGACTTTTAATAGTTTTTAAAGGAACTGTGGCCGCAAACGATTCCTGTGGAGTGAAATAATGAAAACGTATTTATGTATTTTAACTGCTGCTGACTCCTCAGTGATGTCATCAGGTGACATTAGCATATTCACCTTCTTTCGTTTCTCATCTTATAAAAGTAAAAAAGTGAAACTTGTTGAGGACAGTTGTTTTTTTTCAAAGTGAAGACATTTTTTTTGGAAGAGAGAAATAGAATTCTTTAATTTTAAGGAGCATTTTGTGACTTGTTTTACTGTGTGTGTGTGTGTGTGTGTGTGTGTGTGTGTGTGTGTGTGTGTGTGTGTGTGTGTGTTGATGTTTTTGCGTCTTTTTAAACGCTGGAAGCTTCTCTGACAGTCAGACAGTTTTTCTCTCTGTAGCTTCTTTGTTCATCAGAAAAGAAAGAAAGATTCAGATTCAGGTCATTTTTAGGTCACAACAACAATTGTGACAATTGCAATAAAAGGATACAAAATGTTGCTGCAATAACTGCATCATGATGCAGAATTTGTCTGCAAGACGAGCAGCAAAGAACTGTTAAAATGCTTGTTTTCTGAATGTTTGGTGCTGGGATTGTGCCAATCCTCGTCTGTTTACGTCTTCACATGAAAACCTGATTAGCACATGTAGCATGTTAGCATGCTAACGTAAAACACGGCGTATATTTCCACATATATAAAATGCACCATTTCTGTAATAGAATGTTTACAAATAGACTCTACATGTTGTAGTTGAGTACTTAAGTATTTACAAGTTTCAAATCTGGGAAATCTGTAATTTAAAGTGACCTTTTATTTAGAGTTGGTTCTGTCGCCCCCTGTGGACTAAAGCTGTAGTCTCTCTGAGCACCAGAGTCCCTTTAGAAAACCTCTCATTCTACTGCAGCAGAGTCTGACAGGCTGACCCTCTCAGTCCTGGTTCTGGTTCTCCCGTGCCTCCCTTCCCTCCAGCGGGTCCAGCAGTACGTCCCGGGTCTCCAGCGGCGTGGTGTCGGTAAAAAATAACTCATCATCTGATATCCGATTGTTTACCAAAAAGAGCAGACCGACGTTTGGACGCCTCGATTCAGTCAAGGTGTCTCTCTGTGGAGTGAAGACGTGATCTGTTGTTCTTCTTCTGTGGTGGTTGATGTCATTCTGATATCTGGGTCACAACAACCTGATGAGAGCAGAAGTAAATATGAAGACTGAAGCTTCTCTTCTTCATCTGTCAGTTGGGCTGCGTTTACTGTCGTCAACACAAAGCCTCTCTCTGTTATTACCACAAAGTGTCCTCTTTCTGTCACAATGCTTCTGGATAATTAGACCTCTCTTCTCTTCTTCTCTGGTTTTAAAGACACGTGGGTCCGTCGTCTTCTTCTCTGTTGTTCAAACATTTCTCTGCTCTCGTTCACCTCATTGTCTTTTTATATCATATAGTATTTGGTAATTGGAACAAAGATTCAGGAGACTGAATGAACCTTGAAGCCTCATTTTGGTACTTCTGTCACCATCTTGATTGTTGGCCCTCGCCATCTTGGTTCTTGACAGTTTCCATCTTGGTTCTTTGTCCGTCACTATCTTGGTTCTTTGTCCGTCACCATCTTGGTTCTTTGTCCGTCACTATCTTGGTTCTTGGCCGTCGCCATCATAAATCTTGGGCTCCTCCATCTTGGTTTTATTGGCGATCTCCAAGTTGTTTTTTGTCTCTCACCATCTTAGTTTATATTTCTGTCACAGTCACTTATCACCAGTAGAGTTTTTACGATTTGGGCCAAAATCTGGAAACATCACCAATAAAACCTTTAGTCGGCTGTTAGCTTCTGTACGGTCTTCTCCAGGTATTAGCCATGTCCATTTTTGAATCACTTCCTTCATTATGCGGCTGAAAATTGACAGTTTTCAATTTAACTTTTTTGCCAATAAATATTAAAAGGCGACTTTAAGGTCACTGATTTATATGATATAAGAGACTCATGAAAATAATGAAGTCCAACATAAATGTGCAGAATTAAAAGCATCGTTGCCGTTTGAATTAGTTGTGCTGTGTCTCGTTGGACTTTAACGTTAGTATTCGTCAAAACGAAGACGCGTCTCAAGCAGCATCGTAGGAGTTGGTGTGAAACAGATTTTCGGGGCGTTTGGTGACTCTCGGCCCGTCAGAGGAAGGTGCTGCTTGGCTTCGGTTTCAGGACACGAGGAGAAGAAAGTGAAGCCGGAGCAGCGTTTGGTGTGTTTTTTTTAATTTGGCAGGATAGGAAGTGAGATTTAAAGCTGTCATTAAAAACGAAGATTTGGCAGAAAGAGTTTTTTATCTGTCGGCAGCGTTTGAGCCAAGAAAGGTCAGCTGTAAAAATACAAATGAAGAAGAAGCCTGGCTTCCTGTCCAACGTCCTCCTGAAAACTAAAAGCTTATTGTTCTGAGCTACTTCCAACATTTATGAGCCATTAAAACTAAAACCTGGCACAGACGAGCGTTAATGTTTTGGGACTGAACTCTGAGCAGGTAGATTATTTAAAATCTGTGTTTTAAATGTGTGAAGAACTGAACACAAACAGAGGACATTTGAGACCTTCGTCTCTTTCTGCTGGATTGATTTTAGATTCAGATGCAAAAAAACGCTGGTTCCTGCTTCTCAGAGGATGATCTCTGATCTGGTTCCTGTTCCTCAGAGGATGGTATCTGATCTGGTTCCTGTTCCTCAGAGGATGGTCTCTGATCTGGTTCCTATTCCTCAGAGGATGAACTCTGATCTGGTTCCTTCCTCAGTGGAACACTTTTTATGTTTTATTTCCGACTTCCTGTCCAGCCTGATTAAATACAAACTTTATAAAAACTTTTCTTAGAGAATCATCTGGATTTAAATCTTTATTACACATCGTTGTCGTTTAGTTTTCGGACTATGTCCTAGATGTTGACTGATGTTTGTCACATCTTTGTTATTGTGTGTTTGTGTGTTCAGGTTGCTGGTTTGAAACCTCAGACGGACACTTAACAGATAATGTGGACGTGGCCTCGATTCTGGGACTCTAAAAGGCTGAAGGGGTTAATCTCCTGTGTGTGTGTGTGTGTGTGTGTGTGTGTGTGTGTGTGTGTGTGTGTGTGTGTCTTTGAGCAGTGGCGGGGGAGGGGGCTGTTCGTCTGTTTTTGGATTAAATCCGATAAGATATTCAACCTCCTCCCTGTTTCCCTCCAGTCTTTATCCCCCCGACTGGAGAACCCCCAACTCTTATACGTGTGTGTGTGTGTGTGTGTGTGTGTGTGTGTGTGTGTGTGTGTGTGTGTGTGTGTGTGTGTGAAGGCATGTCGCTAATGCTAACCCTAATGGCACTGACCTGCTTTCAGAGACTTTTGAGCTGCTGTAGTTTAAACTGAATGCGTTTGATATCATGAACCTGATCACCGTTGTTGTTGGTCTTCTGGTCCTGGAGGTGATCCACTTCCAGCAGGTGTTAGCTCTGTTGGTCTTCTGGTCCTGGAGGTGATCCACTTCCAGCAGGTGTTAGTCCTGTTGGTCTTCTGGTCCTGGAGGTGACCCACTTCCAGCAGGTGTTAGTCACCTGTTTTTAAAGCGTGTCCCACATTGTGAGTGGGCCAAAGAGTCTGCCCCAGAAACCTGGTCCTGAGTGAGACCGGCTTCAGGCTCACCTGAGCAGACGGATCATTAACCTGAAGGTGATCTTCAGTCTTTAGGTCTAGAGGGTCCAGACTGTTAAAGTGAGACGATACACATAGTTTCTATAAATCTCTTGTTAAATCATCGTGGACCACCGGACGGACCTGATTGGACTGAGAAAGACCCTTATCCACATAGACCCGGTTCCTGGCTCTGGTCTCAGTAACTAAGATCAGCATGGACACATACAAAACAAAACAAAACTCAAATTTCTTTTGTTTGAACAATGAAACGAGGAAATGATTTTCTTTTAAAAAGGCTCTTATTTTGAAAGTTCATGTTGTATTTTAGCATGAAAATCAAATCAAAGTATTTGAATTAATTTAAATATTCGCCCACTTGAGCCCACATGAAGCTCCTTGATGAGCAAAGAGTAAATTAAAGCCTCAGTTCACACAGTAAAAACTCCTCCAGCCATCAACATTTTTAAAGCGGTGCATTGTGGGTAGTTAAAGTTCTCTGTCCTCCCAGGGAAAGCGCTCTGAGACTTAGAGGATCTGGTTCAGTTCCATCAGATTCTTCACAGACTGAATATTTAAATCTTATGGAGATGAAGCACTGTGAGCTCCGAGGTTTAATCTCACGTCTACTTTTCTCAAAGACAAAAGACGGTTCAGGGTTTCAGGGGTTCGGGGGTTCAGGGGTTCAGGGGTTCAGGGTTTCTTTGTGGACCAACGAGCTCCGCAGGATCTCCATCAGAATGAATGTGATGCAGAT
>NW_027176276.1:410000-422500 GCF_023349555.1 Cebidichthys violaceus | reverse complement strand
GAGAGACTGAAAAAGTAACAGACATTAGGAGAAAGTAACTGACAAAAAAGAATAACTGACAAACTCCAAACTAAAACATAAGTTACTTTTAACTGCTACAAACAGCTCTGAAGCAACAAACTGTGACGAGGTGTTTTCATGTCTGTTATTTATGTTTGTGGTTAAATATGTTTTCATGTCTTAAGGTTTGTTAACACTTTATCAAACCGTCCAATGCTGAAGTTTGGTCAGTGCTGCTACACATAAAACCAATTCTAGCTTGTAACATGCATACTGTCCTTCAAAATAAAGCTCGACCCTGAACAGGACGTTAGGTTCAGGCAACAAAACAAACAACTCAGTATCGGTGGAGGACGGATGGTGTTTGATGCTAACGTGAGTGACAAAATGTTGATGTTTACTTTTAGTTTCACACGAGACACAAACAGCGCTCTGCTGGACTGGACGCTCCTCAGAAAGTCTAAGTTGTTCTTTATAGATTTATTTATTTCGTTTTTTATTAGATTGAGCTGCAGTGTGAACTAATCTCTCTCTCTCTCTCGCTCTCTCTCTCTCCATGTGTGTGTCCTCTCCTTGGTCGTCCCTCCTCACAGGTACGTTAAACCAGCTCCTCTGTTCATTTACTCCCCTGTAGATCACCGGTGCTTTCAGGAACCCTCCGTGTTGTCTGTACGTTTGTGCTGCCTCACCTGTAATCGGTCTCTGTTACTGATTCACATGGCATGTGCGTTGTGATTTACTGAACCACGTGTGAAGGTTGAGTGTTTCGGTCTGGTCCAGTTCAGGATAAAGATCTAAAGTTTGATGAGCTGGAAGTCAGATTTATTTTTGTTGGTTATTGTCTGATTATTGAGCAGCGCAGATGTCTTCATTATTACTGTCTGGTTTTATTATCATGCATCTTGTTTCTCATCTGAAAACACTATAATAGTACTATTATGGTATGTGTGTGTGTGTGTGTGTGTGTGTGTGTGTGTGTGTGTGTGTGTGTGTGCAGCTGCAGTGTTTGACCCGATTAAACCACCTCAAAGCTTCTTGGAAAAATCCACTTTTGGGGGAAAATAAAACCTTCTTGGTCTTTTGTCCTCGCTCCTCCCAAAAACGTGGAGTCTGCCAGCGCCGCTTAACTTCCCTTCGCTGAGTTTTTGCAGCTAATCTGCCAGATGGTGAGTTGTACGGGAGCCGAGATGGATCGAGTCCCAGGTTAACGTGTCTGAACACGACCCAACACAGGCAGCCGGCAGACAGCTCACACAGGTGGGAGGCTTTGCTGCAGCCTCTGGGACTGGAAACATGAAACTATCGGTACTCTGGTTAAACAGCGAGACACTGTTCCACCAAACTGTCTCCACTGCTGCGGGGGAACATCTTCAAATCGTGAGACGAACGATCGGTGCTGACAGGACTTTCTCTGGTGTCGAAATGCAGAGAACGTGAAGGATTCAGACTTTTTAGAGTTCATCAAAGGAGCCTTTTTCGTGTTCAGTCGCGTCGATCTGACGGCTGTCCGTTTGTGTTTGTAATGTTTTGCAGAGAGCAGACGATGCGTCCTGACTTTATGTGGAAGTGAAAGCGTGGCTCTGCTTTCATTGTTTGCTCTCTCTCTTCTGATGGTTCACATCTTTATCTCAGAGCAGACGTCAGAACTCTTTGAGTCTGGTTGGAGGTCTCACGTGTGGAAGTCAAAGCTTCATGTGTTAAAGCTGCATTCTCTCTAGTGTCCATCAGGGGGCAACTCCTCTGGTTGTATAGAAGTCTAGTCTAAAATGACTCTACTTCTCTCTTGATTTATTCCCTCAGTAAACATTGTAAACATGAGTTTATGGTCTCAATCTCTAGTTTACAGTCTTCTTCAATACAGCATGATGTTCATTTAGTACATTATGCTCCATTTAGAGTCAAACAGACCATAACGCAGGGGATGCTTTAGGGGCGGGGCTACACGCTGATTGACAGGTCGACACCAGAGACGTATACGCCGTCTCTACGTCACTCCTCCTCAGTCCAGATATGGTCACTTCCTGTTCACTGGTTGCACAGAAACAAGATGGCGACGGACAAAAGGCCGAACTGGAGGCTTCAACCGTCACAACGTCTACGTCCTACCTTCAGTCTGTGGGCGGCAGCAGTAGAGTTCCACTGAGTTGATATTTGTGATACTTGAATACTAAGAAGTAACTCACGCTTCTAAAGAGCAACCGGTGGAAACAGATCAGGTGTGAGCTGAACCTCCGCTCCTCCACGGGGCTCCCAGAGACTCCCTAATCCCAGAGGGACCGGGAGCCGATTACCCAACGGGAGAGAGCCACCGTGTGTGCGTGTGTGTGTGTGTGTGTGTGTGTGTGTGTGTGTCTCCTGCTGTGTCGTCAGATCTCTGGTAATCAGATTACCTGCCAGTTTAGACTGAGTGTCGTCGTCTCATCCCTTTATCCTCTCCTTCTCTCCTTCCCTCCTTCCCTCCTTCCCTCCTGTACTCTCATTACTCTGATCCGTCCGGACACGTCCCCTCCGTCGTCCTCCTTCTTCGATCCTCCTCTTCCTCCCACATTCTCTCCCTCTATCTTTTTTTTGGTTGCCACGGCAGCCACGGTATCCCAGCATGCTCAGCGGGAGGATCAGACTGCTCAGCGGACGAGCGTCTGCTCGCGTCGTCTGCAGCGAAGCAGAATGTGTTTCCACAGAGAAGAGGAGGCTGAGACAGTGGAGAGAGGAAGAGAGGAGGAAGAGAGGAGGAAGAGGTGAGGAAGAGAGGAGGAAGAGAGGAGGAAGAGACAGTGGAGAGAGGAAGAGGTGAGGTAGAGAGGAAGAGGTGAGGAAGAGACAGTGGAGAGAGGAAGAGGTGAGGGAGAGAGGAGGAAGAGAGGAAGAGGTGAGGAAGAGAGGAGGAAGAGAGGAAGAGGTGAGGGAGAGAGGAGGAAGAGAGGAAGAGGTGAGGAAGAGAGGAAGAGGTGAGGAAGAGAGGAGGAAGAGAGGAAGAGGTGAGGAAGAGAGGAGGAAGAGAGGAAGAGGTGAGGAAGAGAGGAAGAGGTGAGGAAGAGAGGAGGAAGAGAGGAGGAAGAGACAGTGGAGAGAGGAAGAGGTGAGGGAGAGAGGAAGAGGTGAGGAAGAGAGGAGGAAGAGACAGTGGAGAGAGGAAGAGAGGAGGAAGAGAGGAGGAAGAGAGGAGGAAGAGGTGAGGAAGAGAGGAGGAAGAGGTGAGGAAGAGAGGAGGAAGAGACTGGAGAGAGGAAGAGGTGAGGGAGAGAGGAAGAGGTGAGGAAGAGAGGAGGAAGAGACAGTGGAGAGAGGAAGAGGTGAGGGAGAGAGGAGGAAGAGAGGAAGAGGTGAGGAAGAGAGGAGGAAGAGAGGAAGAGGTGAGGAAGAGAAGAAGAGGTGAGGAAGAGAGGAGGAAGAGAGGAGGAAGAGACAGTGGAGAGAGGAAGAGGTGAGGGAGAGAGGAAGAGGTGAGGAAGAGAGGAGGACGAGACAGTGGAGAGAGGAAGAGAGGAGGAAGAGAGGAGGAAGAGACAGTGGAGAGAGGAAGAGGTGAGGGAGAGAGGAAGAGGTGAGGAAGAGAGGAGGAAGAGACAGTGGAGAGAGGAAGAGGTGAGGGAGAGAGGAGGAAGAGAGGAAGAGGTGAGGAAGAGAGGAGGAAGAGAGGAAGAGGTGAGGAAGAGAGGAAGAGGTGAGGAAGAGAGGAGGAAGAGGTGAGGAAGAGAGGAGGAAGAGAGGAAGAGTTGAGGAAGAGATGAGGAAGAGGTGAGGAAGAGATGAGGAAGAGGCGAGGAAGAGAGGAGGAAGAGGTGAAGAAGAGAGGAAGAGGTGAGGAACAGAGGAAGAGAGGAAGACATGAAGAGGAGATGAGGAGATGAAACAGTTTACCTGCTGCTTGTTGTTGTTTGGTTCTGGTTTTGGTTCTGGTTCTGGTTGAGGGCTAGAAAGTGAACTCAAAGTCATCTTAAAGACCAGAACCTGTTCTTCTTACAGAGTCCTGAGTGAAATACTGAGGAGGAAGTATTTCATATATTTAATACATTCATCAAAAACTCAAAAGCTCTTTCAATAAATCATTTCAATCATTCACCTTCATCTGCTGCTGCATGAGCTCCACTCAGAGAGGAAGAGGAGAGGAAGAGGAGGAAGAAGAGGAAGAGGAGGAGGAGGAAGAGGAAGAGTGTGGAGTTGACTCTGATTTGATGAGATCTAAAGTGATGATGTCATCGTGATGTCACACACTGGTTCGTGGAGTCTGGATCCTCCAGTTTGTCATTTTTTCCGTCGCCATCTTGGTTCTTGTCATTCTTGAGAGGGTCTTCAGTCCATGTTGGTGCTGGTCCACAGACGGACACGCCTCTGTTTGTTCTCCTCGTTCTCCTCATACGAGCTCAGACAACAACACACCGTTACAGGTAGAACAGAGTGTGTGTGTGTGTGTGTGTGTGTGTGTGTGTGTGTGTGCGTGTGTGCAAACAGATACCACACACACACACACAGTCAGCAGCTGAGTATTTAGGAGCCGGTGGTGTGTCTCACATTATCGGAGGGACAAATTAATGGAGCTCAGATCTGATGTGTTTTCAGCTCTTCGCTTGGCTGCTCTGGACTGCAGTCAATTTGACTGGAGGCTGTGTGTGTGTGTGTGTGTGTGTGTGTGTGTGTGTGTGTGTTATACAGTTGATTGGTGCACATAAAGGATGTTACTTCAGTACTTCAGACGGTGTTCTGTGTGCAGCTGAAGCTGATCTCTGCTCTCTCTGCTCTGCGTTGACTTTCTCTTCTTCAGTTTGAGCTCCTCTTCTTCACAGTTAATGGTGAGCTGTAAATATCAAACCGTTATTGTTTGTGGTGGTTTAGGCAGCTAGGGGCGGGACTTAGGTGTGTGAGACAACAGTGGCATTTCCTGAAGACGTTAGCTTAGATGCTACCGTAGCATCGGTACAGTTTCTCTTCCCGACGGGATCAGGAAGACTTTGATTGACAGATGGTTCATGATTTGAAGTTGATATACTTAATAATTCAAGAATATATATATATATATATATATATATATATATATATATACTTGTGTATGTATTATCTGAATGAAAAGGCTGCGAGTTAAAAGACACAATAGATCTTCTCAAAATGAGCAAAAAGTAATTTTCTCCAAGCGGCACACACACACACACACACACACACACACACACACACACGCACACACGCACGTGCACACACACACGCACACACACACGCACACACACACACACACACACACACACACACACACACACACACACACACACACATCCAGCATGTCATCAGCTGATCTGTCTTGGTTAGTGCTGCTGTTCAGAGCCACAGGATCAGCTTGTTAGTCTGAGAGATGTCACCCAGCAGGAAATGTCAGTGTGTGTGTGTGTGTGTGTGTGTGTGTGTGTGTGTGTGTGTGTGTGTGTGTGTGTGTGTGTGTGTGTGTGCATAAACAAATGTCCACAAGGTGAAACAGAGCAGGAGGTTGTACTGTGAGTGTTTATGCTGATATTTGATTATTTATTTATATTTAAAATATTAACAGTAAGAACACATGAAACAGCTGACTCAGCTCATAGTGTCTCCTCCTAACACGTGTGTGTGTGTGTGTGTGTGTGTGTGTGTGTGTGTGTGTGTGTGCGTGTGTGTATGCGTGTGTGTGTGTGTGTGTGTGTGTGTGTGTGTGTGTGTGTGTGTGCGTGTGTGTGCGTGTGTGTATGCGTGTGTGTGTGTGTGTTTCTCCTCTATTACATTCAATGAAGCCACATGGATGACTTCATTAATCATAAATTGGGTAATTATTGTTTACTTTTTAGTTCAGTTTTAGGTGACCTTTATTTTGTAGGAGACTTCTGGTATTTAATGTGACTAATTAACGGGCTGTGATGTCATCGCTTTAAGAGCCGCTCCTCTCCGTCGTTAACGTAAAAAGAGTTCATCACTGAAGACATGAACACAGGTCTCCTGCTTCCTCTGTTTAATGTAACGGGAGAGGAACATCAGCTGGAAGGGAGGACATGAGGACAGGAGGACATGAGGAAGGGAGGACATGAGGAAAGGAGGACATGAGGACAGGAGGAAGGGAGGTCATGAGGAAGGAAGGACATGAGGACATGAGGAAGGGAGGACAGGAGGACATGAGGAAGGGAGGACATGAGAACATGAGGAAGGGAGGACATGAGGACAGGAGGACATGAGAACAGGAGGAAGGGAGGACATGAGGACAGGAAGACATGAGGAAGGGAGGACATGAGAACAGGAGGAATGGAGGACATGAGGAAGGGAGGACATGAGGACGGGAGGACATGGGGAAGGGAGGACATGAGGAAGTGAGGACATGAGGACAGGAAGACATGAGGAAGGGAGGACAGGAGGACATGAAGAAGGGAGGACATGAGGACATAAGAACATGAGGACAGAATGACATGAGAACATGAAGACAGGAGGACATGAGAACAGGAGGACAGAAGGACATGAGAACAGGAGGACAGAAGGACATGAGAACATGAGAACAGGAGGACAGAAGGACATGAGAACATGAGAACAGGAGGACATGAGGGCATGAGAACAGGAGGACAGGAGGACATGAGAACAGGAGGACAGGAGGACATGAGAACAGGAGGACATGAGCACGTTGTTTGGTTCAGTCTGAAGGAGAAGTGACTGTAGATTGTCAGATTAAAGACAGACAGAAGACGAGTGTTTACTGAGGGAGGAAGACTAAAACTTCAGACACTCCCCCGTCCTCCATCTCTCTGTCCCCATCTCTGTCCCCCGTCTCTCACGGAGGTTAAAAATATCTCCTGACTGGACGCTGTGCATCTGTTGGTCGTCTTTGAACTCTTGGAGAGATGTAATTGGCTCGGGGGGGGAGACCTGTCTCCATGGGAACCAGAAACGGAGCTCCGTGTCTCGCCGGTCAGAGATGTCTTTGTTCTCTTTTGTTCTCTTTTGTTCTCTTCTGTCATTTTGTTTCATTGTTGTTGAAAACAGGATGATTAATAATAAATTAACGTCACAAAAATCACCAGAAAAAGTATTTTATTAAAGTCATTAGATCAAAAGTCTGAATATTCTCCATCCAACACAGACACACACACACACACACACACACACACACACACACACACACACACATAATCCTGCAGACTCACATATTGTATTACAACATGACAGATGGCTAAAATACATACAACCAATTCTGAGCTTTCATGAAACCCCAACACACACACACACACACACACACACACACACACACACACACACACACACACACACACAGCAGATAATCCGGTTTAATCTCGTCTCTCTGTCTGAAGTCACAACATGACTTCCTGTCTCGTCAGGTGGCGTCACTTCTTCTTCTGTGGTGTTGTAGTCGTGTCACTGAGTTCAGATGAGAGCTTTTGCCTCGCCTGCATCACCTGTAGCCACGCCCCTCAGTGATGTCAGCATGCACCGCGTACGCCTGGGTACTCTGTGATGTCATCAGACTGATCGTTGCAGCTCTGGTGTTGACTCAAGGGCTGCTTACTCGCTTCTTCTAAGGCTTTCAGTCAGCCGCTCCACACGAGACGACGACTGATACGGAACCCATGATGTCATGTTTGCGGCATCTGAGCTCACGTGTCAACACCTCGATCTCCATGGCAACCACATAGACTCTCATCTGCCGGTGAAGACCATGTGACGGGATGTAAAGCTCTAGGAACAGCCGCTGACTCGCTGGTTGCGGTGAGATGTCATGCAGAAGAAGTCCAATACAAGACTTTATGTTCTTTAACAAGTTGACGCGCCACATTGATGTCACATCACACGACATCACCACGACCTCGTGAGTCTGATGACATCATCAACACTCTGATTGTTTTGTTTTTTTAACATCTGAGCGACAGATGGAGGAGACGCTCCAGTCCTGCTGGACCCGGATCAAATCAGAGGGTTTACCAGAGATTTAAAACCCGCTGCAGGCCGAGCTGTCGACACTCAGTCACTGTTATCGTTTCAACCCGTCTGGAGAGCCGGAGGACCATCTCCATCAATACATCCATCACTAAACAATAATGATGATAATATCACTGTATACATCCATCACTAAACAATAATGATAATAATATCACTGTATACATCCATCACTAAACAATAATGATAATAATATCACTGTATACATCCATCACTAAACAATAATGATGATAATATCACTGTATACATCCATCACTAAACAATAATGATGATAATATCACTGTATACATCCATCACTAAACAATAGTGATGATAATATCACTGTATACATCCATCACTAAACAATAATGATAATAATATCACTGTATACATCCATCACTAAACAATAATGATAATAATATCACTGTATACATCCATCACTAAACAATAATGATAATAATATCACTGTATACATCCATCACTAAACAATAATGATGATAATATCACTGTATACATCCATCACTAAACAATAATGATGATAATATCACTGTATACATCCATCACTAAACAATAATGATAATAATATCACTGTATACATACATCACTAAACAATAATGATAATAATATCACTGTATACATCCATCACTAAACAATAGTGATGATAATATCACTGTATACATCCATCACTAAACAATAATGATGATAATATCACTGTATACATCCATCACTAAACAATAATGATAATAATATCACTGTATACATCCATCAATAAACAATAATGATGATAATATCACTGTATACATCCATCACTAAACAATAGTGATGATAATATCACTGTATACATCCATCACTAAACAATAATGATAATAATATCACTGTATACATCCATCACTAAACAATAATGATAATAATATCACTGTATACATCCATCACTAAACAATAATGATAATAATATCACTGTATACATCCATCACTAAACAATAATGATGATAATATCACTGTATACATCCATCACTAAACAATAATGATGATAATATCACTGTATACATCCATCACTAAACAATAATGATGATAATATCACTGTATACATCCATCACTAAACAATAATGATGATAATATCACTGTATACATCCATCACTAAACAATAATGATAATAATATCACTGTATACATCCATCACTAAACAATAATGATGATAATATCACTGTATACATCCATCACTAAACAATAATGATGATAATATCACTGTATACATCCATCACTAAACAATAGTGATGATAATATCACTGTATACATCCATCACTAAACAATAATGATAATAATATCACTGTATACATCCATCACTAAACAATAATGATAATAATATCACTGTATACATCCATCACTAAACAATAATGATAATAATATCACTGTATACATCCATCACTAAACAATAATGATAATAATATCACTGTATACATCCATCACTAAACAATAATGATGATAATATCACTGTATACATCCATCACTAAACAATAATGATGATAATATCACTGTATACATCCATCACTAAACAATAATGATAATAATATCACTGTATACATCCATCACTAAACAATAGTGATGATAATATCACTGTATACATCCATCACTAAACAATAATGATAATAATATCACTGTATACATCCATCACTAAACAATAATGATGATAATATCACTGTATACATCCATCACTAAACAATAATGATAATAATATCACTGTATACATCCATCACTAAACAATAGTGATGATAATATCACTGTATACATCCATCACTAAACAATAATGATAATAATATCACTGTATACATCCATCACTAAACAATAATGATGATAATATCACTGTATACATCCATCACTAAACAATAATGATAATAATATCACTGTATACATCCATCACTAAACAATAATGATAATAATATCACTGTATACATCCATCACTAAACAATAGTGATGATAATATCACTGTATACATCCATCACTAAACAATAATGATGATAATATCACTGTATACATCCATCACTAAACAATAGTGATGATAATATCACTGTATACATCCATCACTAAACAATAATGATAATAATATCACTGTATACATCCATCACTAAACAATAATGATGATAATATCACTGTATACATCCATCAATAAACAACACTATCAGGTAAACAAATAAACAACAATGATAATATCAGGTATCAGAGATCTACTGCAGGTCTCTCAAGAGAATCAAAAGGTTCTGAAACTTTATGAAATGGTGAACATTTACTTCTGCTACTACTGAGGAGATCCTTATAAATATATAAATTTATATATAAAAATATATATACTCTATATCTTTATATCTATATATATGTATATATTTATTTATATATATATTTACATATATATATAAATATAGATATATTTATATCTATATATATATGTATTTATATATATTTATATATAGATATAAAGAGCATGCTTCGTGTCTCTGTTTCCCCCCCACCATCTGTCAGAGTGTACCTCTTTGTACGACGGTGAGCTGCTGTGTTGGATAAGACCCGTGACCCTCGACCCCACGCTGTCCTCAAACAGGAAGTGTTTTTGGGTCAGCGCTGACCTTTGACTTCCCGGGGAAACACACCAATTAGGTTGACCCCTGACCCCTGACCTCTGACCTCAGGAGCTCTGTGTTCAGTCGTTGACGTCATAGTTTCATGAGGAGTTCATAATTTAATGTTTTTATACAATCTGGTTAAAGTGAATGTTTTATTAGAGGAGACGTTTATAATGAGAACATGTAGAATACATTTAGATTAAATATCACGACTTTAAGCTTCGTTTCGGTTTCGTCACACGTGATGTGTTCAAGGACCGTGGGGGAACATGAGCATCCAGAGGTTCTGTTCACATCTGCTGTGGTAAACGGGGTCGTTTTGTGTTCTGGGCGGTGAGGACGTTCTACTGGTTGCAGCTGCTTCACTGGTACTTTAGACGTTTAGAGAGAACGCTGTTTTTAAAGGAGACAAGATGAAAGTGATGAGGAGGAGGAGGTGAGGAAGAGGAGACCAGGACAGTTAGAGATCATGTCCATTAGGTCTAATGAGACGGAGACCAGATGAAGATTTAAAGTGATGAGAGACATTCAATTAATTAAAGAGACGAGGAGAGGAAACAGATCAAAGACAACAGGAAGAGAGAATCAATCCCATTGATTAGAACAGAGGAGGAAGAGGAGGAAGACTCTGATTTGTTGTTACTTTGATCTTAACTTTAACGTCACTTTTATTAATCAGTCTGACTGTTTATCTTTGTTCACACCAACACATCCTGACTGATCCTCTGCATGGCTCCCATCAGCACCAGTAGAGAACAAAACCTCATGGAAGTTCCCTTTAAACCAGCAGCTAGCCAGCAGCTAACTAGCAGCTAACCAGCAGCCTTTTCCTCTGTGTTTCAGGACGTCTGAGGGGGTCCCCCCCCGCCTCCCCACTTCCTGTTTTACTTTCTGGAACACAGCGAGCACTTCCTGTCACCTGACCGGCTGGAGGCTCCATCTGTCCGTCACGGCGCGTTCACAGACCGTGAGTGTTTCTGCATGTTTACAGTGTGGGAGGTTGACATTCCAAGGAAGGAAGGATGAAGGAAAGGAGAGAGGGAGAACATAATGAAAGGAAGTGGAAGAAGGGAAATAATGAGGCAGCTGCAAAAGTACAACAGAAGAAGAAAGTCGTAAGAAAGACAACTGATGAGAACATGAATCCATCGTTTATGTATTCATCCATTCTGTTTTCATCTCTTCTTCTTCTCTTTTATCCAAGTCTGTCACTTCTTCCTGCTGAATCTCCTCTTCTCCTCTTTTCCTTCTCCTCTTTTCTTCTTCTCCTCTTTTCTTCTTCTCCAGCTGTCTGATTCTTTTGTTTGCTTCACATTTCTTTCAGTGTAATTAACCTCCATTCAGTCTCATTCTGTAGTCTCATTTATTCACATTCACTCTAATTCACTTCATTTACTCTCATTCTCTCCAGCTGACCCTCAGATTGAGTTATTGACTGACACACACACACACACACAGGAGGATCTTTGTACCAGCGGAGGGTTTAGGTTCGTCTTTGTGACGAGGAGACGGATTTGTCTCCTCACATATGTTACTAAGTCCTCTCACTTAAAGGAGCAGTGTGGAGGATTTAGTTTCAGCTGATTACAGACTGAAACATAGTGATGAGTTCTGCTAACAGATCCCCAAAATGCTACACAGCCTGTAAATGTGCTGTGTCCCAAATTCAGACATATCTGTTGCCTCCACACGGCTCTCAACATGGTGACAGCTGAGCCGGCAGCTAAACAGTGCTGTCAGAGCTAACAGCGCTGACAGAGCTAACAGTGTTAACACTGCTAACAGCGATAACAGTATTAACAGTGATAACAGAGCTAACAGTGATAACAGTGTTAACAGCGCTAACAGTGATAACAGAGTTAACAGTGATAACAGAGCTAACAGTGATAACAGTGTTAACAGTGTTAACAGTGTTAACAGCGCTAACAGTGATAACAGTGTTAACAGCGCTAACAGT
>NW_027176276.1:395000-402500 GCF_023349555.1 Cebidichthys violaceus | reverse complement strand
TTTCTCTGCAGAGTCCTACCAGTTTCCAGGTTTTCAGGGTTTGCTTCAGGACAACGACACACTGCGTCTGGGTCTGGACTTCCAGAGGTTGTTACGCATCAACCACATGTTGTACATCGCTGCCAGGTCAGCCGACGCACACACACACACACGCACACACACACACACACACACACACACACACACACACACACACACACACACACACACACACACCATTTAGATGTTCAACAATAAAACAGAAAGAAATCCACTAGAGACACAGAAACTCAGGAGCAGGAACAAGTTCTTTTCTGTTCTGTTTATCATGCAGATTGAAGGAAATATTGACAAATATCAGCATTAATGAAAACTAAATTACTTCCTGTCTTTCTTCTTGTGGATATTCGTGTGTTTGACGTCCTCTCAAGTCCCTTGTGTTCTTGTGTTTATGCTTTGTGGTTTTATTGATTTTATCTGATTGGATCTGTTGCTTGTAACTGCTTGTTTTAAGAGGCATCGTGGGAAAATATTAAATCACAAACTTCATAAGACGTAGATAAAGACACGGACAGACGTGATGAATGCTGAATTTGAACACAAACAAGCTCGTAAAAATGCATAAACGGCACATTTATTGAGACGTATGAATGAATATGTTCGAGGTGTGACTCAGCATGATGAGCGCTGACTCGGTGCTTTCAACTCCTCAGGGATCACGTGTTTGCAGTGAACCTGACGACGGCTTCAGAGGCGTTCGTCCCTCGGCTGGTGAGTAAAGTTTCATGATGAACAGTTTTATTCGTAGCCTCTTTGAAAACACAAATGTTTTTGCACCCAGACAGTCGGACGGGTTTGGAGATACAGAATCCGCGGCTCGACGTGGTCGACCTCTGAACCGCTCATATCCACACACGATTACTTCCACTCCAGCTCTGCATCTCTGAGATTTCACCGTAACGACAGCTGCAGACGAGACACTTGAACTGTGAAGTCCTGTTTGAAACAATGATTTCAGACAGAAGCAGAGAAAAGAAAAGGCTTTCAGGATGAAGACTAATGAGTCAGACATGGTAGTCTGAGGCAAACAATAAAGATCAGAGCAGCACTATCGGTCCCTCCGCCTCACTTCCTGTCACTCTGGAGAAGGAAAAGCTAGCTAGCTAACTAGCCAGCTGTCCACTAGTTAGCTAGCTACTTTGCTAGCGTGCTAGTTCCTAGCTTTAATGCTACATTGGTTACAGAAAATAAGCAAGCTTGTGGTCAGCGGTCTAACGGTCATTCCGCCTCATTCCCTGCTGCTCCAGAGAAAGACAAACCAGCTAGCTAACTAGCCAGCCACCCATCTCCAGAGCTGCCTTTAGTCTCTTCCTCGCCAGTTGCAACAACACTGACGTGTGTTGACACCATAACAAGTGACAGCCGTCAGCCATTTTTCTTTTATACTTGTCAAATGACCACGGAAACCACTTCAATATCCGTTCTACTCTGGTTCTACTTCTATGTCGCCGGCTCTCTTCTCGTCACGTTGGGGTTGAGCTTCTAGCTTCTTTTAAAAGACGTCACACGGACTCTGAGCTGCCGCTCCGCTCTGTGATTTGTCTTACATAAGAATCTTTCCCTCAAAGCGTCGAGACCGGCATCAAACCTGACGGCTGACAAACGCAGAGAAGCATTTCTCTTCTTCTGTTTTTCCTTACGCAGTGAATATCAGAGCGGCAGAACAAAACGACGGCAGCTCGTAACACAAAGGACGCGCTTCCCTTTGATCTGCACACCTCCTCCTCATCAAAGAGGAGAGGTTACAGGGTGCCCCCCCCCCGACCGTAATGGGCCTCCCGGTGCATTGTGGGACGGCCCACGGCAGCTCTTTGATGTGAGATGTTAGTCTCGTTATCAGTGATCCGACCTTTCAGTCCTCCTCTCTGTATGTTTGAGTTAAATGTTTTAGTTTATGAACTCAGGTCTGACATCTTCACCTGTTCGACGTCCAAAACGACAAGTTTCTGTCATTTTGTTCCGCTAATATGTCTCTCAGGTGGAAATAATCTGTTCTCGATGGTGGTTTTTTCCATCATTATGGAACATAATGATGGAATAATCTTCCTGTATATCAGAGGGAACGATATCAGCCAACGCCACATTCTGTTCGTGTGGGACGGAGAGTAAAACATGGGAAATATTTCCACGTTTATGACGATTATAAAACTACAGTGTTTGTTGTGTGAGGATTAAAAAATACTGTGCATTTACATTAAACACTACATTTGGGATAAATTACCTACAAACTGGCTGATAAAACGTGGTAATAAGAACAAGTAAGTTTCACAATGTAAAAGTAATCTAATCAGATTACACTCAGATATGACAATAAAAACAAGAGAACAGAAAGAATCCGCCATCATGACTCAAACCTCAGAATCCTACTGAGGTTTTTGAATCTTTGAATGTTTGTCGTGATATTTCTTTTAATGTCATCACCCTAAAAAGATGGAAAATAAGAGTTCTTGTAGTTGTAGAGACATAAATGTAATTTATATGTCCATGTTGGGAGTGATTTGTTGATCTGACGTCTGTCTGCTCAGATTCACTCCTCACTGGTTCACCTGAGCGTTTGTTCTTCCTGTTTCAGAAGCTGACGTGGCGATCCAAAGACGTCAGCAAGTGTACGGTCCGAGGGAAGAACAGCGTGAGTTTCTTTACCTCTAAACCTGCTCTTCTTCTGTCGTTTTCTCACACTTTCACTTGTTTGTGTTTATGGACGGACGGTTTTATAAAACACAGAATTAAATACGTAGATGAAAACACGTTTTGGTTCGTTCTAACCAGCAGAAACTATTTCAGGAAAATGTTCAGCGACACCAGAGATAAGCTTCTGTAAAACAAACATATTGAAGACTTGCCGTCCTTGTGAAGACACGATGTTTGAGTCACGATGAATGACGGCCGTCACGTTCATGTCTTGGTGTTTATAGGACGAGTGCTACAACTACGTCAAAGTTCTGGTGCCGCGAAACGACGAGACGCTGTTCGCCTGCGGCACCAACGCCTTCAACCCCACCTGCCGAAACTACAAGGTAAACGGGGTTTTTCTGCACGTTTTCAGCCGCTGATGAAGACTTCTCTTCCAGCTCCATGTCCATCGTTTTAATGCGTTTTAAGACCCGATCAGAGCAGGACTGTGCTTTCAAAATAAAAGTAGCAGGTCTGTCCAGATGTTTCACAACATACTGATATTTCACCAGTCAGTGAATTGTGTTGAATTCATTCTACCACTGGAAGTGTTTAAGGTTCTCTTTACAAGATTCAGAAGTAAACCTACGTTTGAGGGATTGACTCCACTCGGCTCTCAACATGGCGGCTAGCAGCTAACAGTGTTTACAGAGCTAGCAGAGTGGAGGCGGTGTAGCAAAATAAACTTCAGTGTTCACACTAAACAACAAACACAAAACAACTTGATTGGGTTTGAGGAAAGGTTAAAATAAAGTACAGAAGTGTTGTTACCTGGACGAAAGTCTGATTATACTTCCTCCTGTGTGATTACATGGAATAAACACAAATGATGTATTTATACCTATATATGAAGCTCTGACAGCAGACCTCATTCTTTACTCCTCTATATCTTTACATAGATAATATCGTTTATTATGATATTAATGCTCTGAATAGCGTAAACAAAACCTTTAACTACCAACTTACTGCTTTAGTTTATAATTATTTTAAAAACAAATGAATTAGCTTCAGTTTAAATGTGACCTTCCCCGCACAGTATTGTGTGTGTGTGTGTGTGTGTGTGTGTGTGTGTGTGTGTGTGTGTGTGTGTGTGTGTGTGTGTGTGTGTGTGTGGCCCCATATTTCCCTCTCAGCTGTTGAATTTCCGTCAACAAGCGGCGGGTTAATGAGCAGAGAGACGACGCGGTGACTTTTATTGTGGCGGGGCTCCTTCAGCTCCTAATTGAAAGTGTCAGGCAGCTTGAGACGCCTCGTCAGGACCAAACACAACGCCTTCACAAAAAGCCACGATCTCAGGTGTCAATCCAGAGTCGTGTCCCCCCCCTCCTCCCCCCACCCTTTTTTTTCATGTTGCCGTGGCACCGTGAGTTTGATTGACAGGCACTGACCCCGTTTAGCAGCAGCTTCCTGTGCTTTGAAACCTCCGGCGGCGGGAAAAAAAACAACAAGTTCACCTGAAGACGAGGAGCTCTGAGAACAGCAGCTCTCAGGAACACTGTGCTGCTCTCGTTCTGCTGATTGATGGCAGAAAATAAAACTTGTGAAGAACAGGAAGTCATTTAAAGGATGCAGTTTCACAGAGAATCAGAGATGAAACATATATGTTACTGTGTCTGATGATCGGTATGATTGGAAGTGTTTTTCAATCTTTACTTGTCCAGATCCTGAAAGATTCAGTCATGTTTCTATATCAAGTATATATATGTATGTATATATATATATATATATATATATATATATATATATATATATATGAGAATAAACAACACGTTATGAAAGTAGCTGGCATGCTATTGTTAGCACTTTGCAAAGCTTCTCTTCGTCAGTCTGAAACATGTTCCTGACGTTTTCTATCTTTATTCTGAGATTCTTTTCAGGATAGTGACATTTAAACATAAGCCATCCCTCTCTGTATTATATATATATATATATATATATATATATATATATATATGTACTGTATGTACTGTATATATGTACCGTATGTTGAGTGCAGAGAACTAAACTTTACGTTTTGAGTCCTAAACAAGTCATAATGTGTAAGTAATGAAATTACATTTTTATAGTTTATTACAGTAAATTTGACAAAAATCCTGAATTATTTTTAATATTTCTATTAATTTGTCTGCCTGAAGTCATTGTGAATGAACAGCGTCACGTTTGTTGATTCCTGGCCAACTTTTTAGATAAAACACTTTTAAATCTTTGGGTCCAAGTGAAGCCAGAGTCATTGGTCTAAAGTCATCAAATATATGACCAGATCCAAGTCATGTGACTAGACTCAATGGTCCGGGGTAATATCTAATAAATGCTTCACATGCAGCTCCAAAACACTGAAATACAACTTTTCACATGGAATTATTCAGCAAAACAAAAGTTACAAACAACACAAGTTTATTTATTCCAGGGGGCAAATTCTATATAGAAACATGAACATAATGCACTGATCCGTCGTCACGTGTGTCCGTCAATCATTCAGCGCTTGCTGCTCTCGCCAGCAGACTCGCTATGCTAACGGTTAGCCTAGCCGTCATGCTGCAGAGCTCCAGGAATGAGAGCGCTGCGTTCACGCTGACATGGAATATGTTAATGAGTCGGGTAACATGCTGTGGAGTTTAGACGGATCAGTATTTAGAGTCTTGCTGAGGAGCGACATGAACACAGACAGCTGCTCTCACTCTGTTACTCTGTTCTGATGATGTCATCCTCATCATCGGCACACCTGTCGGCGTATTACTGGCTGAGGTCCAGCCTCTGCTGAACACTGACTGAGTTTATCATGTATTTTCCGTGTAGTACTGCGTGACGTGTACTTTCACTACTTGGCGGTACATTGTGTCTCCTCTCAGATGGCGTCTCTGGAGCAGGTCGGGGAGGAGGTGGTGGGTCAGGCCCGGTGTCCCTTTGAGTCCGGTCAGTCCAACGTCGGCCTGTTCGCTGGTGAGCCGTCACTCAGTTATTGTATAACGTTCAAGTATTCAAGTCCTTTACTGCAGTAAAAGTACTAATACCACACGGTGGAAATACTCCACGACAAGGACAAGTCCCATTCAAACCTTTACAAAGTAAAAGTATGTGAGTAATAGTAGTAGTAGTAAAAGTATTCATTGCTCAGTGAAATGTTTTACTGTTATATCTGATGGTTGTGCTGCAGTAATGTGTATGTTTCACTGTAATTAGTTACTTTAATCTACGTCAATGCATCTCATTCTATGTATGGAGTACAGTAAGAAGTACAATATGTACTTCTGAGATGTAGTGGAGGAGAAGTAGAAGTACCTTTAATTTGTAAGTACTTGAGTAAATGTACTTAGTTACATGATTCATGTGTAATAAGAGTGATAAACAGGAACATTTTAAAGAAAGCACTTTAGAAGTAAACTGTATCATGTAGATGGTCACAGATTACTGAAGGCCAGTACAAACATACCACAGTGATGCAGTGAAGTATAATAATACTGTGAGTACTCTTGGTTGCTGTTTGTCAGGAGGAGACTTCTACTCGGCCACCATGACGGACTTCCTGGCCAGCGACGCCGTCCTCTACAGAAGTCTGGGAGACGGCCGGCCCGTCCTCCGGACCGTCAAGTACGACTCCAAGTGGCTCAGAGGTCGGTCACAGAGCTGGTCCACAGGGTTCACCGAAGACACCCGTCTGACTACATGTAGTCTGATTACATGTAAACAGACTACATGTAGTCAGACTACATGTAGTCTGATTACATGTAAACTTTTTAGTCTGTTTAAAATGAAGAAGTCAGTGACTGTGAAGTGAAGAAGGCGATGAAGATGATTTTAGGAGACGATAGTGAGCAGAACGTGTTGAACCGTTTCTTCTTCTTCTTCTCCTTCTTTTTCTTCTTCTCCTTCTTCTCCTTCTTCTTCTCCTTCTCCTTCTTCTTCTCCTCCTCCTCTCTGCAGAGCCTCACTTCCTGCACGCCATCGACTACGGTAACTACGTCTACTTCTTCCTCAGTGAGATCGCAGTGGAGTACACCGCCCTGGGAAAGGTATGTGTGTGTGTGTGTGTGTGTGTGTGTGTCTGTGTGTGTTAGTGTGTGTGCGTGTATGTGTACGTGTGTGTGTGTGTGTGTGTGTGTGTGTGAAGTGAACTCTGCTCTGATTGGCTGTGATGAGTTATTGTCTCATAAGCAGATGACTCGTTGTGTAACGTTCAGGCATAAATGAGTGAAGTTGGTCTGGTTGATGTTCTGTGAGGAGCTGCTGCACCTGTTGACTCAGACTGAGCTGTCTCACTGTGACCTCCTCTGCTCAGGAACATCTCAGGTCCAACATGTAGGTCTGTGGACCAGACTAAGAGCATCCAGATAGCAGACTTGAGTAAACCCGTCTGTCTCTCTCCAGGTGGTCTTCTCTCGAGTCGCCCGGGTCTGTAAGAACGATAACGGAGGTTCACCCAGAGTTCTGGAGAGGTACTGGACCTCCTTCCTTAAGGTGAGGACGGAAATGACAAAGGACATGGACGAGGTGTCCTCTGGTGTCCTCTGAGGTGCACACTCATAACTCTGTGTGTGTGTGTGTGTGTGTGTGTGTGTGTGTGTGTGTGTGTGTCTTCAGGCCCGTCTCAACTGCTCTGTCTCCGGAGACTCCTTCTTCTACTTCGACGTCCTCCAGTCTCTCAGCAACGTGCTGCAGATCAACCAGAGACCTGCTGTGGTCGGCGTCTTCACCACTCAGGCCAACAGGTATGCATCAGGGTCTGTCTGTCTGTCCACGGTCCCTGTGAGGACCTGTCTCAGTCCCAGACCTGAGGAGGGGGGACACTTT